>NW_006921614.1:16028416-16036595 GCF_000298275.1 Orycteropus afer afer
GTGTGTGTATATATATATATATATATATATATATATATATATATATATATAAATTTATCTTAGGAGAATGGCTGGCAAGTCCCGAGTGCTTGGATCAAACATCTAGCTGGAGGTTTTCCTCAACTCGTGCAGCTGAAGGGGCTGATGAGCTCAGGGTTGGCAGGCAGTATACTGGCTGTTGACTCTGACAAATGATGAATCCAAGATCACCAGGCCGAATGGTGTATTGTTCGCTCATAGACAGTTCTAGGCAGCACAACAGGATCCAGATCCACAGAAGAGTGTTTTATTTTCCTAGGATGTCCATAAATATGTTGGAAGCAGGCCACACCCCTAAGGAAACTCCCTTTCAATGGATTGGTTGTTCAGAACATATCCATCTGATCTCATCGTGGGAATAACTCACATCACAACTGCTTAAGCCACTCAGGATTGTGGTCCAGCCAAGTTGACACACAACTGCAACTATCACAGTCCACCCCTTGTCAATTTGGCAATTGTACACATCTCCTTAACCCTATATAATCTCTAAATAAGGACAATTATAAAGTCATATTTGCACCTAATATGATACACTAACATGCGTACAACAGAAATGTATTAACCCTGTTTACATTTCATAATTCATAATAGAAGGAAACAAAAATATTTCATGCACATATACAATGAAGGAATATAACATTCACAGTCCTTGTTTCTGCAACTAGTCAGGTGGTCATAGCTGATATTCAAAACTACCTTCTTCCACTACTCATTCCATATTTCCCTTGCAATCACCTCAGCTGGTCATGGTTCTTTGCATGGTAGTTTGACCCAAACCTTCATTCCTAAAGGGTCTGGGCCATAACTAGTCATATCAGAATTGGGTTGCTGGAGTTTTCCATTGACTTTAATCACAGGGCATGGTAGTACTAAGAGATGTCCTAAAGAGTCTCCTGTATTCCAGACATATTCTTCTTTACCTATATTATGTAATGTCAATACAATTTACCCCTGGTAATCAGGATATATCACACCAGAGAGTACATTAATGCCCTTCTTTGTTGGTTGATCCAGAGACATGAGGAAGCCCAAATGGCCAGGTGGCATTCTTAACTTCCAGTTCAATTCAATCAGTATTGTGTCTTCAGGTGGGAGTGTTTCTCCTTTTGGGACTAAGATCTCCAGGCCTGCAGAGCATAGGGTCACAGGGACAGGAAGCAAAAATTTTTTGAGTGGATCACTAGGGGTAATAGTGAGTGATACCACTCCTATTTCTACCTCTTGGTTTCTGGACCCATGAATCCTGGCTATGGAGAAAAAACACCATATATTTGATGCTGGTTTAGTCCTTATACAACCTTCTGGAGAACATTGCCCCAACCCTTCAAGATATTGCCACCTACCTGGTGCTGTAATTGTGTTTTTAGTGGGCCATTCCATTGTTCTATCAGGCCAGCTGCTTCAGGATGATGGAGAACATGGTAAGACCAGTGAATTCCATGAGTATAGGCCCATTGTCACACTTCATTTACTGTGAAGTAAGTCCCTTGATCCAAAGCAATCCTGTGTGGGATACCATGACGGTGGATAAGGCATTCTATAAGTCCACAGATGGTAGTTTTGGCAGAAGCATTGCATGCAGGGAAGGTGAATCCATATCCAGAATAAATATCTATTCCAGGAAGAACAAAACACTGTCCTTTCCATGATTGTAGTGGTCCAATGTAATCAACCTGCAACCAGGTTGCTGGCTGATCACCCCAAGGATTGGTTCCATATTGCGGACTCAGTGTTGGTCTCTGCTGCTGGCAGATTGGGCACTCAGCAGTGGTAGTAGCCAAATCAGCCTTGGTAAGTGGAAGTCCATGTTGCTGAGCCCATGCTTAATCTCCATCTCTGACACCACAGCTACTTTGTTCATGAGCCCATTGGGCAGGAGTAGCTGGGGAAAGAGGATGACTGATTTCCACTGAACTTGTCATCCTATCCACCTGATTGTTAAAGTTCTTCTCTGCCAAGGTCACCTTTTTGGTGAGCATTCACATGATACAGAAATATGTTTACCCCTTTGGCCCATTCAGAGAGATCTATCTACATACCTCTTCCCCATACATCCTTGTCACCAATTTTCCAATCATGCTTCTTCCAAGTCCAAGTTAGCCACACCCCATAAATGTATATACAGTCATATATCTGGCTATTTCTTGTTCCATGCAAAGTGAACAGCTATATGCATGGCTTGAAGTTCTGCCCATTGGGAGGATTTCCCTTCACCACTGTCCTTCAGGGAAGTCCCAGAAAGGGGCTATAGTATAACTGCTGTCCATTTTTGAGTGATGCCTGCATATCATGCAGAACCATCTGTAAACCAGACATGAGTTTTCTCTTCCTCAGTCAACTGATCATAAGGAACTCCCCATGAGGCCATAGGTGCAGACTGGGAGAGGCAAGGTAATGTGACTGGAGTGGAGACCATAGGCATTTGGGCCACTTCCTCATGCAACTTACTTGTGCCTTCAGGTCCTGCTCAAGCCCGATCTCTGATATACCACTTCCATTTAATGATGTAGTGCTGCTCTGCACATCCAACTTTATGACGCTGTGGGTCAGAAAACACCCAGTTCATGATGGGCAACTCAGGCCTCATGGTCACTTGGTGGGCCATGGCTAGGAGTTGAGTCTCTACTAAAGCCCAGTAACAAGACAAAAGCTGTTTCTCAAAAGGAGAGCAGTTACTGCAGAGTATGGCAGGGCTTTGCTCCAAAACCCCAAGGGTCTGCATTGTGATTCACTAATAGGGACCGTCTAAAGACACCAAACAGCTACTCTATATGCTACAGCCACTTCAAGCACCGTTGGATCAGCTGGATTAAATGGCCCAAGTGGCAGAGAGCTTCCACAGCAGCCTGAACTTGTTGCAGAGCCTTCTGATGTTCTGGGCCCCTTTCAAAACTAGCAGCTTTCCAAATAACTTGATAAATATGCTGAAGCAACACACCCAAACAAAGGATATGTTGCCTCCAAAATCCAAAGAGACCCACCAGATGTTGTGCCTCCTTTTAGTTGTGGAGGAAGCCAGATACAATAACTTATCCTTCACTTTAGTAGGAATATCTCAACATGCCCCACACCACTGGACCCCTAGAAGTTTCACTGTGGTGGAAGGTGCCTGAATTTTTGTTGGGTTAACTTCCTATCCTCTAGCACACAGATGTCTCACCAGTAAGCTTAGAGTCATTAATACTTACTAAGTCCAATCAACATAATGTCATCAATATAATGGACCAGTGTGATGTCTTGTGGAAGGGAAAGGTGATCAAGATCACTACGGACTAAATTATGACAGTGCTGGGGAGTTGATATATCCTTGAGGAAGTACTGTGAAAGTATATTGTTGGCCTTGCCAGCTGAAGGGAAATGGCATCTGATTGTCCTTTGAAATTGGTATTGAGAAAAAGCATTGGCCAGATCAGTAGCTGTATACCATGTAACAGGAGATGTACCAATTTTCTCAAGCAATGAAACCACATCAGGAACAGCAGCTGCAATTGGAGTCACCACCTGATTAAGTTTAGGATAATTACAGTAGTCATTCTCCAAGATCCATCTGTTTTCTCCACAGGCCAAATAGGTGAATTGAATGGGGATGTGGTGGAAATCACCATTCCTGCATCCTTCAAGTCCTTAATGGTAGCAGCAATCTCTGCATCCCCTCTAGGGATGTCATATTGCTTTTGGTTTACTATTTTTCTAGGTAGAGGCCGTTCTAATGGTTTCCACTTGGCTTTTCCTACCATAATAGCCCTTATTCCACATGTCAGGGACCCAATGTGGGAATTCTGACAATTGCTCAGTATATATATTCCAATTATGCATTCTGGAACTGGGGAAATCACTACAGGATGGGTTAATGGACCCATTGGACCCTCTGTGAGATGCACTTGAGCTAAGACTCCATCAATAACTTGACCTCCATATGCCCTCACTCTGACTGGTGGGCCACAGTGATGCTTCAGGTTTCCTGGAATTAGTGTCAGTTCAGAGCCAATGTCCAGTAATCCCTGAAAAGTCTGATTATTTCCTTTTCCCCAATGAACAGTCACTCTTATAAAGGGCCTCAGATCCCTTTGGGGAAGGCTAAGAAAAAGTTTGACATAAATTTTTGGCAACGTAGTGGGGTCCTTCCTCAAGGGGACCTGGCCTCCCCTTCATTTAAGGGGTTATGGGTCTGTAAACTCACTCACATCTGGGATTGATTGAGATGCCATGATTTGGTATTCTGCTGATTCAATCTAGACTGCTGTTCATATGACATGGTATTCTGTTTATACAGATTGAGTAAATATTTAGTAGGCTTGCCATGTATTTCACTCCTGGGAACACCATGCCTAAGTAATCAATGCCATAATTCCACATGAGTGAGTATTCTGATTACTGTTTTGACTCTGCTGTGCATTATGGTAACCATGACCACTTTGTCTTTGTCACTCAACCACTACCACTTGGCCCCTACTACCATGGGTTCCAATCAGCTGCATTGTAGTTAAGTGTCTTCGTTCAATTAGGCCAGTTCCTACTGTCAAATCTGGCTTACAGAAAATAGCAGTCACAGCAGTCTTCAAAGATGCTAGGGATTCCTTCACAAATGTGTTCCTCACCATACTGGTGAAAGGCATGTCCTCTGGGTCTCCACTTCTGGGTCTAGGGGTCTAATCTGACAAATACATTCTAACATGACAGTTCCCCTAAGCCTCTGGATACCTTCTTCCACATTATACCAAGGAAGGTCTGGTACTTCACCTTGGCTTAAGGGAGGCCACCACATAATCCATGCTTCTGTAAACCAACCAAATAAACTATTAGATCCTTTCCTAACTTCTCGAGCTTAAACATTGAATGAAGGATCTGTACTTAGTGGGCCTAAATCAATAAACTCAGACTGATCCAATGTTTCATTCCTTGCACCACTATCCCACATCCTCAGTAGTGATTCCCATACAGGTTTCTGTCTATATATGTTAGCAAAATCATGTAGGTCTTTTTGGGTGTAGTGTACCACCACCTCATCAGTCATGCTTTGTGTTTCACCTTTTGGGGATCACTTGGACTTAACTTTAGTTATAGGTCTAGCAGCAAGAGTGAGTGGTAGAGGCAGTTCCTAAGAACCTTCAGCAATGTCTTCCATGGCATCTACCTCAGGCAATGACCTAGCAGGAACAGTTTAGTTAATCCCATCAAATGGAGGTGGAAGGGATAATGGTTTCATAGTAATCCCTTCATATGAGAGGGATTCAACAGAATTTACAGGCTCCATATCCTCATATTCCTGACTGTCTGCCCATATGTCCCCATTCCAGGTTTCAGGATCCCATTTTTTCCCAATCAATGCCCTCTCTTTAATTTCAGACACCATTCTGGGTTGGCAATTCAATTGGCATTGTAATTCAGCCACCCTTACAATGAGATTCTGTGTTTGGTTTTTGGCAATATCAGCTATGTTACTAGAAGAAATAAGCCTTTCTTTCAGGGCACAGCTGGACACATTGAGGTCTTTTATGTGGTGCTTGAGCTGTGATTCAGCAGCCCTGAACTCATCTCACTCTTTCACCACTTTTTCTAGTGTAAGTAGGACCAACTAGCCAGCTTCCTTATACTCCTCATGATGATAAAATTGCAGAAAAGTATCAAACCTGCAATCATCTAGAGCCTCACTTCTCAAAAATACTTGATCTATTGGTGGTGCTATTTTGCATATTAATGTTGCCAGCTCACACCATGGATTAGCAGGGCCCTCTTTACTAATAGAGGCAGAGTCACTAGTACCTTAACAATTAATTAAATTGGAGAACCAAAACAGGATCTGTGATAAACAATTTAGGAAGCCCATCCTTAAGATTTGTCTCTCTAGAACCACTCCCAGTACCAAATGTGTTAGGCTGGGTTCTCTAGAGAAGCAAAACCAGTAAAGCTTATATATATATATATATATATATATATATATATATATATATATACACACACACACACACACACACAGGAGCACACACACATACACACATACACAGGAGCTCTGGTAGCATAGTGCCTAAGGCACTTGACTGCTCATCAGAAGGCTGGCAGTTCAAATCCACCAGCCACTCCTCGGAAGGAAGGTTGGGCAATCCTACTTCCGTAGTGATACTGCCTCGGAAACCCAAGGAAGGGTCGCTATGAGTCAGGGCTGACTCGACAGCAAACAACAACAACAACATATATATATGTATATATATATATATATAGAGAGAGAGAGAGAGAGAGAGAGGGAGGGAGGGAGGGAGAGAGAGAGAGTTCACACAGTTTCAGGGGCTGGCAAACTTAAGGTTGGCAGGCAGTGTACTGGCTGTTGATTCTGATGAATGACGAGTCCAAGATCACCAGACCGAATGGACAGTTGTAGGCAGTACAACAGGATCCAGATCCACAGAAGAGTGTCTCATTTCCCAAGATGCCCATAAATATGTTGGGAATAGGCCACACTGCTAAGGAAACTCCCTTTCAATGGATTGGCTGCTCAAAACATATCCATCCAATCTCTTCATGGGAATAACTCACATCACAACTGCTTAAACCACTCAGAATTACGGTCCAGCCAAGTTGAAACACAAATCCAACTATTACAACCTGCACAAAGAAAATGACAAAAAACTACTTCAAGAAACCATAGGAGATCTACATAAATGGAAGAACATACCATGTTTGTGGATAGGAAGATTTAACATT
The DNA here is from genome assembly GCF_000298275.1 of Orycteropus afer afer. Lineage (NCBI taxonomy): Eukaryota > Metazoa > Chordata > Mammalia > Tubulidentata > Orycteropodidae > Orycteropus > Orycteropus afer. The sequence continues at coordinate 16,035,158 of NW_006921614.1, forward strand.
GTGAAAATGTCAATTCTACCCTAAGGAATCTATACATTCAATGCCATCCCAATCCAGATCCCATCGACATTCTTTAAGGATATGGAAAAACCAATCACTAACTTTATATGGAATGGAAAGAGACCTTGGATAAGTGAAGCACTATTGGAAAAGAAGAACAAAGTAGGAGGTCTCATACTCCTGGATCTCAAAACCTACTATACAGCCACAGTAGTAGAAACTACCTGTTATTAGTACAACGACAGACACATAGACCAATGGAATAGAATTGAGAACCCAGAAAGAAATAGATGCATTGACCTATGGTTAGCTGATTTTTGACTAGGGGCCAAAGTCCATTAAATGGGGAAGAGATTGTCTGTTTAACAAACGGTGCGGGCAAAACTGGATATCCATTTGCAGAAAAATGAAACAAGATCTGTACGTCATCAAAGACTTAAATATGAAACCTAAAACTACAAGGTTTCTGAAGGAAAACTAGGGGCAAATTTAGGGACCCTATTATGACAAAGATAGACTATTAAGTGTAACCCAAAATTCAAAAACAGCAGAAGATAAACTAGGTGAATGGGACCTTCTAAAAATTTAATTTTTATGTGCTTCCAAAGACTTCTCAAAAGAGTCAAAAGAGAACCTATGGATTGGGAAAAAATAATGGGCAATGACATATCTGTCTTTAGAGACTGGTCTCTAAAAGTTATAGAAAACTCCAACACCTCAACAACAAAAAGACAAATAATCCAATTAAAAAATGAGCAGAAGACATGAATAGACACTTCACCAAAGAGGATATTCAGGTGGCCAACAAACATATGAAGAAATGCTCATGATCATTAGCCACTAGAGAGATGCAAATCAAAACAACAATGAGATACTATCTTGCCCCAGCACTAGTAGCTAAGTTCAACAAGGCAGAAAATAACTAATGCTGGCGAGGATGCAGAGTGATTGGGACTCTCATACACTGCTAGTGGTACTGCAAAATGATATAACCACTGTGGAAAGCCGTATGGCAATTCCTTAAAAAGTTGGAATTAGAAATACCATTTGACCCAACAATTCCATTACTAGATATACATCCTAAAGAATTGAGAGCCAGGACAAGAACAGATATTTGCACACCTATGCTCATCATAACACTATTTACAATAGCCCAAAGATGGAAACAACCTAGGTGCCCATCAACAGAAGAATGGATAACCAAACTATGGTTCTTTTGGTTACCTAGTGCCATTCTAATAGTAATATACCACAAATGGGATGTCTTTTTTTTATTGTGATTTGGGTGAAGATTTACAGAGCAAATTCACTTTCCACACAGCAGTTCACATATACTTTGTCTCATGTCATTGACCACAGTTTACTACAATGCAACAGCTCCCCTCCCTCTTCCACCCCATAGTTACCTCTTCCCAGTGTCTATCCCTCCATACACTCC
>NW_006921614.1:16036780-16041158 GCF_000298275.1 Orycteropus afer afer
CCCTCCAAATGATTTTGAGTTTTGTTCCATATTGTTCTCCCTCTCTATCAAGGATCTCCTATATAGATCCACAAATGGGATTCTTGAAGGAACAGGAGCTTATTCTCTTACAATTTGGAGACTTTAAGTCCAAGTTCAAAGTGCTAGCCTCTAGGGGCTGGGTGAAAGCCCCTCAATCTTGGGCTTCAGCTCTGCGTTCTGCTCCCAGCCCAGTGGAACTAGAGGCTTTTCTTCACTCAGCTGCTGGCTGCTGAGGCTGACAAGCCAAAGTTGGCAAGTAATGAGGCACAGTCCCAATATTACTAATCCACATGGCAGGCCATTAATTCAAGTCCATTAAAAGTCCCAATATCGGCAGAGCATGGCATGTTGCTGAACAACGACTTGGCTATAAGCAGGGTCCAAGCATGGCATAAGCTACAGACCAATTCCCAAAGCTGTTTCTCATATACAGAAAGCAGACCATATCCCTAAGGCAGCTACTCAGCTGCTCACAATAGATTCCACCATGATGTTGATTGCTCATGTCATCATGGGGAATACTACATCCAGCTGCCTAGCCACTCAACCAGGCCTAGCCAAGTTGACACACAAACTTAACTACCACAATGGTACATAAACACAATGGCATACTACACAACCCTAGAGAATAATGTAGAATCTGCAAAACACTGCATAGCATGTTTGGAGGACATTATGCTGAGTCAAATAAATCAATCATAGAAGGACAAGTATTGTATTAGTCTGTTATTGTAAAAAGTCAAGGGAAGGTTTCTATGTGGAAGGAAATATTCTTTGTTGTTTACCAGGGGTGGGACAGGAGGGGAACGGAGGGTACACTGTTAGATAGGTAGAGACAAGTATTTGTTTGGATGAAGGGAAGGGCAATGTACAAAATATGAGTGATCACCATGGTGGTGTGGAGGAAGAGGAAGACATAGAGATGTGCATGGGAGGTACAGACAACAAAGATGAACCCTTCTGTATATACAGGTCTCTGTTATCAGTGATGGCAAACATTGATCTATGGGTCGATACAAGGGTGGACAGGCTGAACAATTAGGTAAGTCTATGCAGGATGGAGTGTGCCCATGACCATGTATAGGGTTGGCATACAATGTTTCTGTTAGTGCATTTTTATATTCTTTAAGAATTTCCAGGTATATAGTAAAGCTGACAAGGGACAAGGTTGTGGTGGTTCCTTCTTGGCCATAGCCAGCTACCCAGAGGGAGCAAGTAGTTTGGCCTGTGGGCTTGGGACCATAGTTTCAGGGGACATTAAGCTCAACTGGCATAACATAGTACAGAAAAACATTGTTCCACATCCTACTTTGGTGTTTAGTGACTGGGATCTTAAAAACTTTCAAGTATCCATCTAGATACAATGATGACTCTCCTCATCCAGAGCAAAGAAGAATGAAGAAAACCAAAGACATGTGGAAACAATAAGTCCACCATGAGATCTGAGCCTATATGACTATGAGACCAGAAGGACTAGATGGTGCCCAGCTACCAATGTCAACCACTGGGAGGGGGATCTATGTAGAAGATCCTGGATAGAGTGGGAGAACAATGTGGAACAAAACTCAAAATGATAAAAAAGGGGGAAAAAAAAAGAGAGACCAGCTTTGCTGGTCTGGTAGAGCCTGGTGGAACCCTTGAGACTACAGCCCTTAGCTGCCCTCAAGTCTGGAACTGACCACTCCTATGGCTTCCCAAACAAAAGACAGACATATGAGCTTAACATTTACATTAGGTAGATACACCGCTTGGAGAGATCAATCATGGGAGAATGAAGGGCTGTTATACACAGGGAGACAGCTCAGAGGGCAGGAGTGTATGGGAGGGAAAGACACAGGGAAGAGGTATTTATGGGGAGGAAGTGGGAGGGAGCTGTTGCATTGTGGGAAATTGCAGTCAATGTCATGAGACAAAGTATATGTGAATTGCTGTAGGGAAAATGAATTTGTTCTGTAAATTTTCACCCAAATCATACACACACACACACACACACACACAAAGAATGTAAGCATGTAGTGACAGTATGTGTTTTCATCTTTGTTTCAGAACACCAGATGGATGGGCAGCATTCATTATGAGTCATCTAAGGGTGTTTATTGCAGTCTTCATATCCCACATGAGGATCCTATTTCAAAGTGAGGAGGGTAATGATGAGTCTATGCTTCCACCTTGATTACTCCTCCAAACATAATGATTGACACTATTTGTTGAAATATTTAAATCATCTTGAAGCAGCATCTTGGTTTCTTGGGACCATCAATGGTTTGTAATTCCTAACTCATTGATGGTGAGTAGTTAAGAGCATGTCTTAAAGGTGCAAGGTTTAAATATATGGATCTCAGGGGAATTAGAATGTGCTACTAGTTGATATGGAGCTCTGGTGGTGCAGTGGTTAAGGCATTTGGCTTCCAACCAGAAGGTCAATGGTTCAAACCCACCAGCTGCTCCATGGCAGAAAGATGAGGTAGTCTGCTTCAGTAATGATTTACAGCCTTAGAAACCCTTTGGGGGTCGCTATGTGTCAGAATCAATTTGATGGCAGTGCATTTGCTTTTTTTGGTACTAGTTAGTATGAGGAGTAGACTTTGGACTTTGTTGCAGATACTGTCTTGAGTTGTTCTGAGTTATTGTGGTATCAGAGAGATTTTAAGCACTCCATTCCTGGGAGTTTGTCAGTTAAAAGGTCCTTGATCCTGCAAACACTTTATGCCTGGCACTGTATAATCTGCTAGGGAGACAGTAGAGAATAAGACATTCTACTGTCCCCAACCCCCTCTGCTGCAGCCTGTGGTCAGCTATCCTTGTAGGCTCCTCAATTACAGTCTTAACTTATCCCTGTTTTGAAATGCTAGCAGAGGCAGTATGGTGTCATAGTTTAAAGCACAAGCTTGGAATCAAAGAGTGTAAAATTGGTTCCAAATGCAGCAAGACCTTCAACAAGTTATTTAACTTTCCCATGTGCCAATTACCTTATATGTAACATGGAGATAATAGCAGTGTGGAGACCCTAGATTATTAGCTCATTAAAGGGGAGGACACATGTGAAGGATTCAATACTGTGCTTAACAAATAGTAAGTCCTCAGTAAATATCAGACTTTGTTATTATTGGACACAAGCCTGGAGACAGGGAGGAGATGATTAGTAACAAATCCATCAGGACTGTCAACAACAACAAAAATGATCCTGAAGATGGACATGCTTTGTGCTTTTCACATGCCAAAGACTGCAGTTTTGGGTCTCTGTGAATTAATGGCTGCCTTAAATTTTGAGAAGGGGGTCACAGAGATGTAACTGTATACTAAGAGAAGTAAGTCTCAGTGTATGGTCTTCAAGGAACCCTGGTGGCATTGTAGTTAAGTGGTCAGCTGCTAAGCTATAGGTTGGTGATTTGAATCCACCAGCTGCTTTGTGGAAGAAGGATGAGGCAGGATGAGGCAGTCTGCTTCTGTAAAGATTACAGCCTTGGAAACCCTATCGGCAGTTCTATTTTTTCTGATATAGTTGCTATGAGTCGGAGTCAGAACTGACTCCATGGCAATGGATTTTTTTTTGTTTTTTTTGGTGGGGAGTGGGGTGAGTTGGGGATAAGCTCTCTATTTAAAAATTGACAACTGTATAAGAAAAGTAAAAACTTACCTGGTTCTGAACTACTTGCTTCTGTTTGAAAGGGATGTGGGAGTGTTGATAAGTCTCTCTCTCTTTCTTTTTTTCTTTAACTGAAAAGTTGAGAAATCCAGATAGTAAAAAATGCTAAGAGTGCAAAAAGTGTGGTTCAGCTCCACAGTCTTTCTTTCCAGAACTAACTATGCTGTCAGTTTTTCTTGTGTGTGTTTTCTTCAAGGTATGCATCAGCAAAATCATGCCAAATACTACTTAACCCTCTTTTTATTTTTCATAGCAGTATACTGCTATGAACAAGTGGACCACAATTTATTTAGCCATTCTACTGATAGACATTTAGGCTTTTTTTAAAAAACAAAAACAAAATCTATACTGTAATAATCAGTCTTATATATTTGTTTTTGTGCACACATAAAATATCTGTAAGAAAATTTATAGCACTAGAATTGTTGGATCAAATAATATATGCATTTGAAAAGATATTGCCAAATTTCCTTTCAAAGAGGTGGTACCAAATTACCCTACATTCATTGATATATGAGATCCACATCTCCCAACAGTTTACCAAACCTGTGTATGGAAAAAAGGTTTTTAAAAATATTTATATATGAGATGGAAAAAAAGGTAACTTTTAATTTGCTTTCTTTAATTATGATTGAACTTTTTTTAAAAAGTAGAGATATACTACGGATTGAATTGTGTCTGTGAAAAATATGTGTTGTAAATCCTAACCTC
>NW_006921614.1:16042063-16043338 GCF_000298275.1 Orycteropus afer afer
ATATGCCTGTCTTTTGTTTGGCTGGAAACCACAGGTGTGGGTTTGATTCCAGACCCGAAGGGCAGCTAGGGGCCATAGTCTCAGTGGTTCTATCTGGCTCTATCGGACCAGCAAACCTGGTCCCCCCTTTTTTCTTCCTCCAATGATTTTGAGTTTTGTTCCATATTGTTCTCCCTCTCTATCAAGGATCTCCTACATAGATCCCCTTTCAAGTGGAAGACAGTGGTAGCTGGGCACCATCCAGTTCTTCTGGTCTCATAGTCATATAGTCTGCAGATCAGATGGTGTATCAGTTGCTAGGACTAAATGTTTCCATGAATTTTGGTTTTCTTCATTCTTCTTTGTTCTGGATGAGGAGAGACCCATAGTTACATCTAGATGGCAGCTTGCTAGATTTTAAGATCCCAGTTGCTACTTGCCAAGGCAGGAGGTGGAACAATGTTTTGTGTAGTATGTTATGCCAATTGAACTTGATGACTCCATTTATTTTTATTGTTTTAAACTTTTTGTTATAGTTTGGGTGAAAGTTTATGGAACAAATTGGTTTCCCATTCAAAAACTCATACACATTTTGTTTCGTTACATTGATTGCAATCCCCACAATATTAACTGCACTCTTCCCATTTTCTCCCTGTGTTTACCATTTTTATTCCTCCTTCTTTTCTATCCCTTCCAGCCTTCTGTGCTTTATCCCTGGGAAAATGCTGCCCTTTTGATCTTATATGGTTGATTTCATTTTGTTGATGGTTCTAAGGAGTTCATACCTCCCTGGTGTTGTTGTTCACTTTGCAGGCCTATCTATTGTTTGGCTGAAAAGTTGAATGGGGGTGAGTTCAATTCCAGGCTGGAAAAATGTCTGAGGGCCAGAGTCTTGGGGATTCTACCAGTTACCATTAGATCATTAGCTTTGTCTTTTTTATTATGACTTTCAGGTCTACATTTTTCTCCCACTCTATCAAGGACATTATATTGTGATCCCTTTCAGTGTGGTGAGAAGTGGTAGTCAGGCACCATCTAATTCTTCTCGTCTCAGGGTCATGGAAACTGGGATTCACATAGTCTACTAGTCCTTTGGACTAATTGTTTCTATGTCTCTTTGAATTTCTTGACTCTTCTTTGCTCCAGACAGGGTGAGACCATTAGTTTTTTTATGGTTATTCAATTGTAATTTGTGTCTAACTGAGTGGGAGACAACAACAGTCCCCATAAGACACAACTACACACACACCTCCTGCAACTTCACTTACTGAGTGAGATCCACCACCTCCTTCTCCA
>NW_006921614.1:16044040-16045107 GCF_000298275.1 Orycteropus afer afer
ATGATGAAAGATGAGAATATATTCATCCAGGAAGTCCAACGAACCCCAAACAGGATAGACCCCAAAAGAAAATCACCAAGGCACATTATCATCAAACTCATCAAAACCAAAGACAAACACAGAATCCTGAAAGCAGCATAGGAAAAACAAAAAGTTACCTACAAAAGACAGCCAGTAAGAATAAGCTGTGATTTCTCAGCAGAAACCATGCAAGCGAGAAGGCAATGGAATGGTATATATAAAACCGTGAAAGAGAAAAATTTTCAACCAAGAATTATAGATCTGGCAAAATTTTCCCTCAAATATGATGGTGAAATTAGGAGATTTCTAGATAAGCAGAAACTAAGGGAATTTGTTAAAAGCAGACCAACCTTACAAGAGATGCTAAAGGCAGTCCTTTGAACAGAGAAACAAAAATAGCAAATAACAACTGACCATTAATACACAAGATGACATAACCCAGAAACCACAGCTACGGACATATCCAAAGTCAAATGAGCTTACAAGATTGTAAATAGGGAACCAGAGACATCAATTGGCAAGTCTAGTTAATGAGAAGGACAACTACAAACAAAAAGAGGGAGAAGACTGTGTAGTTACAGAACTTCTAAATGATGAGGAAGTTAAGAGAGTTGCAAGATAAAATGGACTGTTCTAAACTTGGGGAGAAAATTATAAATCATAGGGTAACCTCAAAGAAAAATGATAAAGCTTCACATCACAATACCATTTGACCCAGCCATTCCTTTACTAGATATATACCCTAAAGAAGTGAGAGCCATGACAAGAACAGATATATGCACATCCATGTTCATCGCAGCACTATTTACAATAGCCAAAAATGGAAACAACCTAGTGTCCGTCAACTGAGGAATGGATAACCAAACTATGGTACATACACACAATGGAATATTATACAATGCCAGAGAATAATGGAGAATCTGCAAAACACCATGGATGAACTTGGAGGACATTATGCTGAGTGAAATAAGTCAATCACAAAAGGACAAATAATGTATTAGTCTGTTATTGTAAAAGTTAAGGAAAGGTTTATCTATAGAAGGAAA
>NW_006921614.1:16046664-16068842 GCF_000298275.1 Orycteropus afer afer
AAAAAAAAAAAAAGGGAAAAATAAAATAAAAGGGCCCATTAACAAGCTTTTCTAGCAAGAAGGGAAAATTAGAGACATAGGGCATTACTCTTCTTTTACAGTTAAGGACATGGAAGTTCAGAGGTTTTCACCTAGAAGTTGACATAGTATGATTTCTCAAATCCAGAAAGCCAGTGTGTTGTCATGTGGTTCCTTCCTAGAGACAATGTCTAATTTATGTCAGCAAGTTCCCTCCTCTCTAAGGGTGAATCACTTAGTTATTCATTCAAAATATGATATAGTAAATGCCTGCTATGTTAGAGCTGCCAAGGTCTGAAAATAATAATCCCACCCTTTCAATTTTCCAACAACTCTTAGAAGGGTGAAAAGAACTAACCCAGGTCTCACCTTTTTTAGGGGCAATGCTAGATCCAGCTGGTCACGATCCCCATTTCCGAAGGGCTAGTATTAAACACCTCTGAAGTCTTCTCTTATGGGCATGAGTTATTCTTTGTGGACTCTTTACATAATTTCTGGTGACCCATGGAGTCTAGAGCTCTTTCTTTCTGTTGGGTAGTTGACCTTTGTGTTCTGTAAATTATATGATTTATTATAAAACTTGATGGTAATCTTTGAAAGAATGTTGAAAATTAATTATGTTATATTTGGGTGTTTGCAGAATACTAGAATTTTGCCAGAAGAAAGAAAAGATAATCAATACCTGAACAGAACTTGAAATCAATGCATGGAATTAGACATTGTTGTTCACAGTCTAAATTGTATTACAATTTCAAGACCAGTCTGTGAATTTTCTATATATCTCTTCTCATCAATGTTTCAAAAGTACTAATATTCATCAATGATAGAAATGTTCTGACAGTTCTATTTTACTTCTTAAAATTAAGCAAAGGTTGATATAATTAGGTAATGGTAATTAGGTTACAAATTTTAGTTTTATTTTTAAAATTTTATTTATATTTTGAATAGGTAATAATTCACATGGTCCAATATATAAAATATATGTAAGGACCCACAGTAAAAATTCTCTTAAGTCTGTCCTCCAGCCAGCCAACTGTCCCATGAGGAGGAGTGCAGTGCTATTGCAGTGCTATTTTGCAGTCTTCATTAAAAACAAAACAAAAACACAATTGCTGTTGAGTCAATTGCAACTCATGGTGACTGCATGTGTGTCAGAGTAGAATTGTGCGCCACAGGGATTTCAATTGCTGATATATTTTTATCCCCAAAATTAGATAGCCAGGCCTTTCTTCTGTGGTGCCTTTGGGTAGACTTGAACCTCTATAGCCTTTTGGTCAGCAGCCAAATGCTTAACTGTTTGCACCACTCAGGAACTTTTGCACTCTTCATAAGGTCGGTTTAATTCATGAAGGTTTAAATGCTGTATGAAAATTTCTATAAGACCATCAACAGTAGCTGCTCTTATACATCAGCTATTGTGTGAAATTCTCTAGTTTCTTGTAGAAGAACCATCACATATATTTTGTTCTTTGAAGCAAACTCTTTTAAGTTCTCTTTTGCGGTAGATTGATTTTTAATTTAATATTGGAATTAGTGATAACACTGCTATCACTATATTTGAGGAAATAATGTCCAATTTAAAGAAATGGGCCTATATGATTAATGAAAGGTTTATTAAAGCACAAATATTAGGTTTTATCCCTACAACTACTAATTTGACTAACTGATTTTTCTCTCTTATTCTTGGCAATCGTGGTTCCTGATGATAAAAGTGTTATATTTACTTTAATTTCCTTTGTAAATTAGCTGATATTGAGCATATTTAAACCCAACAACCACTGCCATCAAGTTAATTTTGCCTCATAACAACCCTATAGGACAGAGAAGAAATGTCCCATAGGGTTTCCAAAGCTGTAAATCTTTACAGAAGCAGACTGCTTCATCTTTCTTTTGAGGGAGCAGCTGGTAGGTTTGAACCACTGATCTTTTGTTAGCAGCGCAATGCTTTAACCACAGCACCACCAGAGCTCCTTTGAGTATATTCAGAGCATGCAAAATGTTGCATCATTAAGAACTCAAAAGCCACAGGATTTGTTTAGGCAGATATGCAAGTTTGAAGTTTGTTAAGTTAGTAGAAACTATCTAAGTCTTGCATCTTTCTTGGATAGAGTAGTGATTAAACTAAAATCTTTATTAGTCAGAATGTTTGGGGAATGGGGTGTTCTGGGCAATATCATTTTCTGATTATTGCAGATCAACCATAAACACCTTGTGGTTTTAAAGCTTTTTCAAAAATGTCTTTGTCACAAAAATAAAAGACACCTTTACAATAGAGCAATCTGTCAGACAGTACCCAAACAAGGTGATCAAATCAGCATTACCAATATTGGGACCATTTGACTCAATAGTCTTCCTTTTAGGGCACATGAGGAACCACAGCATCATCATTAACATTCTTGCCCCCGCCCCCCACACCAAAAAATGTGTAGTCTGAATCTAATCATGAAGAGAAATCAGACAAATCCAGATTGGAGGACATTCTTCAATCAATTGGCTTAGACTCAAAAAAAAAAAAAAAAAAATCAAGATATCATGCCAAAGCAAAAAAAAAAGGGGCCTGCTGTTGATTTGAGAAGAGTAAAGAGATAACGAAATGCAATTTGTTCCCCTTCATTAAGTTCTAGAACTAAGGATGTGTGCGTGTGAAGGGGGAGGCAGCACAAAGGAAATAAGGAAAAAATTTGGATTGGGAAGGTTTGTTTATGGACTTTTATATTTGCTGTTATTATTTTATTATTTCAATGTTAAACTCCTTGAGTGTGCTGATATTGTGGTCATGTAGAAAACATTCAAAGGAGAAACATGCTGAAATACTTATGGATAAAAGTCTTGATGTCTTCAACATAAATGGATCAGAAAATATATATACAAAACAAATGTGGCAGAATGTTAAGCTTGTGGTAAAGAGGAAATTGTGTTAATTGTACTATTCTTTTCTTCTTTTTTAAAAAAATGTGGAAGTCATTCTTAGCTCATGGGCTATATATAACAAAAATAGGCAGTGGGTCAGTTTGGCCCATAGGCTTTAGTTTGCTGACCCTTGCTCTAAGACATTCTGGTTCAGTGGTTATGCTTTGTGGGTAAAGATTAAGACAAAAGGATTGGGTGAGAGAATTGAGTGCTCTGAAGCCCATTGACAGCCATAGGAGGTGAGCATCCTAGGCAAAGGGTAGGGAATGCAGACAGGTCTTTGTCATCTGTAGTGGGGCCACTGCTGATCTGGTCATTGCACCAATTTTTCAACTCTTATGTAATTTAAACATTTTTCAAACTAAAATGTTGGGGAGAAAAAGAATGTATTGGCTTATTTATGTATCTTAGTAACCATTATTGTTGTGTGAGTTGATTCAACTCACAGCAACCCTATAGATCAGAGTAGAACTGCCCCATATGGTTTTATAGACTGTAATTTCTACAGGAGCAGATTGCCAGCAAAGAAGCTGGTGGGTTTGAACTTCTGACATTTCGATTAGCAGCTGAAAGCCTACCCATTACAATCATCCACTAACCCACTGGCATCAAGTTGATTCCCACTCATAGTGACTGTTTTGGTTTTCTACTGTCACTCTAACAGAAATACCACAAATGGTGGCTTTAACAAACAGGGATTTATTCTCTTACAGTTTTGGAGGCTAGAAGCCCAAGTTCAAAGTGCCAGCTCTAGGGGCTGGGTGAAAGCCACTCGACCTTGGGGTTTAGATCTGCCTCTTGCTCCCAGCCCACTGAAGCTGGAGGAGCCTCTCCACTAAGGGACCTGCTGGCTACTAAGGCTAACAAGCCCAAGGTGGACAAGTAAAATGGCACAATCTTAAGATTATCACACAACACATCAGACCACTGGTTCAAGTCAGGAACACTCCTATGATTGGCAGACAACAGGACAGCCTGTTGAATGAAGACTTGGCTACATGCAGGGTCCAAGCATGCCAAAAAGCTGAAGAGACCTTTCTCAAATCTTCTTCTTATATACTAGAAGCAGACCACATCCCTAAGGCAGCTACTCGGGTGCTCCAGTAGATTCCACCATGGAGTTGATTACAAATCTCATCATGGGGGATAATTACATCCAGCTGCCCAGCCATTCAACCAGGCCCAGCCAAGTTGACACATAACCTTAACTACCACAGTGACCCATTAGGACAGAGTAGATCTCCCCCCAGAGAGTTTCCAAGGCTTTATATCTTTATGGAAGCAGACTGCCTCATCTTTTTCCCATGGAGCAACTGGTGGGTCAAACTGCCGAACTTTTGGTTATCAGCTGAATGCTTTATCCACTATACCACCAGAGCTCCTCATTGTACCACCAAAACTGACTGCTGTCGATTCGAATCCAACTCACAGTGACCCCTCCTTGGGTTTCCTAGATAGCATCTCTACAGAAGTAGATTGCCTAGTCTTTCTTCTGAGGAGTGGCTAGTGGGTTTGAACTGCCAGCTTTCAGGTTAGCAGTCAAATACCTTAGGCACTATGCCAGCAGAGTACCTAATTTATTAATGTATTCTTTCTTTTAAAGTTAAGGCTTCTCAGTTGCCTAAGGGTTAGTTCTGAGTATCAGTTACTATAGAACCAGAAGTAGGAGACTGGGGTTGAAAATGTCTCATGCCCTACTTTTCCCTGCCTACCTCCCCGTTCCCAATGCAAAATCAAAATTAAGCTTTAAAATAAATTCATGTAAGTTGGTTTACTTTTCATTTATCTCTTTCTCCCAAAATTTAAGTGAATTAACCACTTGTTAAATTGATTAATCTTAAGCTTATTAATTTAAATTCCTAAACTTAAACCTTTTAATGAATTAATAAACACATAAATCAAAGATCTGCTGAACTGTGAGGTGAGAGTCCTAGCTCCTTAAGGTTGTATAGAATCCCACCTGCTGGAAGTGAAGGGCCTAAAATGTCCAGTGAGTTCACTCCTTTATGCCTCCAGCCTGTGCCCTATAATCTTAGATGACTTACAAATGATGTGCTATCCTCTAGTGAGATCGTGGTGCCTTCCTTTGTTTGAGAAACCTGATGTCTGGAATAATGCTCTCTGGCCAGGTTGGGCCCTGGGGCTAGAATAAACATTACTGTGTGTGATGGGGATACCTCTGATGTGAGCTGAACTGTATATCCCTGGGTTGGGGAAATTAGCACTACTCTAGAAAGCTGTGATAGGATCCGTCAAGTTGTAAGTTCCTCCAAATAGCTCAGCAGCAGCCTCTAGGATACATAGAATCAAACCAATCTCACTTTCATTGACCATTTTCAATATCTCCTGTGTTTTAGGATAGAGACACATGGCTTGTGGTCATGTTGACTGGTTCTGGCACACCATCCTTACTGTTTTCAGGGAAGTGACCATTTCCAGGTCATGGAATTGACATTTTCATGCCAGCTTCTGGTCTTTGCCAAAGTCCTCAAGTGTTAGATACAGCATCCATTCCTCTTACCAGCATTCCAGGTCTCTGACTCTACAAAAATTTCCTGAAAAGAACCTCTCTACTATCTATCTGCTTTTTATAAGTATGTGGCCCAAAAAATTTGAATAAGAAACCACTGACAAAAAACAAGGCAAAAGATTTGATCCAAGATGGTGGAGTAGGCAGACATGCTACCCAAACCTAGTACAACTAAGACCTAAGAAACTAAGTGAAACAGATATAGATGATAATCCTGAGCTTCAAAGGAAAGGCTAAAGAAGTAAATACCAATTCAGGGAACCTGAATGAAAAGATTTAAAAAAACAAAACAAAACACTAATGTCATTGAGTTGATTCCAACTCATAGGTAGCCTATAGGACAGAGTAGAACTAACCCATAGGGTTTCCAAGGCTGTAAATCTTTATGGAAGCAGACTGCCTCATCTTTTTTCCTGCAAAGTGACTGGTGTGATCAAACTACTGACGTTGTGTTTAGCAGTCAAAAGAGCCACCAGAGTTCCTTAGGGAGACATTGTTATTATTGTTATGTGCCATCGAGTCGGACCCGACTCATACTGACTGATTCTGGCACTCCTTGGTTTTCTGAGGCGGTATCACTATGGAAGTAGATTCCCTTGGTTTCCTTGGGTTTCCAAGGCGGTATCACTGCAGAAGTAGATTGCCCAACCTTCCTTCCAAGGAGTGGCTGGTGAGTTTGAACCACCAGCCTTCTGGTTAGTAGTCAAGTGCTTTAAGCACTATGCTACCAGAGCTCCTAAGGAGACGTTAGGAATATTGAATTATCAGCTGGCCCGGTACAATACAGCCATTTTGAATAATTGCAAGCAGCATTCTGATTGGGGCAGAAATCAGGTAACCAAATTTACTGGGGACTGCACCAGTACCCCCACTGTTGACCAGTGACCCAAGATGTGTGAAAGTGATCTCTTGTCTTACCTACTATACCCTCCTGGTGATCATAAGTGTAGCCACCCCCCAAACACCACCTACAAGCTACCAGTGATGCCCCCTTCACCTCCTCTGCCCACCTTCCCTGCAACCTTCCTGTGCTGCCTTTTGGAGTCCCCCTCTGGTCCATTTCCCTGGTAGCCTGAGCATGATCTTGCAGAACAAGTGAAGTAGATCCACAGTTTCTGAGGTTGGTGAGGTGTGACCTCACAGATTGTGTGCTATGAATCCACCACCTTTGTGTTCAGAGGCACACACTCCAGTGAATTGGATACTGAGCATTGACCACCTCTGCATTCAGTAGAGCATGCATATGAGGGTCACACACTGTAAAACCACCACCTCCATGGTCAGTGGCAAGCAACACTATGGAATGAGTTACCCTGCCTACTGCCACTGCAGTTAGTGACATGTGCCATGACAGAACAGGTGCTATGCCTCCACCACCTCCATGGCCAGCAGTGATCACCACTGCAGACTGGGAACCATGCCCCCATCCCATAGACTTTCTCTTTTTTTCCTCCTTCCCTTGTTTTTATTTTTCCTATTTTTTTTTCTTGTCCCACCCAGTGGGAGGCAGAAATTGCACCCACACTACCTAGTCACACTTAGTCCTCCTGCCACCCCACCATTGGGTGAGTGCAACACCCACTGCTGCATCACTTGATCATTGTCAGACAGTGATGAACACCTGCCCAGCCCAGCCTCAACTCATCTACATGAACAGTGAACAGAGAACTGCACAATCACCCCCTTCTGTTACCATACCCACCAGGAATGAGGTTGTGAATGTCTAAGTGCTTCAAAACTAGGGAGTAGAGTAGCACACCCACACCCCCTGCCAGGATATATTAAAACAATATAAAGCAAAAAATGTGGGAGAAATACACCAACATACAATCATCAAATAAATAGAACAACATCACAATGTCTTGGAGAAAACAAAAAACTTAAGTTCATACAAAGAAACAAGACAAGACGACTCAAACACATGACCAAAATGCAGAGCCAGAAAACATTCCTGAGGAAGAAATGACATTGGAAATACCTGATAAGGAATTCAGAAGAATTATATTTAGGACCATACAACAGATTATGAAAGGAATCAAGGAAAACAAAGACAGTGCCAAAGAAATCATAGAAAAAATCAAGGAAAACAGACAAATCTAGAAGAATTCAGGAAAACAATATAAGAACAAATTGAGAAAATAAATGGAAAATTAGAAACCATACAAAATCAGCAAATAGAAGTCTAGAATATTAATACTAAAATTTCAGAAGTAGATAATGTATTGGAAGGGTAAAGGAGTAGAGTTTAATCAATGGAAGACAGAACTAGTGAAACTGAAGACAAATATCTCAATATTAATCTGTTAGAGGAACAATCAGAAAAAACAATGAAGACAAAAAGAAGAAGAAAGTGTAAGAATTATGTAGGCCATTATTAAGGAATTCTAGAAAGAGAAAAGGAAAATGACAACAAAAAAAAGCACCAAGAAAATTGTAGAAGATTTGTTGAAAAAAAACTTCCCTAATATCATGAAAGACAAGAATATATGCATTCAAGGAGCTTAATAAACCCCAAATAAGATAGACTTCAAGAGAAAATCACCAAGACATATCATAGTCAAACTCTTCACAACCAGAGATAAAGAAAGAGTCTGAAAGTAGCTCAAGAAAAAGCAAAATATTACTAGCAAAGAGCCAGAAAGACTAAGCTCTGATTTCTCAGCAGAAACCATGCAGGCAAGAAGGCAATGGGGTGATATATATGAAAAAGAAAACAATTACCAACCAAAAATTATATATTCAACAAAATGTCCATCAAATATGATGGTGAAATTAGGACATTTCCACATAAACAGAAATTAATAATAATTTGTAAAAAGCAGACCAACCTAACAAGAAATGTTAAAAGGGGTGTTTTGGACAAGGAATCAACAATGGCAGACAAAACTAGAAACTAAGACAAATGACAACATGACCTGGAAACCAATGTATATATAGAAGTATACAAAATAAAATCAACCTATAAGATTGAAAATAATGAACCAGAGATGTTAATTTGTAAACAAAGACAACTACCAAGCAAAAAGAGGGAATAAACTGTGTGGTTGTAGAACTTCCAAATAGAGAGGAGGTCAAGAAAATATCAAGATAGTATGATATATATTAAACTTCTGATGATAATAACAAATACAGTGTACCATCAAAGAAAATTAATAAACCTTCTCACCAAAATAAAAAAGAAGAAAATCATAAATATTCAGTAAAAACTATAAAACAACAACAAAGGAAATGATAAGAAAATACATTTAAAAAATTAACTCAGCAAAAAAAAGAAAAAGAACAAAGAAATCATCAACACCACAAGAAAAACACAACAAAATGTCAGCAGTAAATTCATACACATCAATAATTACACTGAATGTAAATGGATTAAATGCACTGGTCAAGAGAAGAGAGCAGCAGAATTGATAAGAAAACAGGACTTATCAATATGCTGTCCACAAGTGACACACCATAGACACAAAGACAAAAATGAGCTAAAATCAAAGGATGGAAAAGCATATATAAAACAAATAGCAACAAATAAAGAGCAAGACTGGCAATATTAATTTCTGATAAAATAGACTTTAAGGCAAAAACCAGCAAAAGAAACAAGGAAGGACATTATATAATGATTATAGAGAGAGTCAATCCAACAAGAATACATAATATTTATCTATGCACCCAATGAAAGAGCCCCAAAATACATAAATCAAAGTTTAATAGAATTGAAAAGAGAAATAAAAAAACTCCACAATAACAGTAGGAGACTAATAGACCACTGTCGATGAAGGACAGAACAACTACAAAGAAACTGAACAAAGATACAGAAGATTTAAACAATACAGTCAATCAACTTGACTTCATAGAGATATACAGAACACTCACCCAACAACAGCACAATATGAATTCATTTCCAACACAATTGAATAATCTACAGATTAGCCCATCTATCAGGCTACAAAGCAAACCTCAATAAATTTTTTAAAATTGAAATACTACAAAGCATCTTCTCAGATCACACACGCACACACACAAAACCAAACCCAAACCTACTGCCATTGAGTCGACTCCAACACTTTGAGTTTCTGAGGCAGTAAATCTTTAGGAAATAGATTGCCCAGTCTTCTCACATCACAATAGAAATAAAAAACAAGAAGAATACAGAAAAAATCAAATA
Source organism: Orycteropus afer afer (assembly GCF_000298275.1). Lineage (NCBI taxonomy): Eukaryota > Metazoa > Chordata > Mammalia > Tubulidentata > Orycteropodidae > Orycteropus > Orycteropus afer. The sequence goes on from NW_006921614.1 coordinate 16,056,282, forward strand.
TATAGGAACTGAGTAACATTCTACTTAAAAATGACTGTAATAGAAGAAATGAAAAATGAAATAACAAAATTCTCTGAATCAAATGAGAATGAAAGCACACATACCAAAATCTTGGGACACAGCAAAAGCAGATCTCAGTGGACAATTGATAGCAATAAACAAATAAGTAAAGTAAAAAATACAAAAACAACTAATAACACACATGAAAAAAGAACAAAGCACCAAAACCAACCTTAGCCCAATATCTGCAACAGTTAGAAAAAGAACAGCCAAAAAAAGTGTACAGTCACTACAAGGAAATAACAAAGATTAGAGCAGAAATAAATGAAAAAAGAAAGTGGAAAAACAACAGAAAGCATCAATAAGACTAGAAGTTAGTTCTTTGAAAGGATTGATAAAATTGACAAAGTACATGCAGATTCAACAAAGGAAAAGATGCAAATAACATGAATAAGAAATGAAATAGGCTATGCCACCACAGAACCAAATGAAATAAAAAGGATAATAACAGGATACTATGTAGAACTATACTCCAACAAATTTGAAAACCTGAAATAAATGGACAGATTTCTAGAAACACTTTACTTACATAAACTGACACAGACTGAGGTAGAAAATTTGAACAGACCCATAACAAAAGAAGAAATTGAACAGGTCATAAGAACACTACCAACAAAAAAAGTCCTGGCCCAGATGACCTCACTGGATAATTCTACCAAATATTCAGAAAAGAGATGACACCAATTCTATTCAAACTATGCCAGAGTATAGAAAAGAAAGGAATATTCCTGAATTCATTTTATGAAGTGAACATAACTTTAATACCAATGCCAGGCAAAGACATCAGTAAAAAAGAAAATTAGAGGCTAATATCTCTCGTGAACATAGATGTAAACATTTTTAACAAAGTGTTAGCCAATAGATTCGAACAACATATCAAAAACATAATACATCATGACCAAGAAGGATTCATATCAGGTGTGCAAGGATGGTTCAACAGTAGAAAAACAATCAATGTAATTCACCACATAAATAAAACAAAGGAAAAGAACCACATGATCATGTCAATTGATGTAGAGCAGACTCTGACAAAATTGAACACTCATTTTTAATAAAAATGCTCAGCAACATAGGAAATTCCTCAACATAATTAAGGTCATATACACATAACCAATGGCCAATCTTGTTCTTAATGGATCCAGCAAACCAAAACCAAACTCACTGCCATCAAGTCGAATCTGATTCATAGTGACCTCTCCTTGGGTTTCTGAGGTGGTATCTCTACAGAAGTAGATTGCCCAGTCTTCCTTCGGAGGAGTGGCTAGTGGGTTTGAACCACCAGCCTTCTGGTTAGCAGTCAAATGCCTTAGGCAGAGACTGAAAATACTCCCTTGAGAATGGGAACCAAACAAGGATGACTTTTTATCACAACTCCCATTCAATAATGTGTGGGAAGTCCTAGGCAGAGCAATAAGGTAAGGAAGGGAAATGAAAGGTGTCCAAGAAGTAAAACGATGTTTACTTACAGATAATATGATTCTACACTTTTAAGATCCCAGAGATTCAACAAGAAAACTACTGGAACTAATAGAAGGATTCATCACAGTGTCAGGGTACAAGATCAACAATTGATTTTTATATAAAATCAATTGGATTACTTTACACTAACAAAGAGAAGAAGTCTGAAAAGGAAATCAGGAGAACAATACAATTTACAGTATCCAACTAAAAGATATAGTACTTAGGAGTAAATCTAACCAGATATACAAAAGACATATACAAAGAAAACTAGAAAACATCACTACAAGAAACCAGAAGAGACATTGATAGGAAGACTTAACATTGTGAAAATGTCAGTACCGTAGATATAATGCAGTCCTGATCTAGGTTACATCATCGTTCTGTAAAGAGATGGAAAACCTAATTATCAACTTTCTGTGGAAAGGAAAGTGACTCTGGATAAGTAAAGCACTAATAAAGATAGAAGAACAAAGTAGGAGGCCTCACACTGCCCTATCTTAAAATTTACTATATAGCCACGGAATAGTCAAAACGGCCTGGTATTGGTACAACGACAAATGCATAGACTAATGGAAAAGATTTGAGAACTCAAAAATAAATACATTCCCCCTATGGACAGTTGATCTTTGAAAAGGGGCTTGTAGTAATTGTTGTTGTTATGTACCATCAAGTCAAACCTGACTTATAGTGACCCCTCCTTGGGTTTCTGAGGCAGTATCACTACAGAAGTAGATTGCCCAGCCTTCCTTCCGAGGAGTGGCTGGGGGGTTTGAACTGCCAGCCTTCTAGTTAGCAGTCAAGTGCCTTAGACATTATGCTACCAGAGCTCCCTGAACCCCTGTTAAATGGGAAAGAGATAGTCTCTTTAAGAAATGGAACTGACAAAACTGTGTATCCATTTGCAGAAAAATGAAACAGGATCCATATCTGTCACCATATACAAAAACTAGCTCTAGATGGATCAAAGACCTAAATGTTAAAGCTAAGAATATAAAGATTATCAAAGAAAAAATATGGGCAAATGTAAGGCCCCTAGTACATGGCATAAATACACTACCAAATATAATTCAAAATGTACAAACAGCAGAAGAGAAACTAGATGGCTAGGACCTCCTACAAGTTAAACACTTATGTGCATCAAAAGGCTTCACCAAAAGAGTAAAAAGAGAACCTGAAGACTGGGGAAAAAAATTTGGTTATGACATATCAAACAAGGGGTTAATCTCTAAAATTTATAGAAAACTTTGATACCTCAACAACAAGAAGACAGATGACTCAATTAAAAAATGGCAGAGGACATGAACACACACTTGACTAAAAAAGATATTCAGGTGGCCAACAAACACATGAAGAGATGCTCCTGATCATTAGCCATTGGAAAGATATAAATTAAAACAACAATGCGGTATCTTCTCACCCCAGCATTAATAGCAAAGCTCTAAAGAGCAGAAAACAAAATGTTGACAAGGGTGTGGAAAGACTGGAACCCTCATACACTGCTGGTGGGACTGTAAAATGGTATTGATTTGGGTGAAGGGAAAGACAATATACTAAAAGCGAGTGACCAACTCAATAACACTAAGGGAAAGGAAGAGAGGCACAGAGAGGTAGGTGCACAGGAGGTACAGACAACAAATGTAAACCCTTTCACATACACAATACTGCATTGTCAGTAACAAGAAACGTTAATGTACGGGTGGATAAATAGGCTAAATGATCAGGTATGTCTACGCAAAAGGGAAAAAAAAATGTCGCATCCACTATGGAAAATGATATGGCACCTCCTTTAAAAGTTGGAAACAGAAATACTATATGGTCCAGCAATCCCACTTCTAAGGATATATTAAGAGCTGTGACATGAATAGATATATGCATACCCATGTTCATCATAGCACTATTCACAAGAGTAAAAGGATGGAAACAACCTAAATGTTCATTAATGGATGAATGGATAAACAAATTATGGTACATACACACAATGGAATACTACCCAATATTAAAAAATCATGAATTTGCAAATCACCTCATAACATACATGAACTTGAAGGCCATTATGCTGAGTGAAATTACTCAATCACAAAAGAACAAATATTCTAAGAAAATATTATTATAAAAAGTGAAGAAAAAATTTTCACACAGAAAGAAACATTCTTTGATGGTTACCAGGTGTGTGAGGGTAAATCACTAGCTAGAAGGTAGATACATATTAATTTGGGTAAAAGGAAAGGCAGTACAGAATAATAAAGAGATCAGCAGAAAATAATAAAAACAAAGCAAGACACTGAAAGGAGCACAAGAGTTAAAGGTAACAAAGGTAAATACTAATACATACACAATCCCGCAATAACAGTAATAACAATAATATATGAGTGGATATATAGATAGCTCTGGTAGCATAGTGCCTAAGGCACTTGACTGCTAACCAGAAGGCTAGTGGTTCAAACCTATCAGTCACTCCTTGGAAAGAAGTTTGGGCAATCTACTTCCGTAGTGATACTGCATCAGAAACCCAAGGAGGGGTTGCTATGAGTTGGGTCTGACTCGACGGCACATAACAACAACAATAACATAAATAGACTGCAAGTTGAACAGGTGTGGGAAGGCTAATAGGTCTATTGTTGTTGTTGTTGTTGGGGGTCGTTGAGTCGGCTTCAACTCATGGTGACCCTAGTATGTACGACAGAATGAAACACTGCCCAGTTGTGCAACATCCTAACAATCTTTGCTATCTTTGAGCCCATTGTTGCAGCCACTTTGTCAATCCATCTTGTTGAGGGTCTTCCCCTTTTTGGCTGACCCTCCACTTTACCCAGCATGATATCCTTCTCCAGGGAACTGTCCCTTTGAATAGCATGACCAGAGTAGGTAAGATGAATTCTGGCCATTCTTGCTTCCAAGGAGCATTCTGGCTGCACTTCTTCCAGGACAGATTTGTTTGTTCTTCTGGCAGTGCATGGTATTTTCAGTATTCATCACCAACACCACAATTCAGAAGCATTAGCTCTTCTTCCCTCTTCCTTATTCATTTTCCAGCTTTCACATGCATATGAGGCAATTGAAAATACCTTGGCTTGAGTCAGGCACACCTTAGTTTTCAAAGGGACGTCTTTGCTCTTCAACACTTTAAGAAGTCTTTTGCAGCAGATTTGCCCAGTGCAATATGATGTCTGATTTCTTGACTGCTACTTTCTTGGGTGTTGATTGTGGATCCAAGTAAAATGAAATCTTTGGCAACTTCAATCTTTTCTCCATTTATCATGATGCTGCTTATTGGTCCAGTTGTGAAGTTTTTGTTTTCTTTGAGATGTAATCCATACTGCAGCCTGTAGTCTTTAATCTTCATCAGTAAGTGTGTCAAGTCGTCTTCACTTTCAGCAAGCAAGGTTGTGTCGTCTGCATATCACAGGTTGTTAATGAGTCTTCCTCCAATTTTGATGCTACGTTGTTCATATAGTCCACTTTCTTAGATTATTTACTCAGCATACAGATTGAATAAGTATGGTGAAAGGATACAACCCTTATGCACACCTTTCCTGACTTTAAACCATGTTCTGTTCGAATGACAGCCTCCTGGTCTATGTATGTGTTCCTCATGAGCACAATTAAGCATTCTAGAATTCCTGTTCTTTGCAATGTTATCCATAAATTGTTATGACCAACACAGTGGGATGCTTTTGCATAGTCAATAAAAGACAAGTAAACATCTTTCTGGTATTCTTTGCTTTCAGCCACGATCCATCTGACATCAGCAATGATATATATCCCTTGTTCCAAGTCTAAGGAACATTCCTTGTTCCTCATTCTGAATCCAGCTTGCATTTCTGGAAGTTCCCTGTCAATACACTGCTGCAAGTGTTCTTGAATTATCGTCAGCAAAATTTTACTTGCATGTGATATTAATTATATTGTTTGACAATTTCCACATTCTGTTGGATTACCATTCTTTGGAATGGGCACAAATACTGATCTTTTCCAGTAAGTTGGCCAGTTAGCTGTCTATACCCCCAAATATATATAGGTTCAACAGAGGATATTTCTGCATATGTATTTTTGTAATATACCCATGAATATAGTTATGAAAACTTCTTAGCCACAATGAAACACCTTGAGGGAATGGGTTGCTGGGCCTGGGGGCTCCGGACTATAGCGTTTGGGTCACCAAGGTCAATTGGCATAGCATAGTCCACAAAGACAATGTTCTACATCTTACTTTGGTGAATAGAGACTACAGTATTAAAAGCCATCTAAACCATCAATTATTGATCTCTCCATGTCCAGAGCAAAGAAGAGTTAAGAAAATCAAAGACTCACAGAAAAAAATAGTGTAAAGAATTAATGGACCATGAGAATTTCAGCTTCTATCACTTTGATACCAGAAGAACTAGATGGTGCCTAGTAGCATTGCTGACCACTTGAAAGGAGTCACAATAAGAGGTACTGGATAGAGTGGGAGAAAAATGTGGAACAAAACTCAAAATCATAAAGAGACAAACAAACCAGATTTTCTGGCTGATAGAGACTGGTGAAACTCCTGTAACTATAGTCCTTAGACAATCTTCAAGCCTGAAACTGAACTCACTCCCATGGCTCAATTTTCAGCCAAACCATAGACAAGCTTATAAGGTGTTCAGTAACACCAGGGAGATATCCTCTCCTTAGAACAATCAACTATATGAGGTGAAAAGGGCATCATTTGCTCTGGTATAAAGCTCAGAAGGCAGGAAGGGATCTGAAAAGAGGACAAATGGAAATGGTAAACACAGGGAGGAAGTGGGATGAACGTTGTTACATTTTGGGGATTGCAATCAATGTCATTAAATAAAATGTGTATGAAGTGTTGAATGAAAAACTAATTCATTCTGTAAACTTTCACCCAAACCACCATAAAATGTTTTTAAAAAATCAAGACAAAAGTGTAAGACCACAGACATAGTTGGAATGCCTACAGATGGGCCAACAGGAATTTCTGCAAAAATATTGCTGTCATTTTTAGTTGTGGTGGAATTGGCTCTGACTCATGGTAAACTTACATGTAACAGAATGAAATAGTGTTTGTTTTGAGCTGTTTTCATGATCATGGTTTTTAGTCCATTGTTTTGGCAACTGTGTCAGTCCATCCCTGGAGGGTTTCTCTCTTTTTCACTGACTCTCTACTTTATCACTGCAAGAAGACAGACTATAGCTATTTTCTTCAAAGAGTGATGTTGAAAATGGACCTGGTAAATGGGCTGGGATGGGAGATAATGGAGTAGAGGATGAAGTCAGGCTGATTATGAGAGGATCATTGTTGAAGGGGGTGGATGGAGTACATGCGGCTTATTGTCTTTTCTTTTGCATATATTCAAAATGGTGCATAACTTAAAAATAGCTTGGAAAATGGACTTAACAACAGTAACAGATTTTTGTAATTGTTTTTGACCCTTTTCTCTGAGAACAGAATAGATTTAGAGGCATTCTAAATTACTACCATTTGTAGTAATTTATTTAAACTTTAATTGCATTAATTATCTCATTCCTATTCTTATCAAAATACATCTTAGCACTATTGCTGCACTTTTAACAGCATAATTAACAAAATTTGTGGCTAACAGGTACTTTTCTTTTGTTTTTATTCTCCTGAATTCACCCAGGACAAGTCTTCTCACAGGACAAATGATGGTGGCCAGGGAAGCAGGACACACAGACGGTAGTGACCTGAAGACATGCTAAAAATTTGCACTGAAATAAGTACTCTCTGCAGAATGGAGTCCCTGGTTGGTGCAAACAGTTAACATATTCAACTGCTAACTGAAAATTTGGAGTTTCGAATTCACCCACAGGTACCTTGGAAGAAAGTCCTGATAATCTATTTCCAAAAGATCACAGCATTGAAAACCCTGTGGAGCACATTTCTACTCTGACACACATCGAGTCACCATGAGTTGGAGTTGATTTGATAGCAACTGGTTGTTTACAGAGTGAGGCAATTTATGCTGGAGAGGAGAGTTTCCTTGATCTGTTTCTTATTTGGAGGAAGAAGGGAAGACAGGGAAATATATGAAGTGTCTTTTATATAAACACTGAATGCAATTTTTTGAATGTATATGTCTCAGATTTGAATGTTCTACAGATGAGACCTGGTAGCATAGTGGCTAAAGCACTTGACTGCTAACCAGAAGGCTGGCGGTTCAAACCCACCAGCCACTCCTCGGAAGGAAGGTTGGGCAATCCTACTCCCGTAGTGATACTGCCACGGAAACCCAAGGAGGGGTCACTATGAGTTGGGGCCAACTTGACGGCACACAACAACAACAACAACAGATGAGAAAGTTTTGACTCCTGCAGAGTAAAAAATAGTACTGAACACTATCACTGCTATATAAGATATCTATAAACCTCATGAACTAAATGGACTTCATCTTCTGGCCAGTAACTGCAGAAATCCAGAAAATCTCATCCAAACTCCATTTTTACATCCAAAAGGCTATAGCACCACTTATATTAGCATCTGTGTGGTTTTTCTGGCTCTGCATGCTGACAGGGTAAGCATCATGAGCTGTGTGTCACTGTCTAGGCTGGGAGTGGATAAGGAAATGTTTCAGTGGCTGGTCAGATGGGGCCTAACACTGACACATTAGTTCTAGGAGAGAGGAGGTGGCACGTGTCACTGACAGCTCCATGATGGATGGTCCCAAGGAAGTGACAAGGTTGCTCCAAGCAATCATGGTTTCCTAACTTCACAGGTGAAGGTGGTGTTGAGTTGGTGGCTTTGAGTCAGGAAAAAATTCCAGGGCTGGGCCAAGAGGCTAACCCCCCTGTGGTGACCCCTGGCTGAGACTGGGGTTTTGCCAGTTGGGCTGAACCTTGGGTGACAACTTCTGGTGGGAGTTGGCTGAAGTAGGCACCTTGCTCTCAGCAATGTGCAAAGGAAGAGCACAGTAATTCCTCCTCCTCTCTCGCTACCCCCACCCCCACCCCTGGGCCCTGTGGTTAGCTGAGCCTGAGCAAAATTACCCAGCTAAGATAGCAGCACAGCCATGGATACTTGAGCTAATCAAGGGGGAAGCTAGTTGCTGTTGAGTTGATTCCAATTTATGGTGACCCCGTGTGTGTGTGTGTGTGTGTGTGTGTCACGGGAGCTCTGGTAGCATAGTGGCTAAGACACTTGCCTGCTAACCAGACGGCTGGCGGTTCAAACCCACCAGCCACTCCTCGGAAGGAAGGTTGGGCAATCCTACTTCCGTAGTGATACTGCCTTGGAAACCCAAGGAGGGGTCACTATGAGTCGGGGCCGACTCGACGGCACATAACAACAACAACAACAACATGTGTGTCAGAGTAGAATAGCTCCATAGGGTTTTCAATGGCTGATTTTTTCAAAAGTAAATCACCAAGACCTTCTTTCAAAGCATCTCTGGGTGGATTTAAACCACCCACTTTTGTGTTAACAGCAGAGTACTTTAACTCACCCAGGGTTAATGCCACCCAGGGTACAATCAAGGGGAAAGATTTTGCAAAATCCAGTGTTCCCTCACCTAATCTGGAAACATTTCCAGACATGGATTCATGGCCATTTGAAATGTTCAGGGCTCCCTGGTTCAGGAATAAGGAGGACTACCACAAGTGAGATTAGAAGGAAAGGGTAGCTAAGTCCTCCTCAGGGTTAGGATGAGGTAAGACAGAGTGGGTTAGGTGTGTACTCTCAGACAGCATTTTTCAAAGGAATTTTTGAACATCTTATTAGAATGAAGATTATTATAATGGACACCTTACTAAAACATTTCAGTAGGTTTGGGATGGAGCCTGATATTCTGCATTTCTACTAGCTCTCAAAGAATGTCCATGCTAATGGTCAAAAGATTACATTTTGAGTAGCAGAGGTCTAAAGTCTTTAAGAAGCTCGACATTTGTTATTTTTGGTTAAACCTCTCTCTCTCTACCTGTATCCTTCTGTCTACTTACCTACCTACCATAAGGATTGCTCTATATCAGTACATGAAAAACTTCAGTCTTTTGTAAAGGCTGTTTTGTATTTTAGGGTACAGCTTTTACTCATTTAACCAGTTCTCTATTGAGGGGCACGTAGGTGGTTTCTTCTTTTTGCTCTGACAATTCTTGCTGCAATGAGAAACCTTGTTCACATTGCATTTTTGCATGAATATATGAAAAGATGTGAGTGCAAATTAAGGAATGCATGTGAGAGCACTTTGTATACTGAGAAGTATGATTATTTTAATTACTGATGACATCCAGGAGCACACTCTTTTTGACAGGCTGGTTTTATTTTTGACTCAGTTTGAGTTGGCAGCCCTCTGAGACCCCATCATTTTTGCACATGCTATTATTTCGTGTTGTTATCTTTACCATCTTGTTCTTGCATAATTGTTTTTCTTAAATTTAAGTATGGGACTTGATTTATATAGCCTATTAAATTCCATCTTGCTGTTGCTCTCACCTGCCAATGTGATTCTGATTGTTGACTTTGTCATCTAGTATTTTTCCCAACCCTCCTTTGTTTATGTGATCTTCACATTTGATAAACATGCTTTCTATATTATTCATTCATTCATTCAGTGACTATTTATTGAGCACTCTGCTGAATGCTGTTCTAAGCTCTAGGGACACAGTGGTAAACAAATCATGGAGCTGTCATTCACGTGGGGAAAACAGATAATACACAAAGATAAATAAGTGACATGTTTGGTATGTGTGGCAGTGATCACTACCAAGGAGAAAAATAAAACAGGAAAGAGAGACAGGAAGTGAGGGAGAAGATGTTTTATAATCTTAAATAGGATGGCTAGAGAAAGCCTCACTGAGAAGGTAACATCCAAGCTGAGATCTATGCAACTCATTGCAAAATGTGGTGAAAAGGATTCTTTGATCTGTCACTAGAGAACTCCCTATAGGTTAATCTATTAACTGGCAGCTTTGGGATCTCAATGACAAATCTCTCTCTCTCTCATTTACTTATCCAGCCTACATTTCTCCATACTGTTTATGAAGGTATTTTGAGATGCATTGGAACCTGGGTATTCAGCATCCATGGCATTTCTAGTCTAGTAAAGCCCATCTTTAATAAGGATCTCTGGTGGTATAGTGGATAAGGCATCTGGGTGCTAACCAGAAGGTCAGCATTTCAAACCCACCAGCTGCAAAAAGAAGATGCAGCAATCTACTCGCATAAAGATTTCCTCAAAAACCAATGGAGGTTACTATGAGTTAGACTTGACTTGATGCAGTGAGGGTGGTTTTTTTTTTTTTTTTGTTGTTGTTGTAAAGCCCTCACAGAAGGAAATGAGTTTACTGTGAAAAGTCTGCTTTCCCTTGTCAGCTGGTTGGCATTTTGCCATTGCTGAGTGCTACAGTTGAGCCACCATGTCTGCAAGGCAGAGGGAGAAACAGCCCACTAGGGGCCATTCTCATCCCAGGGGGACAAAAAAGCACAGGATAAAGACCCAGTACTATTGGCAATCGTGTGAGAAATTAAGCTTTTCTGCCAGTAAATTTTGGCAAATGTAATTCTGAATAATAAATCACTGCTTTGGCTCAATCGTTTCAGTCCAAATAAGCCAAGCCCCAGGACCCCCTGTCAATGACAGCTCTTCAGTCACCTCCATTGTGTACGCTTTTCTTTCTGGAGGCATGAGGCTGTCACAGACTTGCCTGCCTCTGTGGATAGACCTGTAAGGTAGCTCTAACCAGGTGTACTGCTGTTATCTTAAAACTTACCTGCAGGCTGCAGTGTTGTCATGATTATCTACTAATGTATACTCAAGGCTAGGTTTTCAAAGTGCATAAAAGCATTGGGTTTAAGGGTAGATACTGAATTTTTATAGGAGACAAGGGGAGAATTGGGAGGTTGTCATGCTAATCCAAAAATGAAGGTAAAGCCCAGTGCCTAGGGTTCAAAATATTTGTAAGGAAGCTCATCTTAGCTTCTCTGGGCCTTGGTTTCTTCATCTGCAAAATGAGAGGACTAGACTAGGTTATTTCTAAGGCTAGTTCTCCAGCCTTAAAATTCAAGTTCTGTGTATACATTTAATTAAGAGAGACCAGGGTATCAACACTATTGAAACCTGATTTTATAAATATTTTATTCTAATGAATAAATTTTACTTAGTCCTTGAGGACTAAGGTGCGCCTGACACAAGCCATGATATTTCCAATCTCCTGGTATGCATGTGAGAGCTCGACAATGAATAAGGAAGACCGAAGAAGAGTTGATGCTTTTGAGTTATGGTGCTGGCGGAGAATGCTAAAGTACCATGGACTGCTAAAAGAACTAACAGATCTGTCCTGGAGGAAGTGCAGCCAGAATGCTCCTTGGAAGCAAGAATGGCCAGACTTCGTCTCACCTATTTTGGTCATGTTGTAAGAAGGGACCATTCCCTGGAGAAGGATGTCATACTTGGTAGGGTGGAGGGTTGACGAAAGAGGGGGAGGCCTACAACGAGATGGTTTGAAACAGTGGCTGCAATGATGGGCTCAAGTATAGCAGGGATTGTGGGGCTGGCACGGGATTGGGCAGTGTTTCGTTCTGCTGTGCATGGGGTCGCTATGAGTCAGAAACGACTCGACGGCACTTAACAAGAACAACAACAACAATGAGAAAATAAACTGCTTGGCCCAGAGAATAACAACAAACACAATAGCCAACAAATCCTAACAGAGTTTTTATTCTGAAAGAAACACTTTGAACTACCTCCTTTCCTACCTTATATCCATCTTTCCTAACCCCATTTATTCCCTTACCAGGGAGAATATGCAAGACATTTCTCCTTTCCTGAAAACAAATAAATGCAATATTCTCCTGCCACCTTGATCATAATGGCCCTTTGTTCTGCTTCTTAATGACTAATTATTATGCTATGAAAAGCCTTATGCAACCTTGGCAGGGTCAGCCTGAGCTGCTGGCAGAGTGTAATCTTCAGAACACTATAACTGGGGCCTTGCATTGCATAAGAAATAATTACAGAATCCAGCTGAGGCTTGCCTTCTTATTACAGGCTCCAGGTTTTTTTTTTTTTTTTTTTTTATCCTCAGTAGCCTTACATGCTT
>NW_006921614.1:16068942-16072338 GCF_000298275.1 Orycteropus afer afer
TCCTCAGTAGCCTTACATGCTTGCTAATATTTAAACTGTTGAGTAGTAGTAGAATATTTTTTAAGCTTCAGTAATAGTTGCAGAGTTCAGTGTGGGGCAAAGAACCAGGTAAGGAAGGTAGGTAGAAGAAAGGGGAAAAGAGAATAGGTCTCATTTTCCCCCTTCTCTGGAGGACTTTTCTCCTCCTGGAAATGTTAGTCCTATGGTAGGTCTAAACTTTCTTTTTTTTCCATAGAAAAACAAACCCGTTGCCATCAAATTGGTTTAGACTCATAATGACCCTCAAGGACAGAGTAAAACTGCCCCCATAGAGTTTCCAAGGCTGTAATCTTTATGGAAACTAACTACCACATCTTTGTCCTGTGAGCAGCTGATGAGTTCCTACAGCCAATCTTTTTCAGTTAGCTGAGCATTTCAACACTGAGCCAGGAGGTCTCCTTCCATAGAAAAGAATTTTTTTTAAGCCTTCTTAAAGTGTCTCAATTTTAAAAATGAATTCTTTTTTTTGAGATTCTCTATGAAAACCCATTATCTTTTCAAATATTCCTGAAATATGATTTAAACTTTAAAAAGTAAGTGAAAAAAGTTCAATGTAGCTTCTGGGCAGCTACCAGCATTTAAAGAGGAAAAAAAGATATTTTATCTGGTTAGAACTCCACACAGTTGACTAGGATGCCGCTCTAATCTGCCCTAGATGACTGGGTCTTTCCATCTGAATCCTGATGGACTCATGGCATTTAGACAGAAAGCCTCTTGACCTTCAAGTATCTGGCTGGCTCCTCACTGCAAAACCAGGGCAAACTATCCATCGTCTGTGTACTTTTGTGGCGCCTATCGCTGTGGAATCTAAGCACAGAGACAAAAACATCAGGCAAAACACAAATTTGTGTATTATGGGAGGAAATGCTGTCTGGCTTCCTGGAGTCATACTTGGCTGGTTGCAGTAAGAACTTTATCTCAGGGTGTTTTGCAAAGTCTGAGGAAAAGTGTGGACAAATCCTGTTTTTATTTATAAAAGAAGTAGCAAGTTCATTTTTGTGAGGTTTGGTAAAATGGCTAACATTTTAAAATATGCTGATAGTCTTTCTCTGGCTATACAGATAAAGGGCACCTCTACTCAAATGCATCAGAAGTGTCTTTGTCCTTCTCTGCCATCCCAGCCCCCTCTCGCCTTCTCCCTCCCATCCTTGTCCCTCCTTCTCTGCCTTTTTCCCTCCCTTACTTCTTCCTTCTCTTTCTTTCTTTCTCTCTCTTTCCTTTTTAGTCAACTATGGTTTTTTTTTTTTTTTTTTTTTTTTTAGTAAACTACATTTGTTTAAAAGTAATGCATGTTAATGATAAAAAAATATTTATTCCAGAATTAAAGTGTGTAAGTGAAATGTAAAATACTTTCTCCACACCCTGACCTCTCCCGCCCCACTTCCTAGAGTGGGAATTTAGAATTTCTTCATATGTTTTTGAAAATTTTCTCTGCCTGTTCAAGTATTCATACATATGGTTGTGTGTATTTTAAAATTTCTAACCTGAATGGGGCCGTGGTCATTGCATGGCTCTGTAACTTACTTTTCCCTCTGCCCACATAACAGTAGTATCTTAGACAAAAACAGAGATGTACCCATTTACTTCTTAACTGCTTAACAGTCCATTTTGTAGCTGTATCCTGATTAATTGAACTAGTTCCATAAATTGGTATCAAACTTTTTTTTTCCAGGTGGAGGGGATTGAAAACAATGTTGCAATACATATATTAATACACGTGTTCAATATTGCACAGTTGGGAGAATACATAACCTTGGAATAAATTTCTAGCAATGAAATTGCTGGGTCAAAGGGTTTGTGCATTTTAAATTTTAATAGATATTACCAAATTGCTTTGCAAAAGATGGCACCAGTTTACAACACCATTAAAATTTTACGAACTGCCCATTTCCTCAAAACCTCACCAACTTTAAATTTATAGATAAGCAACAAATGGCAAGTCATTATTGTTTTAATTATGAAAAATGGAACTTTTTTTCACACATTTATGGACTATTTGCATGTTTGTTTTTGTGTGTGTATATGGGTAAGCTATCTGTCCTTGAACATTGTCCATTTATACTGAGTTTTCAGCAGTTTTTAAATTTTTTATTTTAGTAGTTTTCAAATTTTATAAAAGTTTTTACTTGTTATTAGCTTCTATTTGTCATATAGGTAACAAACATTTTCTTGTTTATCTAATTTTTAAACAATAAATGTTTAAAATATTTATGGAATCAAATTTAGCTGCCTTTCCTTGAATACCATTTAGATTTTGTGCCATACTTAGATAAACCTTGCCCATGTAAAGAATATTTAAAAACTCTTCCGCATTTTCTTCTAGTACTCTTAAAGTTTTGCCCTAATCATTTAAATCTTTGCTATTTCAGAAATACAGCTTGGTGCATGGAGTGAGGTAAGCACTCAGGTCAAGGAGATTCTATTGGCTCTGGGTAGATTTGTATACTGATTATTAGCTATATGGACTTGCTGTCAGTACAGGCTTTGTGCTTCCTTGGGAATAAAAGGATTCAGACAGGCTTTCTGCAGGATTCAAGGTGCAACCTGCCTCATTCTCTTTTCTTCAACGATTCTCCCCTTTTTCAGTTAAGAGAATATTTCACTGACCTTTGAAGGAGGCTTCAAAGACTAAAGGGAAAAAAAATGACAAGAAGATCAGGAGAGAAAGGAAAATTAAGGATGCCTGATGGGAAGGGAGAAAAACAAATTTAAAATGAGATCAATCACTTATATGCATAAACCACAGATCTACCAGGCCTTACTTTTACTCTAACAATATAATATAGAAAAAACAATTGAGCAGATTGATTTTGTTTATCTTTTGTCCATCTAGCACTACTTACAAAGAAAATAAGAAAAATAAAACTTTTACATTACTCTCATTTCAACAATATTTCTGCAGCTTATTTTATTGGTTTAACAGATGGAAATTTTTATGGAAGATATCTTATAGCATAGATTTTTAGTTTTTCTCCCATAAATAGTTCCTAAATGTGTGGGGTATTTTTATTTTAAAGACCAAACACGTTAATTGCACAATCAGTAACAGAGGTTCATATTTCTTGGCATGAGTGATATGATATGCATGTTGGTGAAGACTGACATGACTTTGATTTGCAACATAAATAACATAATCCTGTAGATCAAATTCCAGGTAATTTAGTTAAAAGGTATTGAAGGATTTTATTCCCCAAGTGTCTACCTCATGGTAATTTGTACAATGTATATAACAATTATAAGTTGCTTGATAGGGATTTGATTTCAACTATTAAAGGCTAAGGCATACTGCCATTACTGTTAATACTAACTCAACCAAGAAAACCACACTCACTGTCATCAAGTCAATTCCAACTCTCA
>NW_006921614.1:16072438-16074038 GCF_000298275.1 Orycteropus afer afer
GGTCGCTATGAGTCAGGTCTGACTCAACGGCACATAACAACAACAACAACAACAACAACAAAATCTTTACTGAAGCAGACTGCCTCATCTTTCTTCTGTGGAGAGCTGGTGGGTTTAAACCACTGGCTTTTTGGTTAGCAGCCAAATACATTAACCATTGCAGCACCAGAGCTCTTTGTTAATGTGAAGTACTTCCTTTGGTTCTCTAGGGTTGCTCTAACAGAAAAATACCACAAATGCGTGGTTTCAGCAAACAGGGATTTATTCTCTTACAGTTTAGGAGGCTAGAAGTCTGAGTGCAAAGTGCCAGCTCTATGGGCTGGGTTAAAGTCCCTTGATCTTGGTCTTCAGCTCTACCTCTGGCTCCTGGCCCCCAGCATCCTGGATGTGTCTCTTCACTCAGGCAGCTGCTGACTGCTGAGGCTGACAAACCCAAGGTCTACAAGTAAAATGGCTGTGGTGGTTATGTTTTTGTGTCAACTTGGCTGGGCCTGGTTGAGTGGCTGGGCAGCTGGTGGTAGTTATTCCCCATGATGAGACTGGCAATCAACTCCATGGTAGAATGTACCACAAGCAGCTGAGTAGCTGCCTTTGGGATGTGGTCTGCTTCCTGTATATAAGGAGAAGCCTTGGAAACAGTCTCTAGCCTATGGCATGCTTGAACCCTGAATGTAGCTGTGTTGTTGCTCAGCAGCCTGCCATGCTCTGCTGACCTTGGGACTTGCAATGGACTTGAATTACTGGCCTGCCATGTGGTTTGGTAACATTGGGACTGTGCCTTTTTACTAGCAGCTCTCTGAGTGAAGAAACACCTCTAGCTCCAGTGGGCCAGGAGCAGGAGGCAGAGCTGGACCCCAAGGCTGAAGGTCTTTCACCCAGCCCCTAGAACCTGGCACTTTGACCTTGGACTTAAAGCCTCCAAATTGTAAGAATAAACTCCTGTTTGTTAAGGCCATCCCATTTGTGGTATATCTTGTCAGAGTGGCACTAGGTAACCAGAACAATGGCACAGTCCCAAAATTATGAAACCACATGGCAACCCACTAATTCAAATCTATTAACAATCCCAAGATCAGCAGACAACATGGCAGGCTGCTGAACGATGACTTGCCTACATGCAGGATTCAAGTGTGCTAAAAGCTAGAGACCATCTTCAAAGCTTTTTCTTATATACTGGAAGCAGACAATATCCCTAAGGCAGTTACTCAGCTGCTCCAGTAGATTCCACTGTGGAGCTGATTACTGGTCTCATCATGCGGAATAACTATATCCAGCTGCCCAGCCACTCAGAATTCAAACCAAAACTCAAAACCAGGCCCAGCCAAGTTGACACACAACTTAACTACTACATTACCATCTGTTAAGTGTCTATATTGTGCTGTGCACTGTACAAATACATATGTGTACATGTTTATATATATGTGAGATACATGTATATACCAAACCAAACTCACTGCCGTGGAGTCAGTTCTGACTCATAGTGACCCTTCCTTGGGTTTCCAAGGTGGTATCACTGTGAAAGTAGATTGCCCAACCTTCCTTCTGAGGAGTGACTAGTGGGTTTGACTGCCAGCCTTCTGGTTAGCAGTTAAATGCCTTA
>NW_006921614.1:16074138-16075881 GCF_000298275.1 Orycteropus afer afer
TGTGTGTGTGTGTGTGTTTATAATGTAATCCTAGTACCTCCTACAGTGTCTACAAAGCAGTTCCATTATGTCCACTTACAGATGAAGAAATAGAAGCTCAGGCTATATACCTAGTATAAAATGAGACAATTATGCAATGCACAATGATTCGTAATCCAGTACTTTTTGATCTCAAACTTGGAGCTTTTCCCATGATTTTGTACTGTTCTTTCCCTCAGAGTTGGGTGTAGACACTGGGAGGCAAGGCAATTTTCAGTAGAAGTTTAATTCCACATCAGCTCGAGGACTTAACTTCAATCATGCTCTCTTTTCCCACAGCCCCTTCACTAACTCTGCCATCTACTTACTGCAGTGGAAGTTTTTAGTGGTTCTTTCAGTGGAGGGGCTGCTCTTCTCCTTACCTAGAGAGCTTGCCTCTGTTTTCACTGATAATTGAACACCCAGAAAACTGGGCAGTGTGGGAGCCTCTCCCAGCCAGTCCATTCTGGTTTTAGCCTGGAATGTTATCTGGTACAAGGAAATGAAGAGTAGGAGAGAGGGTCTGGCTGTGGCTCTCACATCTGCACTCACTGGGCTGGGCTTCTACGGACTAGTCCTGGTACACCTGCTGGAGGAGCCCCAGTTTCTAGATTATAACCACTCCCAGATCTAGTCCTCAGTCCTTTTTCAAGTGTCTATAGCCTCTTATTTAAGAATGGTCAAGCTGAGATAGCCGGTAAGATTGCAGACTAGGCAGAAAAACTGCACAGACCCTCTTCAACAAAGAAAAGGGAAACCACTTAACACAGACACAGAAGAAAATCCTGGACCCCTTAGCCTTGAAGGGAAGGATATAGAAGTGGACTAAACCCCAATAGCAGGAGAATTTGCATGAAAATACCAAAAAAGGAGACAGATAGAGCTGCGGTCTGGCAGCAATTCTGAGCAATCCTGACGGCACAGCACAGACAGCTTTGAGAGTGCCGAGTGGCAGTAGGACCTAAGAATTAACCTAAAAATCAGCACTGCTAGCCAGGGACTGCACGGATGACTGCTCTGGTGGCTGTGGAATAAACGGAGAAGGTGAAGAGAAACATGGGCTGAGTTGTGGACTTTTGTCTGTTCGGAGGGTGCTGCCATTTTGAATGTTACAAGTGGCTTGACCATTTTGGATATTTAAAGAGGCAGCACTCTTACAGATTCCAGGGGCTTAAGAACAGGCTGTGCTTGCTAGCAACCCCAAGAACACTCTGGACCTGCAAGACTGAAAAGGTGCGACATTCCTCTTGTTAGTCTTATACCCCACACCCGCTTGGTGAATGGAGGTTAGGCCATCTCCCACTGCCACCTACTTTCTGGGCCTACAAGAACTCCATCACAGTCTGTGTGCTCAGACGGAGCCTGGATGCTCTGCCCTGTCCTCCACTGATATTTTTTCTCTTTTTATTTATATATTTATTTTTTGCTTTATTTTTTTTCTGGTGATTAGTTTGCTTGTACTTGTCTGTTTTAAAACAACTATATATTGACTGCTAACCAGGAGGCAGGCGGTTCAAACCCACCAGCCACTCCTTGGAAGGAAGGTTGGGCAATCCTACTTCCATAGTGATAACTGCCTTGGAAACCCAAGGAGGTGTCGCTAGGAGTAGGGGCCAACTTGATGGCAAATAACAACAACAATA
The DNA here is from genome assembly GCF_000298275.1 of Orycteropus afer afer. NCBI lineage: Eukaryota > Metazoa > Chordata > Mammalia > Tubulidentata > Orycteropodidae > Orycteropus > Orycteropus afer. The sequence goes on from NW_006921614.1 coordinate 16,075,800, forward strand.
TTATTACTAATATTTTTGTCCTTTTTACTATTATTCTTATTCTTCCCCTCCCAGATCCTACTTTTCAGCTTTTTTTTTTTTT
>NW_006921614.1:16081659-16082572 GCF_000298275.1 Orycteropus afer afer
GGCCAACAAACATATGAAGAAATGCTCACGATCATTAGCTATTAGAGAGATGCAAATCAAAACAATAATGAGATATCATCTTGCTCCAGCACTAGCAGCAAAGTTCAACAAGACAGAAAATAACAAATGCTGGCAAAGTTGTGGAGAGATTGGGACTCTCATACACTGTTGGTGGGACTCTGAAATGGTACAACCACTGTGGAAAGCAGTATGGCGATTCCTTCAAAAGTTGGGAATAGAAATACCATTTGACCTAGCCATTCCATTAATAGGTATATACCCTAAAGAAGTGAGAGCCATGACAAGAACAGACATGTGCACCCATGTTCATCGCAGCACTACTTACAATAGCCAAAAGATGGAAACAACTTAGGTGTCTATCAACTGAGGAATGGATAACCAAACTATGGTACATAGACACAATGGAATACTGTGCAATCCTAAAGAATAATGTAGAATCTGCCAAACACCACATAATGTGGATGAACTTGGAGGACATTATGCTGAGTGAAATAAGTTTATCACAAAAGGATAAATATTGTATTAGTCCGTTATTGTAAAAGTTAAGGAAAGGTTTATCTATAGAAGGAAATTTTCTTTGTTGGTTTCCAAGGATGGGAGGAGAGGGGCGGGAATGCTGTTAGATATATAGAGATAAGTATTGATTTGGGTGAAGAGAATGGCAATGGACCAAATGTGAGTGACCAATATGGTGGCATTGAGGAAGAGAAAGACATAGAGAGGTACATGTGAGGTACAGACAACAAAGATGAACCCTTTTGCCCATACAGTACTCCATTGTCAGTGAAGGCAAACATGGGTATATGGGTGGATAGATGGGTGGACAGGCTGAACTGTTAGGTATGTTTATGAAATGGGGAGTGTACCCAAGAACATGTATAGGGTTGGCAGA
>NW_006921614.1:16083494-16097872 GCF_000298275.1 Orycteropus afer afer
AAAAAAAAAAAAAAAAAGGAAGAAAGAAAAAAAAAGAATGTTCAAGCTTTCTTCCCTTAAAAAAGAAAAATTAGTCTTCTCTAGACCCTTTATCCTTCTTCATACCTTCTGTGCTCTGACTTCTCCCCTTCACATTCAAAGTTCTTAAGATTTGTGACACCATTGGCTCCATCCCTCATCCACCTCATTTCTCACCCAGTGCCTTCTGGGTTTCAGCCCAACCACATCCCAGCATTCACACCTCAAGGTCTTATATATATGTAAGATACATGTATATACCAAACAAACTCACTGCCGCCGAGTCAGCTGCAGCTCATAGCGACCCTTCCTTGAGTTTCCGAAGTGGTATCACTATGGAAGTAGATTGCCCAACCTTCCTTCTGAGGAGTGGTTAGTGGGTTTGAAGTGCCAGCCTTCTGGTTAGCAATTAAATGCCTTAGGCTCTATGTTACCAGAGCTGCCACCATCCTTGCCTTCTCTGCTGAATGCAGAGTATCCTTGTGTAATATGAGACTACCTTGGGGTACAGAGAGGACTTAATCCAGGACTGTTTGACCCAAAACACTGTATTTCTCTTCTTAAAACAATGTTTTGCCTTGTTATCATGACTGTACACTCTCCTAGATCTCTTTTTCACTTTCCTTTTCTCATTTCGTAAATATAAGTACTTTATCCTGGCTCATAGAGGCTCACAGAGACCCTATAGGATGAGTAGAACTTATAAGTAGGGCTTCCAAGGCTGTAAGTCTCAACAGAAGCAGATTGCAGCCCCTTTGTTCCATGGAGCAGCTGGTGGGTTTGAACCACCAACCTTTTGGTTACCTACCAAATGCTTTAACCACTGTGCCATGATAGCTCCTATAGGGTTTCTTTGAGTTGGAATCCACTAGATGGCAGGCAATGTGTTTGTATTTTGTATTATTTAATTCTTTATTTTGGCATTCTTACTGTGGCTTCTCTTTTTGTTCAGGGGCACTTTATTATGCATTTCAGGAATGCTGATATTCTTCTTGATTCACCCCACCCCCAATATATATATGCTTCATTTAGTATATATGTGTATTTCTTTCGACTGATTCCTAAAGAAATCAATTATCCCTCAAAATGAAGAACCCCTGCTCGGCGCATACTCTCCTAGTTGATGCCATCTATTTCCATGTTGTAAAAAACTATGTGCTGATGTCTCCCAATTTAAATCTCTAGCCCAGATTTTTCCTGAACTTCAGATATGTATGTTCACCACTTACCTGACAGCCTCTCATAGCCAGAATGTCACAAGTTACAGCTGTAGGCAACTCAAACTCAGTGTCCCCAAAGCCTAACTCTGAACTACACTCAGGGCCATGGTTAGCTCACTTGAGGCCTTTGAGCAGATTAGAAAAGAATGCACATTCTTCTCAAAATTCTTTACTTCCACTGGTGAAAAATTGTAATTGATATAAAAATAATCATGACCTTGATTTGAATGGCACTTCCTCCGCAACCAGCAGAGAAAGACTTCCCTTAGAGCCAGCACCCTGAATGTGGACTTCTAGCCTCCTAAACTATGAGAATATAAATTTGTTTGTTAAAGCCACTCATTTATAATATTTCTGTTATAGCAGAACTAGATAACTAAGACATTGTGGCATTACAATATTTCTTTTATATAGGAGTCTCAATTTCTGTCTCTCTGTCTACCTCTGTCTCTGTCTTCTCCAGAATTAATTTTGAATGTAACTCTAGCTGATAGAGATGCATCATTTTCAGGATGAACAAGACTGCTATGTTACGATCTTAAACCAAACTAAAAAACCCACTGCTATTGACTCAAATCCAACCCATAACAACCCCTATTGGGTTTCTCAGGGGATAAATCTTTATAAAAGTCCATTGCCCCGTCTTCCTTCCACAGAGTGTCTGGTGGGTTTGAACCACCAACCATCTGATTAGCAGTCAAATGCCTTAGGCACTGTGCCAGTAGAGTTCCTTATGATCTTAGGGTCCTGGATTACCATCACGGCTCACGCTCACCCTTAAATAATGATAGCTAACTCTTATGTAGTATGCACTGTGTGCCACACACTGTTCTAAGTGCTTCTCATATAATAACTCAGTTACTCTTTCCAAGAACTCTATGAGATAATTACTATTGTTATCATTATTATTCCCATTTCACAGGTGAGGAAACTGAGGCATAGAGAGGTTAAATAACTTGTTTAAGGTTACAAGAAATAATACATGGTAGAGCTGGGATTCAAACCTAGGCAGTCTGCCTTCAGAACCCATTTAAAAACAAAGCAAAACAAAATAAAAGCTCCATTCTCTCAATTAGGTACTGTATTGCCTTTGAACCTGAAAATCAACTTTGGACTCTAACAATCAACTGTAGAATAAGAGCTACTACTGTGTTGATCCATTGTGAATATCACTGTGACCAAGATCCCTGCCCTGTTCCCACATGACAGCAAGGAATGAGGTTGAGGCCAGTGACCCAATATCTGAGTCCAAGGCTGTGGGTCTCCATCCTGTCTCAGTGGTTGGCTAAACTGGCTCTTGCTAGTTCATAAGGCCATATTAGAATATTTAATTGTTAAATATTCAGTAATGCTGCATCCATTGCTGACTGCTGTGATTTAAAATCACCTTGGAGGAAAATTGGCAAATGATACAAATCAGGGATCATATCCCAAAAGTGTGTCTGCTGAAGGACCACAGTCTTGACTGGAAGAGCTTTTCTCTTTCAGGGATTGGCTGGTGAGTGAGGGCTCTGTGGCATCTGCTTGAAGTATTTCTTGGAATGCATGGAGAACCATTAGCCTAATGCATGGCAGCCCAGAATGCCAAGAAATCCACATCCTATCCTCATCAGCCTCAGGACTTCTCAGTGTCATCACCAGGGGATAATTCTGAAGCAGACATTTTACACTGTTCCAGAGTTTCCATAGTCATATAAAGTGACTTGATAACTGGCTATTTTTTTTTTATTTGCAGATTTCTGTCCCTAGCCTTACTTCCCTGTCTCGCTCCCCCACTGGTAGTTCTTATAGTTCCCAAATAAGCTAGTAGTCACCTTCATTTCTGAGAGTTTGCCTCTGGGGCCACAAACTAAGAGAGTAGCTAGTGGGCAGGTCCTCCAGCTCTTCCAGCAAAGTGACCCATGACCACAAAGGTGTTAACATCCTGACCCAGGAAGCTCTGTGTCCTCAGCCCTTCCCCACAGAGGCCTCTTGCTCCTTATTACAGAAGTTTGATTCTGAGGGTTTGCTGGCCTACCATCAGTTTTCACTTGCTGCTCTACTGTGCTCCTGTCTTCTCCATCTTCCCAGAGATGACTATACCTCATCTACTGAGCATTGCTGATGCCAGCCAGCTGGCTGGGGAGTACCACTTCTCCAAGGAAGACATAGTGGAGTCCAGCAAAGTTCCACTCTAAGAGAGAGACAGCTCAATATCATTGTCCCAACACTGGCTGAGTGTTGTTCAGCCCCCAGTCCCAGAGTAGATAGCACCTGGAGCTCCAGGAGACACTGGAAACTTGTTGGAGGAATTCACACACCCACATGGGTCCAACTGTAGGGCTTTTATCACTCTAGCAGATGGGGCAATCTACTTCCGTAGTGATACTGCCTCAGAAACCCAAGGAGGGGTCACTATGAGTCGGGTCCGACTTGATGGCACATAACAACAACAGCAGATAGATGTCTCTGGCAAAGTGTTTTGGGGAAGCTGTAGGTTTGAACTGGTCTGTCCTGGGGTCTGGCAGGGAACAGAGATCTTGGGTTGATATGTTAGATCCCAGTGATACAGTTCATCTTTAGATTTCTCTGGCTGGGAGCTAAATCCTGCCTGTGGTTACTGGGCGTGCTCAGCACTAACCATATTTTCCAGTGTCCAAAGGCTAACAGAGGAGGCGAGAGGAGAACTGGAGTCAAGACCTCAGAGCAGAGATGACCCCAGCTCAGCTGCAAGGGTGAGCACGGAGTTGCTTCTGCTTAATTCACCACAGTCTGCTGTCTGTACCACATCCTCCGTTCTTCTGGAGCCTGAGTTCTTCACTTAGATTTTGCATTTTATTAAGCCCTGCATTTGTTTTTTAACTTTTCTAAAAGCTATAAACAGGTATAAAACGATCTGTTGAAGGAATTTAAAATAACATTTCTTCAGGTACACTGTTGTTGTTGTTGTCATGTGCTGTCGAGTTGGACCCGACTCATAGCGACCCCTCATTGGGTACACTAGGTAATATTATTTCACATCCTGGGGCAAAGGAAAAGTGGCTATCAAGAGGGAAACAGACTGTACCCTATGGGCAGCAGAAACGCACATCTGAATGAATTCTGCTGGTTAGCAGAAGTATGGTGGATCATTTTGCTCAGATATCATACCTTAGTACAGAAGATAAAAGCTTACAATTGGCACCAGAGGGTTTTTTTTTTTTTTTTAACACTCTGTTGTTGTGTTAGTGTATGGACAGATGTGTTGGTAGGTGGACTGTGAGTCCACTGAAGCTACTTAACAAAGATGTGAAGAAGGGGAGGTTGGGTATGTATTGGAACAATGATCATCTCTATCTCCTTTAGAGTTGGGGGACGGTGGCAAACAGAGAGTTATAGGGAGAGAGATTTGTTGGGCAGACATTTGGCTCCCTCCATGAATCACTTTGTGCAAGCAACCAGCTACCAACCCTAGATGTGAGCTGAACTGTGATTTTGTTTAATCAACCATGACTCAAAGATACAGTAGTTTTAATTTCCTGTGAGTCACTGGGATAGCCCTATTGGGCAATATTTCTTCTCATGACTGAATATTTTAGCTCAAGTATTTGGATTTTGCTCAAGACTACAGCAGGAAGAGGGTGACTAAGGTCTTCAGACCTCTCTTTTCAGTCACAAGCCATTCTAGGATTGCTTTTTGGAAAGTATGGACTCAAAGTTGATCTTTACTGGGTCCAAATTGGTGGGCAGATCTTACTGAGTAAGTCCAACCAGTATTTATAGGCAGGGGTTACTTGTGTAGCAGAGCTGATTGTGGAAAGGGAGAAGGCAAGGTCTAGGTCAATGCCTAGCTCCCATGAATCCCTCGAGTGGCCTGAGTGCTTACTCCCATTAAGATCTGGAGGGAGTCCCAACATTTTGCATTTAACATTGATGATGTTTTTTATTGCTTTTATAAATGTTTCCAGAGGCTACTACTCAAAAGGGTCCAGCTAATAAACTTGAGAAATAATAATTACCTAATTTCAGATTGCTGACTGTGTACCTCAGCTGGGAGGGTCAAGAGAGTTTGGTTTGCTCAACATTTCCTCAGTATTTCTTAACCTTGTGATGGCAGTATCAGGGTGCAAACAGGGGTCAGGAGTAAGGGAATCATGTGGATGCTTTTTGAAATCTGATGTTGGTGTGTGAGTATGTGTAATAGGTATGGGTCATCCACATAGTCTTGTAGTTCAATCTTGGGTCTATCTTTTGGAGACCTATTGTTGCAGGGGTTTTGGGTATTGATCCTGGGTTTAGAGGTTGACAGCACCTATCAGGAGTATTTTTTTTTTTTTTTTTTTACAAATCCCAGTGATGGGTAGTGTATGAGACAGCAGGGAATCTTTTTAGTCCTTTCTCAGACAACCTGCTAGCTGAAGAAGATGCAGTGCCTGAATTTGGGGAAAATGCACACAAGGCAAATCCTACAAGATATCCCTGTTGAATGGTGATCCTTGAAATAGTTTCAACATGAAGTTGAGGGGGCAATAAGGCCATAGGCTGCTTTGCCCAGAGGTGGGCAATGGGTTGATTGAAGAGGCAGTAAGTTGTCCTTGCCTCTAAAAGATTCCCCTAACTACTCACAGTGGCTGAAATTCCATTAATAAAGATTTAGTCTTTTTAATTTCAGCTGTGACTGGCAAATATCCCTGGGTAGGGCAATATAGTCTCAGCATTCATTTAAGGAGCTCTGGAGACATAGTGGATAAGGCATTTGGCTGTTAACCAGAAGGTCAGTGGTTTAAACGCATCAGGTATTCCGTGGAAGGAAGGGGCAATCTACTTCCGTAAAGATTTATAGCCTCAGAAACCCAGTGGGGGTTGCTATGAGTCAGAATCAACTCAATGATAGTGAGTTTGGTGGGATTTTTTTTTTTTTTTTGTGGCTAAGTGACATTTGGCAGCTAACAGGTCAGCAATTCAAACCCACCAGCTGCTGTGCAGAAGGAAGATGAGGCAATCTACTTCAGTAAAGATTTACAACCTCAGAAACCCAACAGGGGTTGCTGTGCATTGGAATAGACTCAGTGGCAGTGGGTTTGGTTAGGCATAATTTACATAGAGCAACATGTACACTTTTTAGGTGTATATGAGTTTAGAACAGCCTATGAAGTTATGCTTTTGAGTTGTGGTGCTGGCGAAGAATGCTGAAAGTACCATGGACTGCTAAAAGAACTAACAGATCTGTCCTGGAGGAAGTGCAGCCAGAATGCTCCTTGGAAGCAAGAATGGCCAGACTTCGTCTCAACTATTTTGGTCATGTTGTCAGAAGGGACCATTCCCTGGAGAAGGATGTCATGCTTGGTAGGGTGGAGGGTCGACGAAAGAGGGGGAGGCCTTCAACGAGATGGATTGATACGGTGGCTGCAATGATGAGCTCAAGTATAGCAGGGATTGTGGGGCTGGTGTGGGATCGGGCAGTGTTTCGTTCTGCTGTGCATGGGGTCGCTGTGAGTCGGAAACGACTCGACGGCACTTAACAACAACAACAACATGAAGTTATGAAACCACCATCACAACCAAGATATAGAATACTTTTATCACTCCTCCTCCGATCCCAGACCCTGATGATCATTAATCTCATTTCTCTCCCTTTGCTTTTTCCATAATGCCATAACAATGGAATAACACACTATGTAGCCTTACATGAGTGGCTTCTTTCTGTCATTTGGTGTGATGTTTTGGCAAGTCACCCATGTTGGCATGTGTATCAGTAGTTTGGTCCCTGTACTGAAGAGCAGTACTCCATCGTGCAGAAGTTTCGCTTTGTTTACTGTGCAGGAGTTTTAAAAGCATTCCTAGAGAGGAGGAGAGAGCTTCCTGCAGTGATTACCTGACTTCCCACATTGCAGTTCTCTCTCAGCCTTTGCTACCCTCATATCCTCCAACTAGGGAACAGTAGGAATGCAGAGAGGGCTAGTAAGAGGAGAAAAGTTCACATAGGAAAGAAAGTTCACATGAAATCATCTTACCTGCCGCACAGTTGTCATTGCCTCTGCATGGTTGTGAGGAGGTGGACGGCTTGGCTGACTAAGCAAAGAGGACTTTTTGGAAGGTTTTCCCAGAAAGGAGAGGAGCCAGGACAGTCCATGACTCTATGTAGCAGAAACAGTTGGGACATTTCATTGGGACATCAGGAATAAATCATTCCAACTGTGTCTGGCCTTTGATTCCCACTCAATATAGAGTTCTGAGGAAAGAAGTTCTGCTTGATTTGCCTTAGGTTGCGGGGGTGGGGAGATACCTCCAAAGTGGCACAGTGCAGGGGAAACATTATTTCATCAAAGGAGGTCGGTGTGCAGGAGCCAGAGGAAGGGTTGATGACAGGCTGCCACCAGCCCCACATTAGGGTAAGTCTACCTGCAGGGATAACGCAACTCTTATCTTTCAGACTTTCCCTGGGACTGAGAACTTATCTGGAGTACACTATATTAGATAATACTAGTTGATATTTTCAGGGCTGTTCTCTAATCATCCTTTTTCATTCCCACAGTTATTTTACTTTAGTATTTAGTATTAGTATTGTCATGTTATATTTGTACACACATCTATTCATTGTTTACATGCCTCAAGTTCCTTGCCAGTTGCATTTTAAAGTTATGTCGACACTGGATCCTGAAAATTGCCTTTGGCGTCTTTGGACTTGGTTTAAATAAACAATGAAGGACGGATCTGATGCTCAGGAACCAGTGTCTGAGCACTGGCCTGAGACCCACTATCAGAGCCAGAAAGGCACCCTAAATGCCTAGCTTATGATGAAAGCTCTTGAAAATAGCCTAACTCCTCAACTTCAGCATTCCTGCCTGTGAAATAAGCAAGCTAGTGCTTTATATCAATAGGAACTCTGATAACATAGTGCCTAAGGCACTTGACTGCTAACCAGAAGGCTGGCGGTTCAAACCCACAAGCCACTCCTCGGAAGGAAGGTTGGGCAATCCCTACTTCCGTAGTGATATTGCCTCGGAAGCCCAAGGAGGGGTCACTATGAGTCAGGGCCGACTCGACGGCAAACAACAACAACAACATCACTAGGGAAGTAGATTGCCCCATCTTCCGTAGAACCCAAGGAGGGGTCACTATGAATCGGGGCTGACTCGATGGCAAACAACAACAGCACTTTACATCTAGTTCCAAAAACCAGTGTGTAAAATTTAAGTTGTATAGAATACACTGGGAGAAAATGTATTGGATGTATATCAGAATGAGAAGTTGTATATATCCATTGTACAGTTGGTCTCTACTTATTGTATCTATGATTATTTTAATTATGTTGAATAATGTTATAATAAAAAAATTTGATTTCATATTGAGTTTATGGAAAATAAAAAATTATTAATTAGCATGTCTTCTTGAAAATTTTATGAGTGTTTTCATAGATGTAAATTGTGAGAGGAATCACTTGAGAAAGGTTCCAGCCCTATCCCCTTGTCCTGCTGAGGCTGTGAGGCCTACCTGACTTTTCTAAGATCACCCAGCTGTTACAGACACAGTTGGAATTTAGATTCATGTCTCTTGGGTTTTCAGCCTGAGTTTTTGCTTGAATGGAACCACTTCTGCGATTTTGAGCCTTACCAGACATTTAACTACAGTGGGCAGAGCCAGCCAAGGGTTGTAAAACTTTTCTACCTTTTTTCTTAATGGTTAGGAATTGGTGATTAGAAACAACAAATACACGTCAAGGAGGTTGAGTACGTATATTATTTTGGGCTCCAAGCAGATGTGATTAAAAGTTTAAATTATGGCAAGTCTTCTAAGTTAAACTTTTCCTGAAAAGAGCAGCAAAGAGAGTCCAAGAGTGAAAGGGGAATATGGTATGATGCTAATATTTATGTTTGGCTATGTTCACCCCAAATGAAGGTTGATACAGTTCTCTCTTCCAGTGTGTGTATAAGTTGGCAGATGATAGGAATAACATTTGCTTCTAATCACCCATCCATCTTAATAATTCCAAACAGATACAGTGCAGAAATTATCACACAATAACCAGCATTTCATGACATTGATATCTTTGCCAATTTGAAAGAGGACCTTGAATCCAGGGAGAGTTACATTTTTATGTTTTTGATCATGATCTTCTTAGAAGATACTTATTAGGGCCATTTGTTGACAACATTCAGAATTTAAAAATTATGTTGTTAAAGCATAACAAAAGCTTAATGGTTTCATTAGAGAACTATAAAGTCTGTTACTGAAAAGAGAAATATTGTGGTGTTTGAAAGCAGGAAATATTTACTGAACAATTCTCCAGGGTCTAGTTTCTAGAACCCAGACAAAGCTTAGCTAGTAAGAATTAAAAAGGAGTAAGGCAGAGGAGCAAGACCCTTGTATGTTCCTCACCAAAAAGTCCCTAAAACCTAAGGAAGTTATTGGTCACGGGAGTCATTAGTTGATTTTTTTTTTTAAAAGCTAAACAAGGAAGACAAATTACTGTGAAAATTTCTAATTCTTCCCCATGTGAGAGGGTGGCATTTCTGTCATTTTTGGGACTGGTGTGGCACTCTCTGCCAGGGCATGTATCATTATGTGGGAAAGTAGAAGATGTGCCCTCGGGAGTGCTCATTAGTGCTTGTCACCAGAGAATTGTTGTTGTTATGTGCCCTCTAGTCGGACCCGACTCATAGCGACCCCTCCTTGGGTTTCTGAGGCAGTATCACTACGGAAGCAGATTGCCAGGGAGTAAGGACCCCTAAACCACACTCAGTCCTGCAGACCTTCTCTCTAACACAGAATTCTGCTTGCCATCTTCCCTAGGCATATGTGTTTGCCAGTCTGCAAAATTGAAAGGAAACAGTGCAAAATTCCACTGTGGTGACATGAGCATGAAAATGCCCTGCTTCTGGGTCTTTCAGGCAAAGAGTAAACACTGCCTCTTCCAGAGGGAAGAGGAGTAAGTTCGTAGCAATGAAAGCAACCATTTACCTGTTTGGAACTACTGTAATAAAAGTAAATTGAGACAATTATGACTAGTTTAACAAAAAGGCCAAAGTATGTTTTAGTCTGAATTACTCAGATTTAGTGGGAAACTTAACTTAGGATTTGGGACCTTGGGGTTCTAGACCTGGGTCTGCCAGTAAGGAGCATATAAACCCCTCTGTGAGTCCCAGTTTTCTATAAATTGAGGGTTTCTTACTTAGCTTGAAAGTATGAGAGTCTATCTAAGAGAGTCAACAAATATAATGTTATATTTTCTGTGTAAACACCACAACACGAGACAGAAAAATGTCAACTTTGTGAAATCCTGTCACAGTGGAGCCAGAGTGGGCAGAGATGATTCCCTTTAGGGATGCTTCCAGATCAACAGGGTTGACCTGAGGAACCTAGAGAAACCCATCTTGATCTGTTGTGGATGGGACTTTCTCTGGATTTTTGTATTATTTATTTATTTTGAGAATGCATGTGGGATCAAACCCAACTCACAATACTAGAAGAGATCTTAGTTGGGTTCCTTATCTATAAAATAAGGAAGTTGGATTGAATTATCTGCGGTGATGGGAGGAGTCGCCCCTTGCCCTAGCCCACACAGGCTCTGGTGGAGTAGGGCTGGTTCAAGGCATGTAGAAGGGCACTTTAGACTTAGGACACTGAAGTAGGAGCCTGATCAGAACTTGCAGTGTACCTTCACAAAGGCGTTTACAACTCCCAAAGGCTGTTGATGACCTGATTGCCACAGGAGGAAGCCTCAGGGGATCGAAGGATCCCAGTGGCACACCACCTTGGGCGAGGTGGAGGCCCTTTGCTTTTCATCCATGCATCTGTCCACCACGGCCTGGAGGATTCCTCGAGGGAGTGAGCTGTTGGGCCAGGGGGGGTCTTTGGAAACTTGACCCAGCGCCCTTGCCCCGCAACCCTGGCCTGGACAAACTTCAGGCAGGCCCGACAGGTGCCAAAAGGCGTTTCCCAAGCCAAACAGACCTCCGCCCCCACGGCCAAAGGTCAGTCAGGCGCTCCGACGCCTGTGTTTGCACAGGTGGGCCGAGGCCTGGGCGGCTGGAGCAGGGGTCTGCGGTAGGGGCTCCGACCCGGACGGCGACCGTCGCCTCGGGGTGGGCAGCGAGGCCGGGCCAGAGGAGTCCAATTTCCCGGAGGCCAGAATCGCGGTTCTGGCGGGCTAAGAGAGGGCACCGAGCCGAGGCCGAGGCCGAGGCAGGGTCCTGCGCGTCCTGGTGCCTCCGTGGGATGCTGGCGCGATAGAGGCTCGTTTCTGTAGACTACGATCCCGCCCCACGCGGTTTCTCTGGAAGTGTGGGGGCCACGGTACGCGGTCTCTGCGCTGGGGTTCTGGCTTTCGACTTTCCCCTTCACTTAGAAACCGGGAGGGGCTGGAGCTCCCAGGGAAGGTTGGGGAGGGGGCGATAATAACGCAGGTTCTTCCCTTGCCTCGCCGTGGCCCCGAGCGTGGTTTTCCTTTGGGTCTTGGGAGTAGGAGCCTAGAATTGGTCATCCTCAAGGACAGCAAATAGGGGTGGAGGAGAGGCCCTCAGGCAAGAACGCCGAAAAGGACGCCAAGTGCACACCGACTCTGAGAGTTCTCTAGAAAACCGTACTGGGGAAACAGCTACGGGGACCAGAGGCCAGGGAGGGGACCCCAGTTAGGCAGACTCCGGGGCATTCATTAAGAAGGAAGGACTTTTTTTGCGGGGAGAGGGAGCTGAGATTTTAATATACTTTTCCACTTTTTGCATTGTTTTTGCGCTCTTTAAGTCAGGAGTGGATTTGCAGAACTGTCTTCATGTGTCAGTGTAGAAATTAAAATAATGGTTTTACTAGAATGATGTAGGTAGCACCTTGCCTATGGAAAGAAGCGGTCGCTTGGGATCAGAGATGGCCTTCCCTTGCTTTCTGCCAAAAGACAGTATCCTGAAATAAAATCCAGTTTTTTTTATCCACCTCACAACATGTGGATTCTAAATCATTCTCCAGTCTTGTATAAGTTAGGGTTTCTCCAAGAAGGGCAATGCTGATAACTGGGCATGAATTCCCAGCCTCTGAATTCCCTGTCATTTGTGTCACTCTTTAGACTATTGCAATCATAGATTGTTAGAGCAACCCTGCCTCTGAGTGTACTGAGAAACAGGTATTTACATTGCTTTCTGGTACTTCCACAGTACTTAAACTTTCCCCTATATTTTTCATATGGAAAACTGTCTCCTCCATCTGCAGATGGCATTTTCTCTTCAGACGATTAAAACAGGCTCTGGTAGCATAGTGGCTAAGACACTTGCCTGCTCACCAGAAGGCTGGCGGTTCAAACCCACCAGCCGCTCCTCGGAAGGAAGGTTGGGCAATCCTACTTCCGTAGTGATACTGCCTCGGAAACCCAAGGAGGGGTCGCTATGAGTCGGGGCCGACTCGACGGCACATAACAACAACAACAACAACAGTACCCCCGCCTCACAACTGATATCTTCACAAATGAGAGTGGAGAGGGGGAGAAAGCTACACTACTACTGATCAGTTCACATACAAGTGAACTTTTGCATTCCTAAAAAGGTGGATGGTTTTGTTTATAGACAAAAACACTGACATTCAACTGCACTTAAAATGACCCTGAGGACATCTTCAGTGTGTTGTTGTTGTTGTTATGTGTGGTCTAGTCGGACCTGCCTCATAGTGACCCCTCCTTGGGTTGCCCAGGCAGTATCACTATGAAAGTAGATTGCCCCATCTTCCTTCTGAGGAGTGGCTGGTAGGTTTGAACCACCAGCCTTCTGGTTAGCAGTCAAGCATCTTAGGCACTATGCTAATCATATCCCATGATTAAGTTTACAACTTTTTGAGAATCAAATCAGAACCAGTTTATCTGACAATATCTGCTTGACTATAAGCTTGCTAATAGCTCAAATTATCTGGCAAGGAATTGTTTGGTGAGAGCAGACATACCTGATCATTTTTTTCTGGCAACTCTTCCATGAGTTCTTACAGAGGTAACTGGTTTTAAGTTTACAAAATTGTATCAAAGAATGTCCCATTTGGGAGATTTGTACAGTAACATGTACAATAAGAAAACCTGCAGGCCACTTTTACCTTTATTGGATGATTCAGGAAAATATTTTAATTCTCTCAGGAAGTTTCTTGAGACCAAAACATAAACCATTGTTTTTTTTTTGGAGGAAAATTTCTCCCCCTCTAGCCCATCACCACAAAGTGCTTAAGTAAGTTGTGAGTTTTATTAAAAAATAAGCACTATGCCTGAATTCCATAAGATTTATACATGAATATGTACACAGACAAAATAAAATAATATTCAAAATAAAAATCACACTTGCTTTCATGTGGTAGTGGTCCTAGCACCCCACAGACATGTTATTTTTTCCTTTTAAAAAATTGCTTGGCCCAAGGAGACCACAATTAGATATCACTGAACCACTAATAAAGCTGTAGCCCGTTGCCTGCAACACTTTCAATTCAGGTTTTACAAATATATAAATAATTTAATTACAAAAACTCAGCAACTGTTTTTCTTTTCTTTTCTTTTTTTTTTTTTTGGCACAGTGATACATTGGTCAATAGCAGAGAAATGACTGACAATTCTCTGGGACTTCTCTCACACTCAATCATACCTGTAAATGCCACAAACATACATAGAGCAGGGCCCAGGGCCCTAACAGTAGTCAGATCACTTATCTTATGGAATGGTTCCCTGATTTTTTTTTGCTGAGGATAAATCAGTGAAATGGAAGGTGAGACAAAACAGTAGGAATAAGGGGAGCCAGCAGTAGGGAGAGAGGGAGAAAGTCTTACTTAAAGTGAAGGGATGGGCAGGTTTGGTCAAGAAACTAAAACCACAATAAAGAATTGCTTTGGTCCTTTGCAACGTGCTATGAAAGACAAAGGAAAATATTCTGGACTAAGTGAAAACACTTGGTCAAAAATGCTTTCACTTTAAGGCACGTTTGACTGGGATTTTGTTTTAGTCTCTTTCCCATAGGATAGAAAGTGCAGATCCCTCCGGCCCCCGCTCCAAGCCAAACACTCCGCCGCCGCCCCTCAAGCTAGGAGCGTCTCCAACTGGCCAGGCCGGAACGCGCTAGGGTCGCAGTCCCGGGCCGCCTGCAGGGCTCCGGGCGGCCGCAGGGGGCAGCACGGAGGCGAGCCGCCCCCGGCCAGCGGTCCTGGCCAAGGCTCGTTGGTAGAGAAGGA
>NW_006921614.1:16097972-16107068 GCF_000298275.1 Orycteropus afer afer
ACCGGGCGCGGGGCAGGGCGCGGGCCTGGCGGGGAGTGTGCCCCCGGCGCCCCACAGCAGACGCGCTTCGGCATCGGCGCCGCGCTCGCGGCGGCTACGAAAGGGCTTGCTGAGGATGCTGTCTATGGCGAAGGAGCTGGAGAACTTGCCCGCAGGGCTCGCGCTGTCATCCCGGCGGGCCGGCGGACGCGGCGGGGGCGAGGAAGGGCTTGGGCCGCCTCCGGGAGCGGCGGCAGCTGCGGCTGCAGTAGGTTGGACTGCGTCCTCCTCGGGCCGCAGCACGGCCGTGGTGGCGGCTGCCTTGTGGCCGAGGCGCTTGCGGCGGCGGCGGAAGACCCCGTCGGCGAAGGTGTATTCGCTGTTGGGGTTGAGCATCCAATAGTTGTCCTTGCCCCAGGGCCGCGAGGGATCGCGCAGCACTTTGACGAAACAGTCGTTGAGCGAGAGATTGTGGCGCACCGAGTTGCGCCAACCCGTGTAGCTGCCGCGGAAGAAAGGAAATTTGCCCATGAGGTATTCGTTGATCTCCGCTAGCGTTAGACGCCCGCCCGCAGAGTCTCGGATGGCCATGGCGATGAGCGCAATGTACGAATATGGGGGCTTGGGCCGCCGTGTGTACGGCTTACCGCGGCTGCTCTCGCCGCGCGCGCCCTGGCCAGGCCCCGTCGCATCGGCCTCCTGGCCGCCTGCGCTCTCCTCCGCCGCCGCCACCCGGTCTTCCTCTTCTTTGCCCAGGCTGCCTCGTGCGGGCTCCCTGGCGCCGCCGTCTACCTCTGGACTGTTGGCCGCACAGTCCCCGTCTGAGCCCAGAGAGTCATCGCCTCCCACGGACAGCGGGGACGGCGTGTCGCTGCTGCCCGTGCCTTCTATGTCACCGGCCGGCTTGTCCGCGCTAGGGGCGGACACCTTCAACTTCATCCTCGGGTGGTCCCCCCACTCCGCTGCGACGCCACCTCCCCTCGCGCCCTCTGCCCACCGGCGCCGTACCCTGCTCCTCTCAGCAGCCCTAAGGGTTGGTGCCGCGCGCGGGTGGATCCCAGACCGGGGGTTGCGTCCTTCTGTCCTGGAGATCTCCCTCCTCCGACCGGCCAGGGACAGTCACTTTTCCGTAGAAGATTCCTCTTCCGCCGGAATCTTCCTTTGCAGGGGCTGTGGTGCGTGTTGGTTAGACAAGGAGGGGTGGAAAGGGAGGAGTTGGGTGGATGCTGTCTTCAGTTAGAGGATCAGAGATTTGAGGGGAATGTGTATAGGGGCGCGGTCACAACCCCTGTGCCCAAGCTGTCCTGAGCTTAGAAGGATTGCTTGCTGGAGGGAAGACGTTCGCATCTGCTATCTGGCAAAGAGACTCGGAGTTGGTGTCTTCACTGGAGGTCCCAGGGCCTGCGCAGGCCTCCTCAGGGAGCTCGGAGAAGGTGCGAGGGTGGTGTGCGCACCACTGGGGCGGGGGAGGGGACCCCACGCCTTTAGCCTAGAGCACCCGCGGAGCTGAGTCCCCGAGGCCGAAGCGTCGGCAGCGGCCTTCCCGCCCGCGGCCTCCCGGCCAGCATCTCCAGAGCGGGCTACACGCGGCTCAGTCTCGCCTCCACCTTCAGCTGTGCCCAATATAACCCCGCGGCGGCTCCGCGGAGGCGGAGCCTGGGCGCCAGCAGAAAAGGGGTGGGTGGGGAAATGGGTTGCCTAGGTGGGCCGGGGCTCCAGGCAGGCGAGGCCACGCGCCGACTCCAGACCGCAGTAGCTGCGAGCAGGTTGTTTGTTTTGGGTCTGCTGGGCCCGCCTCCTCCCCTGGCCAATGGGGAAGTTGCGCGCGGCGGGGGGTGTGCGCTTGAGGGTGGCCCCTCCCCACGCCCTTCGGCTCAGGTGTTTCGGCCGCTGACTGGCAAGAGGGGTCTGTGCGCGCTGTACTTCCGGAGACCTTGGCGGCGGGGATCCGCTTGGAGGAATTGGAGGCTACCCTAGGGGAATACTTCTGAGGGCTGGACCCAGGCGGGAGCAGGGAATCTGCTCAGGCCTGCGGCCTTCCTAAAGTACACCCCTTCTCTGCAATAAACTTGGAGCTTTTTCCGGAAAGCTAGCCTCTCCCGTGTCACTGACAAGTGCTGATGAGCAGCAGAAACGGAATAGGACACACTCTGCAAGGACTTCTTAAGAGAGACTCCGTGGTGTCCCCGGTCTCTGTGGTTTCCCTTCAAGGACAACTTTTTTATTATTTAAATGAATAAAATACTAAGCTTGAATTCGCGCTTTTCTGGATTACCTTGATTCTAAGTAAATTGCCTCCGACTTTCACTTTTTCTTTTCTTTTACTTTACCCTCCCCCCCCCCCCGCTGGTGGTTAGGCGGTGGGGCAGCAGCTTGCGGACTGCAAGTGCCTGGAGCCAGGTGCCAGGTGCTGCCTGGTCCTGGTCCTGTACCCGGGCTGAACCCTCCAAACTCGGCGGAGCCGACTGCACTTACCCTGGTTCGGACAGCCTACAAGAACCAGAAGGCAAGAGTGTTCCGGTGGGCAGCCGGGACCAAGAGCAAAACCTGTTTCCGGCTGTTTGTTATGCTGCTTTAGAATTGTCCCTGTAGTACTGCCCTTTGCGACTATGGTTTCAGAGGTCCGGAAGGGGAGATCTTTCTCTGCCCCCAGAACGCTGTAGGCCTGGCGCCAACGCGGAATCGCTACTCCAGGCCCCCGTGAAGGGTGCACTTCTAACGGTACCCCTCCCAAGCCAAGGTTTCCTCCTTTTTCCTGCCTTTGTTGCAAATAGCGACAGAGCCTCAAGTACGTGGGAGCGCACCTTTGTTGTTTATTTTATTACTTTTCCACCATTTGTGTAGAAAATATACACAATTCTCTCTTATCTCTGTTTAAGGAGTTTTAAAGGCATTCAGAATGGGGTGGGCAAAATGACAGACCCATCGAGGACTCTTATTTTTGTGTTTGGGGAATGATCAGGTCTGGAGATTAAACTGACGGTTATTGTGGGTGCGAGTAGGGAGCAGGGCAGGAAATAGCTTGTTGTCGGGAGATGAGCCATATTGGAGGTGTTTGGTACTGGAGCGGCGGCAGCTCCACCCTAGCCCTGGGAGTTTACCGACCCCTGGACCTGGAGGGAAGGTAAACCAAAACCAAACCAAACTCACTGCTCTGGAGTCATCAGATTCATTCGACTCTTTGGGTTTTCGAGGCGTTATCACTACAGAAGTAGATTGCCCAACCTTCCTTCCGAGGAGTGGCTGGTGGTTTGAACCGCCAGCCTTCTGGTAGCAGTCAAGTGCCTTAGGCACTAAGCTACCAGAGCTCCGGGAGGGAGGGTAGGCTGGAACAAAAAAGCGACCGGGGAAAGAGGTATCCATAATGAATGGTATCCTCAAGTGAACTCCGTGAGATAGGCGGCGCTGGAAGACACACACCTATCTTATAGGTGAGATATCCCGGAGAGTTGAGGTAAGGGCTCAGGGTCGCCCAAGAGACTAAGTGTCAGTTGAGAGACTCTTCAGAGCCAAGGTGTCCTGCCAACATCCAGTTTCATCTTAGAGACCAATCAAGCGAGCTGCTGCTCAGGCCTGAGCCACCCAGCTGCCACCACACTTCTCCCCACCACCTCCCATAGATTGCAGCTCCTTTGCCCCGGCCTGCAGCAACACCTTCCTCCCGCGTTTGCAGCAATATTCATCTTAACCGGCAGCAACCCCTCTCATCAGCCTCAGCTAGCAGTTCTCCCTGCCTCTTCCCTCCCCTGTCAGTGGTTTGCAGCTCAGTGGTCGTACTCCCACCCAGTCCTGCAGCACTTTCCCATCCCTGTCTCCTCCCCCTCTTGCAGTTCTCTCCCAAACTTAGCTTACAGCGCCCCCAGCCTAGCTGATCCAGGATCATCCCGCTGGTGTGGGAAGCCCCTTGGCTCTGTCATTTCGCCCTTCTTCGCCTTGGTTTCCTCCTCCATAAAGAGAGCCTGATAGGAATGAACCACAAACTTCCTTGTAGCACCTGTTCAGAGGGTTTTAGGAATCGTTTTTTCTTGGGTTGAGCGTCCAAACAGGTACATTTCTGCCTCTGGGGAGTTTGATCAAGGCACAGGGGCCGTTGAGCGTGACTCTCCTGTGAACCTGCTAAGGCCCTCGCTCTTCCCCTCCGTCCGTCCTCTCGGTGCCAAGGAGAGTGTGTGTAGGGAGCAGTAGTGTGCCAGGCTGAGGGTAGGTGGGCAGCCCGCGACTTGGAATAGTATTGGACCTTTCACCTGCTCAAAAAAGGAGTGCTTATCGCCCCCACCCAGCCCATGTCCACTTCCCTTTCTGGAACCTACCTTACCCCATCCCTGCTGTTGCGAACACTTACCTTCTCTTCTCTCTGCCATTTGGTTGTTTCTAGAGATCCTGATCGCAGGTGGGGCCAGGACCAGCTGTTGATTCCACCTAGTCCGCCTCCGTTTTGCTCCAGGGTTGGGCCGGCTGTTCTGTTTGGACCTTGAAAAGTTTTAGCGGGAAGGGAGGGCAGTGTCGGTAGGGGAATCTTCCTTGTTCTCAGTTAGAGCATTTGGGGATCCTGATGGGCAGGGAGGAGCTATCTGCAGCCAACTGAGTAGACCTTGGAAGGGCCAGCACTAATAGCGAAAAGGTGAATAGATCCAACGGAAGGAAACCCTAAGCTCCACAGGGCCCGATTCTTGTGTGATTTGTCTGTTTTCCATTGCCTAAAGTGTGGAAATTATGGAACAATATCATTAATATTGCATGCAAGTAAAATCTTACTGAAAATAATTCAAAAACGGTTGCAGCAGTGTATTGACAGAGAACTTCCAAAGGTACAGGCTGGATTCAGAAGAGGACATGGAACAAGGAATATCATTGCTGATGTCAAATGGGTCTTGGCTCAAAGTAAAGAATACTAGAAAGATGTTTACTTGTGTTTTATTGACAATGCAGAAGCATTTGACTGTGTGGATCATAACAAATTGTGGATAACGTTGAGAAGAATGGAAATTCAAGAACACTTAATTGCACTCATAAGGAACCTGTACATAGACCAAGAGGCTGTCGTTCAAGCAGAAAAAGGGAACACTGCATGGTTTAAAATCAAGAAGGGAGTGCGTCAGGATTGTATCCTTTCACCATACTTATTCAATCTGTATGCTGAACAAATAATCCAAGAAGCTGGACTGTATGTGAAGAAGAACGTGGCATCAAGATTGGAGGAAGAATGATTAACAACCTGCGATCTGCTGATGACACAACTTTGCTTGTGAAAGTGAGGATGACTTGAAGTCCTGATGGAGGTTGGAGAATACAGTCTGCAGTATGTATTACATCTCAATATAAAGATAACAAAAATCCTCACAACTGGATCTATAAGCAGCATTACGATGAATGGAGAAAAGTTTGAAACTGTCAAAGACTTCATATTGCTTGGTTCTACAATCAATGTCAATGGTAGCCGCAGGCAGGACATCAGAGGATGTCTGTTACTATTGTTGTTATGTGCCGTCGAGTCAGACCCGACTCATAGTGACTCCTCCTTGGGTTTCTGAGGCAGTATCACTATGGAAGTAGATTGCCCAACCTTCCTTTTGAGGAGTGGCTGGTGGGTTTGAGGGAAGTCGACTGCGAAGGACCTCTTTCAAGTGCTGAAGAGCAAAGATGTCTCCTTGAGGACTAAGGTGCACCTGACACAAGCCATGATATTTTCAATCACCTCATATGCATGTGAGAGCTGGACAATGAATAAGGAAGACAAAAGAAGAGTTGATGCTTTTGAGCTGTGGTGTTGGTGAAGAATACTGAAAGTACCATGGATCACTAAAAGAACTAACAGGTCTGTCCTGGAGGAAGTGCAGCCAGAACGCTCCTTGGAGGCAAGAATGGCCAGACTTCCTCTCACCTACTTTGGTCATGTTGTTGGAAGGGACCATTCCTTGGAGAAGGATGTCATGATTGGTAAGGTGGAGGGTCGACAAAAGAGGAGAAGGCCCTCAATGAGGTGGATTGACGTGGTGGCTTTGGCAATGGGCTCAAGTGTAGCAAGAGTCATAGAGCTGGCTCAGAACTGGGCGGTGTTTTGTTCTGCTGTGCATAGGGTCACTGTGAGTCAGAGATGACTAGATGGCACCTAACAACAACAACAAAATCACTTCAGAGAAGCCACAAGATCGTGGAAATGTGTCCTCATTCCTTGCCATAGTTTATTCAGTTATCTCCACATGCTTGCCACAGGGAAGACAGATGCTAAATCTCTGTTGAATGCATGGCTGTGAGGCTGGGTCTTCCACTGAGATCACATTGCCTGTACTATCAGTTAAAGAGCAGAAGTAAAATTGCTTTGTCCCTGTACTACCAATGTTACTATCCTTTACTGTTGTTTCACAGCTTAGAACTCCATCTGCCTTTTAAGGCATAAGAAGAAAGGGCCTAGATAGGGAATGGCACTCATCCTTAGCACTCCACATCACAGCACCCTCAAGGTAGCATAGAGTTTAGGAGACCAAGCATTATAAAAAATCCATATGCATTATTATGTTAGTTTCATAAATGGCCCAGAATTGCTCAAAGACATCTATTCCTTCATGCTCAATCCTTTGGGAGTGTGCTATTGATGGGTTAATAATAAATGTTGTAGGTGGAGTCTGACCAAATACTTGAAGGTATTGAAGACCTATTACCTCTTCTTTTCCCCTTGCCCTTTAATTTCTGTGGAGATAAGTGAGTAAACAATGGCAAAGATTGAGATCATATTTCTGTGATCTTGTGGCTTCCCTGAAGTGATTTTACACAAAGGAAGATTAGGCATCTATTTCTAGACATCAAGAGCTAACTTATTTAACTATGGAATTAATCTGTAAATTTAAGGCTTTCCATAATGATGGTGCCTCATTGCCCTAGTTCCTGAAAACTAATCTGGAAGAAAATAGTTTAATTCCTAGAATACTGAAGGTAACTTGATAGACTGTAAGTTGAATTTAAGTAGAAATACTGATGGCTTGCTTCATGCATTGGGAGAACATACCGTCTTGTAGAACAAGGGGAACTAAGAAATAATTCTGATAGCATTCACCTAGGCCACCTCATAACACCTTTGCTTTTCTTGCCTGTTAACCTCTGCCAATAACCATGCTGTTGGTGTCTGGATCTGAAGACAAAGTAAATTTAAATTTGCCTTCCAGTGAGTACCTGAGACTCTGGATAAGTCTATATTATAATACTGTCAAGGCCCCAAAAGCTCTGGGAACAGAAAAAGTGCATGGTTGATTCATGGGAATATTCATGGGGAACACGGAGCCTGACTCAGGGTTGGAATCCAGGGGGCAGAGATAAAATACAACTCCATCTTTATCCCTTCCTCCCTCATCTCTTACTACTCTACTTTTGTTCTAACCCACATCTTCATAGTCTGCCTAATTTTCTCATAGATCCTAGTACTTTTGGAAGAATCCTACAGCCATTGAGGGTGGAGGTGGGAGTGGATAGAAAATCTTAGGTAATTTTGCACATATATATTTCTACTCCTTTCCAAAAATGGCAGAGTAGGATAAAATTTGTTTGCTTGGTTGCATACTTGCCATGTTTGTTAGAGCAGCCTCCTCTGGCACCCCAGCTAATAGAGAAGGATTAATCAGAGAATCCCAGCATCGGTCTGATATTATTGCAAAACACAACCACTGCTTTGGAGTTGGATCCAACTCATAGCAGTCCCTCCTTGGGTTTCCGAGGCTGTATCACTATGGAGGTAGATTGCCCGACTTTCCTTCCAAGGAGTGCTGGTTAGCAGTCAAATGCCTTAGGTACTAGGCCACTGACCTGGTGCAAATTGAAGGTTGGACTTGAAGTTTCCTTTGAAGAGTCCAGGGGTCACCACCAGCAAGGAACCCCTTGGCCTTTTAACAAGCTGAATGTCTGTGGGGCCTAAGTGAGTGTTACCTCTAACTTCTGGATCCTGAGCAGTAGGGACAGGCAGAGATGCAGATCTAATGGCAGAGAAGAGGGAAGTAGCTAAAGAAAAACTGGACAAAGGACGAAGGAGAGGACAGAGTACATACAGACACAAAATAGATCATCCACAGGAAAACAGACTTCATGAGACAAAAACCCTGAACACTAGTTCTGTGTATAAAAAATTATTGAGAATGAAAGAATGTCCTAGGGGTGATTCATTACAAGATGACAGCTTTCCATCAACACTGGACCATGGGATCCATCCCATCCAGCTGTCTAATCCTGAGGGGTCCCTATCATCTAGTCTCAGTCCAGTCTCTCTATTAACGGAAATTCTCTGAATTGTGAATGTTAAAAGCGGAACCAAAAAACATAGCTTTCCTTTGCAATGACTTATCTAATCCTTTCTTTTTAGCCTTGAAGCTATCACCTTCCATGTTGTTGTTGTTGCTATATGCCATCGAGTTGGACCTGACTCATAGCGACCCCTTCTTGGGTTTCTGAGATGGTATCACTAAGGAAGTAGACTGCCCAACCTTCAAATCAGAAACTCCTCATGTAGGTTCCTCCAAGAGGGGAACTGGGCATGGCACCTCTGACACTTAGACCTTGTGGACTGCTCCATCATTAACACAGTCATACAAACCTGGATAAAAGAGGGACATATAGCAAATGGGATCTAGTTAGTTTCCTTGGATACACAAATATCAAAATGAACTGGAGTATTTACAAGAATCCACTAAGTCTTTCCCATGGAACCTGGGAAAGTCTCATGCCATTCTTGTCTTGGCCAGTTGTCCCCAGCTCTTGAATCTACAGCCTTGGTTTGTGTATATGGTGTGGAGGTGGGAATGAAGCCCCCTATTTAATTTCAGAGAAAGTATTGCTGGGTCGGTATGGGCTTTGGAGACAGGCAACTTGGGTTTGTATCCCTGCTCTAACCAAAAAAAAAAAAAAAAAAAACCCCACCAAAAACAACTAACTGCCATTGAGTTGAATCTGACTGACTCATAGCAACTCTTCCTTGCGTTTCAGAGGCAGCATCTCTACAGAAGTAGATTGCCCAGTCTTCCTTCTGAGGAGTGGCTGGTGGATTTGAACTGCCAGCCTTCTCGTTAGCAGTCAAATACATCACTAAAAAGGAAAACTACAGACCAATATCCCTCACGAATACAGATGCAAAAAAAA
>NW_006921614.1:16107168-16118654 GCF_000298275.1 Orycteropus afer afer
GGATTTGAACTGCCAGCCTTCTCGTTAGCAGTCAAATGCCTTAGGCATTACTGAACCTCTTGGCATCTCTCTTTTTTGTTTTTAAATTGCTATAAAGGGCTGTTTGGTTTATATAAATTTATATAAAGAGCTGTCGTCAGAATGTACAAAAGTAAACCAGTAGGTTCTAGGTATTTATGAAACGTTATTTGTCTCTACCGTTCCTTTTCATCCTGGATAGGTCATCTTACAGAGATAGACTGTCTTCATAAGCCCAGATGGGCAAATTCCCTGAGATTTTCCCCAAGAAAAGTGCAAAAAAATCCCTGCATGAATAGGAAAATTTCTGAGGGCTATTTAATCCTGTTATGGGCCTAATCCTGTAACCAGAAAGTTCCAGGAAGCACATTTCTATTACTCAGAGCGGGTAAAACCCATGTTAGCAAATATAAGAAAGATTTTGATAGAGCTGGGAAGAGAATATCTAGCAATCTAAATTTTTTATTATGGAAAATTTCAAACAAATGCAAAAGTAAATATTATAATAAAGTCCCATGTAACCAGTTCAACAATGCATTCATAGCAAGCTTGTTTCACCTCTATCTCCTCCCTATACTTCCCACCCTCCACTAGGTTTTTAAGACACAAATCTACATTATATTATTTCTTCTGTGAATTTTTCAATATCTCTAAAGATATGGACTTATTTTTTTAAGCAGAAAAATATTTACAGTACCATTAACAAACTGCATAAATTGTCAACATTTCCTTAACATTGCAAATATCTAGTCAATATTGAAATTTTCCATTTGTCTCATTGTAAAATAAACAATCAGTTTGACTGAACCAGGATCCAAATATGTTCTTCTCATTGTTTGACTAATAAGTCTTATAAGTCTCTTAAATTTATAGATCTTTCTTTCCTGTTTAATTTACCATTGGAATTTATTTCTTAAAGAAATTGTGTTGTTTGGCCTGTAGAATTTTTCTGCAATTTGGATTTTGCTGATTACAATTGTGGTACTGATTAACAAGTTCTTTTGTCCCTTATATTTCTGGTGAATGAGTAATTAGAACTAGGAATTTGACTATATATTCAGGTTTGAGGGTTTATTTAAGTTTTTCCCAAAAATATTGCCTAGATGATGTTGTTGACCCCCATCAGGAGACTTGTAATTGCTTTTTTTTGTGTGATATTAAGATTAGACAGTGAATTTGGATGTCAACTTGATTCTTCTCTTATTAAGTTCCCTGTCATCTTTCACATCATGGCTTTGTTGACCATTAATGATAATGCCTAGAACCATTATTTCATTGAAGTTGTAAAATAGTGGAGATTCTTATCTTATCACTCCTTTTTTTTTTTTTTAAAGAAGCTTGAATACTTATATCATATGAAGAATTTTCCTCATCAATTATTTGTTACTCAGAAATAAAGTTTGTGGAGCAGAAAAGGCTAAATACTTTATTTCATTTACATCTTTTCAAAATAATATGCTGGTTTTCTTAGAATTCTCCAGGGGACACACACACACACACACACACACACACATTAAAATTAACTAATAGACTTTTAGGAGCTTTGGTGGCATAGTGCCTAAGGCACTTGATGGCTAACCTGAAGGTTGGTGGTTCAAACCCATCAGCCACTCCTCAGAAGGAAGACTGGGCAATCTACTTCTGTAGTGATACTGCCTTGGGAATCCAAGGAGGGGTCTCTATGGGTTGGAGAAGACTTGACAGCACACAACAACAAACAACCACCACCAACAACAGCCACCACCACCAACAACCACCAACAACCAACCAAACAACAACCACCACCAAAAGAGAATTTTAACATATTTGTTGAATTTAAATCCATTGTTGTATTTTACCATGATGATGATGATACCCAAACTGTTTCCTCTTTGGAAAATGGGAGCTCTTTCAGTTTAAGGAGCTGAGTCCTGAGTCTTTTTGACATGACACAAGCAGTCATTTATTACTTGATGAATTTCTAGATGACAAGGTATTCCAGTCTTATCTTGTCATTTCCTATCTCAGAGCCATCTATTTTTTCCACGAAGTCCTTATTCTTTATAGATAGAGACAGTATGGAGAGACCAAACTCTGGGTTCTAGGGGTCTGGGTTGGCCATTTTCAATGGACAATGTTAGGAATAAAACATTATCTTAAAGAAAATACATGATATTTCCAATTTAACTACAATATTATAAGGTTTTTACTTAACATTTTTGATTTTATATTTTATCCAGGGACATATTACTTAATCAACTAAATGCAATGAGAAGAACTTATTTGGGTCCTAGTTCAATCAAACTGATTATTTATTTTATAATGAGAAAATTTCAATGCAATATTATGGAAATGTTGACAATTTTTTTTTGTGTGTGTGTGGTTGTTAACAGTACTGTGCCTACTTACTAATCCGTAGTGAACAATTTCACATTTTTTCACCACATCAAAGATTCTGCTTCTATGTTTGGTGGCATGCTTATTAAGTAATATGTGTAGGGACGTATTAAAAACCTGTAAAACGGTTCACTACAGATTAATAAGTAAGCACTAGTAAGCCTGTGCTTACCTTGCTTACTGGGTAGTCCCTCAGTGTCAGGAAATATAAATTTGAAAATAAGCTTTGATTCTAAAGGAAATTTCTATGGAGTTTGGAGAGAGACACTTGCCAGCCATACATAGAAGCAGAATCTTTGATGTGGATATGGTGAAAAAATGTGAAATTGTTTACTATGGATTAGTAAGTAAGCACAGTACTGTTAACACACCACACACACACACACAAAATTATCAACATTTCCATAACATTGCAAATATCTAGTCAGTATTGAAATTTTCTCCTTATAAAATAAATATTCAGTTTGATTGAACCAGGATACAAATAAGTTCTTCTAATTGTGTTCAGTTAATAAGTCTTTTACATCTCTTATATTTATAAAACAATGCTTACTTTGCTTACTGGATAATCAGACCTTGCATCTCTTTTCTTATGTTGAATATCATATCAACTTAGTTACTTATTTGCTTTATTGCTTATGTGTGCACAGGCAACCCCTGGGCCATGAATCAGATCCATTCCTAGTCTGTCTTAAGTCGACTTTTTAGGTAAGTCAGAACAGGTGCATTCAATTCTGATTTAGTGTCAAATGTTTGTCTTAGTATATATATATTTTACCTTTCTATGCATATAAAACACTAAAGAAACACTTCCAAATGCTCTAAAACACCTTAAACATAACAATACAGTTATGTATTATTATATAATAATAATAGTATAGTAATAATAAAAGTAACTACATATGGTGCTGTACTGAAGAGAACCTGTGTGTATATGTAGGTATACAGTACTAAAAAAAAAAAATTAAAGAAACAGTTCTTTATGCAGTTTAGATGGAAAAAAATAAAAAATATCATGACTAAAGGTTAGCATTTATCCGTGTTCCATTGACGTCTTTATACTGGAAGGGCATTCCTGAGGTAACATTATGATAATATTAATAATTAGATGATGCAGGAGAAGGTGATGGAGAGATAGCTACTGCTGAAGATAATTCTGGTATTGGAGAGGATGGTTCTGGTGCTGGAGAGTCAGGGTGTGATTCTGTTGCTGGTAGGGGGAGGGTTTACTACTGGTGTCAATTACTTGAAGTAGGCATCAAGTGAGGCTTGTACAAAGCTTTTCTTTTTCTCATCATGAATGGCCTTGTAGCAGCTGAGACCTTTGGTAACTGCATGGCAAAGTTTGGTAAACCTCTCTGTATTAGGATCTTGTTCCGCTAACTTTGCATCCAGCCCTGCTTTAATGAGATGAAAGTCTTCAACTAGCTCTTTTGTCAAAAACTTTTGCAGTTCTGGAATTTTTAGGTCCTGGTCTTCTTGCTCAAATGCTACCATCTGTTGCTGTAGTTCCATAAGGTCTTAATTGCTTAGTTCTTTGGCATGTCTATCTACAGGTGATTACTAATATCAACCGTAGCTTGCCTGGCTCTGGTGAAATCATCAGCTGACTAACTCTCGCTACCGTTGAGTCGGATCTGACTCATAGCGACCCCTCCTTGAGTTTCCAAGGCAGTATCGCTATGGAAGTAGATTGCCTTCCAAGGAGTGGCTGGTGAGTTTGAAACACCAGCCTTCTGGTTAGCCATCAAATGCCTTAGCCACTGCACCACCAGAGCTCCCTGTAAACCCCTGAAAACCATGCATGAATTGGGGACATAATTTATTCCACCATCTTTTCATATTTGACTGTTTGCTTCATCCCAGATAACATCCCAAGAATATCTTGATGCCATCATAGATGAATAATTTATCCAGAACTCCCTTAAACTCATCACATCATCTTCTGTAGCCTTGACTGCTTGTGAGAAGGTCCACCATAAATATTGTTGTGTTAGGAGCTGTCGATTTGGTTCCTACTCATAGTGACATTATGTATAGCAGAACGAAACACTGTTTGGTCCTGTGCCATCCTCACAATTGTTGCTATGCTAGAGCCCATTGTTGCAGGCACTGTGTGTCAGTCCATCTTGTAGAGGGTCTTCCTCTTTTTTACTGACCCTCTACCAACCATGATATCCTTCTCCAATGACTGGTCCCTCCTGATAACATGATACAAGTACGAGTGGCAGAGTCTCACCATCCTCTCTTCTAAGGATCATTCTGGCTGTACTTTATCCACGACAGATTTGTTTGTTCTTCTGGCAGTCCATGCTATGTATATTCAATATTCTTCACCAATGCCATAATTCAAATGCACCAGTTCTTCTTCGGTCTTCCTTATTCATTGTCCACCACCACAAATAATAGGTTTTAAGGAAGTCTATGATACCCTGATCCATTGTCTGGAGTAATGACGTGGTGTTAGGTAGTAAAAATCTAACCTTTACACTGGGGGTGAAAATCATTCAAAATGCTTAGAAGTCTAGCTGCATTGCCAAGCACAGGGAGAACCTTGAAAGGAATTTTCTTGGCCAAGCAATAATGTTCAACAACAGGAAAAAAATGGTTCATCTTCAAACCCCAGCCTTTGCATTTGCCTTCCAAATAATGGAAAGATGTTCATATATAAGTTGCATCATTAGTTTGTTCATGTTTATTGTTAAGTAATATTATACTGTGTGAATATATCACAGTTTATTCAAGTTGATAAAAGTGGGTTATTTCCAATTTTTAGATTTTTTTTTTTGTTGTTGTTGTTAGGTGCCATTGAGTTATTTCCAACTCATAGTGACCCTATGTACAGCAGAATGAAACACTGCCTGGTTCTGAGCCAGCTCCATGATTCTTGCTACACTTGAGCCCATTGCCACTGCCACCATGTCAGTCCACCTCATTGAGGGCCTTCCCCTCTTTCATTGACCCTCCACCTTACCAAGCATGACATCCTTCTCAGGGAATTGTCCCTTCTGACAACATGAGCAAGGTAGGTGATAGGAAGTCTGGCCATTCTCACCTCCAAGGAGAATTCTGGTTTTACTTCCTCCAGGACAGACCTGTTAGTTCTTTAAGCAGTCCACGGTACTTTCAGCATTCTTTGCCAACACCACAGCTCAAAAGCATCAACTCTTCTTCAGTCCCCCATTTATTGTCCAGCTTTCACTTTCATATGAAGCAATTGAAAATACCATGTCTTGTGTCAGGTGCACCTCTTCCTCAAGGAGACATCTTTGCTCTTCAGCACTTGAAAGAAGTCCTTTGCAGCCAATTTGCCCAGTGCTATATGTCGTTGGATTTTTAGCTACGTGAATATTCAGATTATGAGTTTTTGTATGGGCACATGCTTTCATTTCACTTGAGTAAATGTTGTTGTTAGTTGCCATTGAATCAGCTCTGACTCATGGGGACTTTATATGTAACAGAATGAAACATTGTCTAGTCTGGGCCATCCTCACAATCATTGATATGAGACCATTATTACAGCTACCATGTCAATCCATCTCATGGAATGCTTTCCTCGTTTTCACTGACTTTACCAAGCATAATGTCCTTTCCTAGAGAATTGGTTTTTCCAGATGATATGTCCAAAGTAAGAAAGACAAAGTCTTGCCATTTTCATTTCTAAGGAACATCCTGGCTTTACTTCCTCCAAAATGGATTTGTTCACTGTTCTGGCAGTCCATCTGTATATTCAATATTCTTTGCCAATACCACAATTCAATTCACTTGAGTAAATACCAAGAATGAAATCCTGGACTGTATATTAAATGTTTATTTAACTTTATAAGAAACTTCCAAAGTCTTTTTCCATAGTGAATTCAGACTAGCTATTGCTCCATATCCTCTCTGACACTTTGTTTTGGTAATCTCTTAAATTTTAGTTTTTCTAGTGGTGTGAAGTGATATCTCATTCTGCTTTCAATTTTTATTGGCTTGATGGCTACAGATGTTAGCATTTTTCATATGCTAATTGATTACTCCTATTGTTTCATTTGTGAAGGATCTCTTTAAACATTTTTTCTAATTTTTATTTGATATGTGTCTATATTGATTTATAAGAGTTCTTTAGACATTTTGGATCCAAGTGCTTTTATCAGATATATTTATACTAATATTTTCTTTTAATCTGTAGCTTACCTTCTCATTTTCTTAATGGTGTCTTTTAAAATCCAGAAGTTCCTATTTTGATAATTTCAGTTCATTGGATTTTTTTCCTTTATGATTGGTGCTTTCTGTGTCCAACATAAGAAATATTTCCCTCTCTCAAAGTCTCAAAGATTTTCTCCTGTGATTTTAGTAGAAGCTTTATATATTTATTTCTGTGTTTAATGCTATGATCTATCTTTAGTTACCTTGTTATATATGTTGTAAGGTACAGGTAGAGATTTATTTTTCCAGTTATCTTAGTACCAATGTTATGTGGTTCACATTTAGAATTGTTATAACTTCTTCTAGAGTTGACCCTTTGAGTATTATGTAATGTCACTCTTTATTCCTGATAAATTTCTTGTTCTGAGGTCTCTTTTGTCTGATATCAGTTTGGCTACTCTAGCCTTCTTATGATCAAGAACCAATGGTATTGAAAGAAGAAGTCAAAGCTGCACTGAAGGAATTCGCAAAAAACAAGGCTCCAGGAATTGACGGACTACCCACTGAGATGTTTCAACAAACGGATGTCCTGCTGGAGGCACTCACTGGGCTATGCCAAGAGATTAGGACGAGAGTTACCTGGCCCATTGACTGGAAGAGAGCCATATTTTTACCCATTCCAAAGAAAGGTGATCCCACAGAATGTGGAAATTATCAAACAATATCAATATCACGTGCAAGTAAAATCTTCCTACAGATAATGAAAAAATGGTTGCAGCAGTGTATTGACAGAGAACTTCCAGAAATGCAATCTGGATTCAGAAAGGGATGTGGAGCAAGGGATATCATAGCTGATGTCAGTTGGATCTTGGCTCAAAGGAAAGAATACCAGAAAGATGTTTACTTGTGTTTTATTGATTATGCAAAAGCATTCGATTGTGTGGATCATAATAAATTATGGATATCTTTGAGAAGAATGGGAATTCCAGAACACTTAATTGTACTCATGAGGAGCCTGTACATAGACCAGGAGACTGTCATTCAAACACAAAAAGGGGATACTACATGGTTTAAAATTGGGAAGGGAGGGCATCAGGGTTGTATCCTTTCACCATACTTATTCAACTTGTATGCTGAGCAAATAATCTGAGAAGCTGGACTATATGAAGAAGAATGTGGCATCAGGATTGAAGGAAGGCTTATTAACAACCTGCAATACACAGACAACACAACTTTGCTTGCTGGAAGTGAGGATGACTTAGAGCACTTACTGAAGAAAGTTAAAGACTACAGTCTGCAGTATGGATTACATCTCAACATAAAGAGAACTAAAATCCTCACAACTGGACCAATAAGCAGCATCACTATAGGTGGAGAAAAGATTGAAGTTGTCAAAGACTTCATATTCATTCTATAATCAGTGCCAATGGAAGCAGCAGTCAAGACATCAAAAGACATATTGCACTAGGCAAATCGCTGCTAAAGACCTCTTTCAAGTGCTGAAGGGCAAGGATACCTCCTTGAAGACTAGGATGCATCTAACCCAAGCCATGGCATTTTCAATTGCCTCATATGCATGTGAGAGCTGCACAATGAATAAGGAAGACTGAAGAAGTCTTGATGCTTTTGAGTTGTGGTGTTGGGGAAGAATGCTGAAAGTACTGTGGACTGTTTTACTAACAAATTTGTCCTGGATGAAGTGGAGCCAGAATGCTCCTTGGAAGCAAGAATGACCAGACATCATCTCACCTACTTTGGTCATGTTGTCAGAAGGGACCATTCTCTGGAGAAGGATGTCATGCTTGGTAAAGTGGAGGGTCAATGAAAGAGGGGAGGCCCTCAGTGAGAGGGATAGACACGGTGGCTGCAGCGATGGGCTCAGGTATAGTAAGGATAGTGAGGCTGGAACAGGACTGGGCATTGTTTCATTCTGTTCTACATAAGGCCGCTATGAGTTGGAAACGACGAGACGACTCAACGGCACATAACAACAACAACGGCCTTCTTAAAGAAATTAAGGAGCATGAAAAGAAAAAAACACTAATATTTTCTCACGTTTTGTATTTCTTTCATTTGTTATTTTCTGGTGGTGTAGTGCTTAAGGCATTTGGCTGCTAAACAGAAGGCTGGAGGTTCAAACCCACCAGCCACTCCTCAGAAGGAAGGTTGGGCAATCTACTTCCGTAGTGATACTGTCTTGAAAACCCAAGGATGGGTCTCTATGAGTTGGATACAATTCAATGGCAGTGAGGTTTTTTTTTTTTTTGGGTATACATTCAAGATTCTTTTTGTTATTATTTTCCTTCAGCATGAAGAACTTTCTTTACCATTTTTTTAAATAGTACATATCTGCCTGCAAATTTTCTTTCAGTGTATTTTTCTAAAGATGAGTTTAATTTTCACTTTTGAAAGGTATTTTCATTAGATACAGAATTCTAGGTTCTTGGTTGACAGATTTTTCTTTCAGCATTGTAAAGGTATCTTTTGACAGATAACAGATAACAGATGACTGTTTATCCTATCTCTCACACTAGTGACTATGGAATTATTTATGTTTAGAAAGCATTTTTCCTACATTATTTCATCTGTTCTTCCTTGGGGTTTTCTCAGGTATTATCACCTTAATTTTGTAAGTCGTATAAAGTAGGGTCCAGAATGATTCAGGATCTTGGAAAAACTTACTTATCCAGGGCTCCTTGCCTTCCATCTCCTGATTAGCTCGCTGTACTCCAAACCCTAGAAAACTGTGGGAAAATTCTCTTTCATCTCCCTACTCACCACACTCATGCAGAAGGACCAACGTCATTTTTTTTCTACTAGCTTTTGGTCAGTTACTGCAACTAAATCCTGCTTGTTGTGTCTTGCTGTGGATTTCATTTCCCAGCAATGCCTTAGAAACTCTGGAACATTACCCTAGTATGGTTGTTGACTTGACTGGTATGCTCAGTCAGCCATGCATGTAGGTGTACTCCCCAAAATGGTTCTGAGCTATGTAGGCAGATGATCTGGTTTCTCGTACTGATATGCAGTTAAAACTCATCCTTAGAAGGCTCCCATGATATTTTATATATTTGGTAAAACACAATATTGGTTTCTTAAGTTCTATCTCATTTATTTTTGGAGTGTTGTGGTATTAATATTCTTTCTTCCACCACACTCCAGCTATGCCTTAGAGGCCAATCTTCTCTCTAAATCAAAATATGTATTTACTGTGGGAATTATCAGTCTCAACATTCTGAAAACTATGTTTTAAAAGGACCAGGTAGCTCACCAGTGTAAACTTGGGTGTGAAGATAACCTCTTAGTGTTGATGTTGCCAATACTACATTGCCAAAGAAAAACTGATATTCTTTGTTTTTCTGTCTGTCTGTCTGTCTCTCTTTTTTTTAAATTGTGATTTGGGTAAAAATTTACAGAGCAAATTCACTTTCCATACAGCAGTTCACATACACTTTGTCTCATGACATTGACCACAATTTACCACAATGCAAAAGCTCCCCTCCCACTTCCTCCCGATAGTTACCTCTTCCCTGTGTCCATCCTTCCTTGCACTCCTGCCCCCTGAGCTGCCTCCCTGTGCATAAGCAGCCCTTCTTTCTCCCATGATTGTTCTCTCCAAGGAGGGTATCTACCTCACGTAAATGTTCAACTCATATACCTATCTTTTGTTTGGCTGGAAGCCATAGGTATGGGTTCAATTCCAGACCTGAAGGGCAACTAGGGGCCATAGTCTCAGTGGTTCCACCAGTCTCTATCAGACCAGCAAACCTGGTGTCACCCCTTTTTTTTTTCTCCAAATGATTTTGAGTTTTGTTCCACACTGTTCTCCCTCTCTACCAAGGATCTCCTGCATAGATCCCCTTCCAAGTGGTTTAAAGTGGTAGCCAGGCACCATCTAGTTCTTCTGGTCTCATAGTCACATAGGCTGCAGATCGGATGGTGTACCAGTCACTAGGACTAATTGTTCCCATGAGGTTTTTGTTTTCTTCATTCTTCTTTGCTCTTGATGAGGAGAGACCCATTGTTTCATCTAGATGGCTGCTTGCAAGCTTTTAAGATCCCAGTCACTACTCGCTAAAGTAGGAGGTGGAACAATGTTTTGTGTAGTATGTTATGCCAATTGAGCTTGATGTCCCCTGCGACTATGGTCCCTAGCCCACAGGTTCAACTACTCATTCCCTCTGGGTAGCTGGCTGTGGCCAAGACATGACTACAAACTTGTCATTTGTCAGCTCTACTATACACCTGGAATTCTTACAGATCTTACAATTATACTTATAGGACCATTGTCTGCCAACCCTACACATGTTCTTGGGTACATTCCCCACTTCATAGACATACCTACTAGTTCAGCCTGTCCACCCATCTATCCACCCGTATACCCATGTTTGCCTTCACTGACAATGCAGTACTGTATGTGCAACAGAGTTCATCTTTGTTGTCTGTACCTCCCATGTGCCTCTCTATGTCTTTCTCTTCCTCAATGCCACCATATTGATCACTCACATTTGGTACATTGCCCTTCTCCTCACCCAAGTCAATACTTATCTCTGTCTATCTAACAGTATTTGCTCCCATCCCCTCCCACCCCTGGTAACCAACAAAGAAACTTTCCTTCAATAGGTAAACCTTTCCTTAATTTTTACAATAACAGACTAATAAATTATTTGTCCTTTTGTGATTAACTTATTTCACTCAGCATAATGTCCTCCAAGTTCATCCACATTATGCAGTGTTTGGCAGAATCTACATTATTCTTTAGCATTGCATAGTATTCCATTGTGTGTATGCACCATAGTTTGGTTATCCATTCCTCAGGTGATGAACACCTAGGTTGTTTCCATCTTTTGGCTATTGTAAATAGTGCAAAGATGAACATGGGTGTGCATATATCTGTTCTTGTCATGGCTCTCACTTCTTTAGGATATATACCTAGTAATGGAATGGCTGGGTCAAATGGTATT
>NW_006921614.1:16122356-16125016 GCF_000298275.1 Orycteropus afer afer
GTGTTATCTATTTCTGACAATTTAGTATTAATCTTCTGGATTTCTATCTGTAGATTTAGAATAATTTCTAATTTTTCATTTATTTTGTCAATTTGTTCTTGTATTTTCTTCCAAAATTCTTCTAAGTTTTTTTCTCTGTTTTCTTTGGTTTGTCTCTCAATCCTCTGAATATACCTTAATATAATTCTTTTGAATTCCTTATCAGAGAGTTCCAATGCTACTTCTTCCCCAAGGATAGGTTCTGGTTCTGTAACCTGGTCCCTTGTTTGTACCACTTTATCTTGCTTCTTTGTGTGGATGATGATGGTCTGTTTTCTCCAAGACATTGTGGCATTGTTGTATTTAGATCTCTGTTAACTGTTTGTGAAGAGCAGCCAAGGGTGATTCAGGGTCTTCTTGGTGGTTTTTTTGTTGGTGGCCCATTGGTGGAGAAGGAGGTGGTGGCTCTCACTCAGTAAGTGAAGTTGCAGGAGGTGTGGGTGTTGTTGTGTCTTATGGGGACTGTTATTATCTCCCACTCAGTTAGACAAAAATTACAATTGAATAACTATCAACAAACTGAAAGCACATGGACAGAAAATATACCATGTAATCACACAGGAAAAGTAACAAAAAAAGCAAAAAGGGAAAAAGAAGGAGAAAAAACAATAAAACCTGCATTATCTGGGGATAGGGCAATAAGAGAAGAAAGATATAGAAGGAGAATAATTTAAAAAAAAATTGAAAAATTGCAAAAAGAAAAACAAGCAATGGGGTTAACCATGAGAAAAATAGAAAAAAAAAAAAACTTTAACCAGGAACTGTGAAAAGAAAAAAAAACTGATAACTAGTACCTGGGAGGGAAGGATAAAGAATAATAGTAAAAAGGACAAAAGTGTTAATAATAATAATAATTTTAAAACAGACAAAAACAAGGAAAGAAAAAAACCAGAAAAAAGAACGTAAAAAAAAAAAAAGAGATAGAAGAAAAGAAAAAAATTGGCTGAGGGCAGGGCAGGGCACACAGGCTCTGTCTGAGCACATAGATTCAGATGGAGTTCCTGCGGGCCCAGAAGGTGGGTGGGAGAGGGGGATGGCCACACCTCCATTCACCAAACGGGTGTGGTGTATAAGAGTAACAAGGCGAATTTTGCACCTTTTCAGTCGTCCAGGTCCAGAGTGTCCTTGGGATTACTGGCAGGCAGAACCTGTTCTTAAGCCCCTAGAATCTGGGAGAGCACTGTTTCTTTAATATCCAAAATGGTCAAGCCGCTTGTATACATTCAAAATGGCTGTGCCCTCTGGACAGGGAAAACTCCACAGCTCAGTCCACCTTCCTCTTTGTTGCTGCTGCCTTTTATTCCCCAGCCACCAGAGCAGTCCTCCTTGCAGCCCCTGGCTTTTCAGGTTAAGTCTTAGGTCCTTCCACCACTCAGCAATCTTCAAGCTGTCTGTGCCATCAGGATCGCTCAGGATTGTTGCCAGACCGCAGCTCCATATGGCTCCTTTTTTTGGTATTTTCATACCATTTCTTCTGCTAGTTGGGGTTTAGTCCACTTCTATATCCTTCCCTTCAAGGCTCAGGGGTCCAGGATTATCTTCTGTGTCTGTACTAATTGGTTCCCATTTTCTTTGTTGAAGAGGATCTGTGCAGCCTTTCTGCCTATTCTGCCATCTTACTGTAACTGCATAGGGCTCATATTCTTATCTTCTTATGGTACAAGGTGTTCCTCTCCCTCCAGTGTGTGGTATGTGGTTGTGGCTCTCATAAAACATCAGAAGAATGATTTTAACTCTCAATGTATGGTATAAAATCACTTACTAGAGTGCTCGGAAGTTCTGGTAGTGTAGGGTCTAAGGCATTTGACTGCTAACCTGAAGGCTGGTGCTCTGTCTGGCTCTCTTGAGGGAAGTAAAGTTAAATTTTATTTTCATTCTTTTTACAGAGTTATTACAGGAACCATGCATCCCAGATTTGGCAAGTAGCCCTATTTTAAATTTTCTGACTAGTTATCTATACAAATCATTAAGATGCTCTGGAATTCTATATGTTTCAATGTAGTCTATGTCTCCCAAGCAGTCTCCTTGAAGTGGAAATGGCACAGGAACATATCTTGCAAGATCACATATCCTGATTTCTGAGTTAACAATACAGGCAACAAATTTTATTGCAGAAAATGATTTGTCTTAGCCTGGGTTCCCATGAATAAGAGCCTGAAAGTAAGTTTACATGCAGGTGGTTTATTTGGGAAGTGAGCCCCGGGAATGGAGTGAGTGGCAGAGAGTGTGGAACAGGGGAGGCCCATCATGGAGCTGGGGCCATCTCAAAGAGACTTCTGAAGGAGCCTTAACAAGTGCATGTTGGAACTACCTGCTCCCCTCTAAAAGAGTGAAGAATTTATTCACTGGCTCAGTTATCTATTATTATGGTTGGAGGGTGGGTGTTAACCCTGTTGCTTCCTGGTGTCACTGTTGTGAAGGACAGAGGTGCCAGGAATCATTCCACTCTGCCAGTACTGCAGATGGGCTTGGGGTGAGTGCTAGCCAGCCACACCCGATGAGAGCTGGCTAAAGCCAATTTGAACAGGTCATGTAGCAGAGGCTGGAATGAAAGATGGGGCAAATAAGAGAAAACTACTGAAAGGTGTTGAGATATATATATATATATATATATATATATA
>NW_006921614.1:16125146-16127292 GCF_000298275.1 Orycteropus afer afer
GTCCTGTTGATAAATAAGTAACAATAAAAGAGAGATTCTACATTTGTGGAACTGCTAATAAATACAGGCCTCCTCAGCATCCATTTCAGTGGTGTAAATTCCGTGTGTGGGCCCAGCTGTGGACTTGGAAGAGTACTATCTATGATGGGCCATATAGTTCCCTCCCAGGACTGGTATCAATTAAAGCAAAATATTCATCCTCTTTAATCTTGATCCCTTTTTATAATTTCGGAGGCAATTTAAGGATTTCTAAAATTGTCAAGTGGGGCTGTACAAATTTAAATGTATTCTGTTGGTTTTACACACTTCATAACAATCAAGGCTATGTTAAAGCTAAAGGAGTGGTCAGGGAGGCGTTCTTGTCTAGAGTGGGTGACAATTTAACATCCTTATGGAAAACCAGCCTTTTGCTACCCAGGACTAAAGAGGTGGAGGTCTGTGCTCACTAACACTACTGCCTGCTTTCCTTAAGGTTCCACCAAAGGATGAGGATGTGTGGGTTTGTGTAGGCAAAATGGGGTCTCAGGAAACAATGGCAGCAACCACAGCCACAGGATCTGCCTTCCTTTTACTAAACACTTACTGTTTGCTAGTCACTGTGTTAAGCTCTTTATATATTTTATCAATTTCAATCCTCATGAACATCATGTGATGATGATATTATCAGGAAGAATAATGAGGAGGAAAGATCAAAGAAGTGGCTCAAGGGCATTTAGCTAGACAGGGGTGAGGGGACATTTGTGTTTAGATTAAGTTGAGGCCAAGCGCAAGCTTCTATTTCTAGCAGTGTAATCTTGTCAACCATGACCTATCTGTCAGTTTGTTAAACTATGCTGGCTGGTGTGTTGCTGTGTTACTGTGATGCTGGAAATTATGCCACCAGTATTTGAAATATCAGCAAATTCACCTGTGGTAGACAGGTTTCAGTGGAGTTCTAGAGTAGGAAGAAAAGGTTGATGGCCTAGTTCTGGAAGAAAGGTCAGATGATCTACTTCCAAAAATTAGCCAGTGAAAACCCTATGGATCAAACAATATTGTCTGAGACTTTGAGTTGCTTACCTTTTTTTTTTTTAAATTGTGGTTTGGGTGTAAGTTTACATTCAACAATTCATACACATTTTATTTTGTGACATTGGTTGCAATTCCCTCAATGTACCAGCATTCTTACCATTTCCTCCCTGGGTTCCCTGCTTCCATTCCTCCTTCTTTCCTGCCCCATCCTGTCTTCTGAGATATGCTTTTGGGCAAATGGCTGCCCTTTTGGTCTCCTATGGTTTATTGCACTGGGAAATATGTTATTTCCTCATGTTATTATTCACTTTATAGGTCTGTTTATTGTTTGGCTGAAAGTTAATCCCCAGGAGCGGGTTCAGGTCCAGGCTTGAAGGTTGTCTAAAGCCACAGTCTCAAGGGTTCCACTAGTCTGTATCAGAGTAAGTCTTTTTCTTTTTTTTTTTTTTTTTAATGATTTTGAATTTTGCTCTACATATTTTTCTCCTTCTCTGTCCAGGAACTTCTATTGTGATCCTGATCAGAGCAGTCAATAGTGGTAGCAAGGCACCATCTAGTTCTTCTGGTCTGAAAATTGTGGAGGCTATATTTTGTGTCCTTTGGACTAATTGTTTCCTTGAGTATTTGATTTTCTTCACTCTTCTTTGTTCTGGATGGGAAAAAGCAATAGTGGCATCTTAGATGATCACTCACAAGTTTTTAAGAAACCATATTGAGATGTAGAACATTATCTTTGTGGACTATGTTACGCCAGTTGAATTGATGCCTTCCAAGAGTGTGGTCTTAAGTTCCCAAGTCGAGTGGCTCATTGCCTCAGAGTGTTTGGTTGTGTTGAAGGAGTTTTTTCCAACTTTGCCTGCTGTGTGCTCTACCATATCTTTGGATATATTTGAAGCATATCCAAATACATATGTAGAAATATCACCTGCCAAATCTATATATACTGTGGGCATGTTCCCATTCACCTTCCCACATCTGTTCATCTTGTATGTCTACCTATGTATCTACTTATAGATATGTTTGTTATTGCTATCATTGCAGGAGCTCTGGTAGCATAGTGCCTGAGGCACTTGACTGCTAACCAGAAGGCTGGTGGTTCAAACCCACCAGCCACTCCTCAGAAGGAAGGTTGGGC
>NW_006921614.1:16127664-16130527 GCF_000298275.1 Orycteropus afer afer
GTCTCATACAATATTTGTCTTTTGTGATTGACTAGTGTCACTCAGTATAATGCCTTCCAGGTTCATCCATGTTATGAGGTGTTTTGCAGACTCTTTGCTATTCTTTAATGTTGTGCAGTATTCCATTCTGTGGAACAAACTATGTATCATAGTTTGTTTATCCACTCAATCCATTGATGGAAACTTAACTAATTTCCATCTTTTTGCTCTTGTGAATAATGCTGCAATGAACATGCATGTGCATATATCCATTCATGTCATGGCTCTTATTTCTCTAGGATATATACCTAGTAGTAGGATTGTTGGATCATATGGTATTTCTATTTCCAACTTTTAAAGGAAGTTCCATACCATTTTCCACAGCGGTTGTAACATTTTATAGTTCTATCAACAGTGTAAGAAAGTTCCAATCTCTCCATACTATCACCAGCATTTGATGTTTTGTTTTTTTGAACTTTGTTATTATTACTGTGGTTAGATGACATCTAGTTATTTTGGTTTGCAGCTCTCTAATGGAAGGCACTCAAAATATGACTGTGGAACATCTGCCTCCTCAATGTAGAGTCGACCTTAATGACATGGACGGAGTAAAGCTTTCAGGACCTTCATTGCCTGATTTGGCATGACTCAAAATGCAAAGAAATAACTGCAAACACCATTAATAATTGGAAAATGGAAGGTATGAAAATTGAAAGCAGTCAAAAATGAAATGGAATGATGGCATTCTACTAACACACTGTAAAATACATATAAATAATGATCCTCTAGTTATGAGCATCTAAGGAGAACATACAGTATTAGATCCAGTGAAGACAGGGAAAAGGGAGCAGGATAAAAAGGAAAAAGGTGGCCAGCCATTTAAGCCAAAGAAGTCATTAGAAAAAGGAGTTCAAGGAGGAAAAGAGATGGGGGGAAGAAAACT
Source organism: Orycteropus afer afer (assembly GCF_000298275.1). Taxonomy (NCBI): domain Eukaryota; kingdom Metazoa; phylum Chordata; class Mammalia; order Tubulidentata; family Orycteropodidae; genus Orycteropus; species Orycteropus afer. The sequence goes on from NW_006921614.1 coordinate 16,128,587, forward strand.
TCACAGAGCCCATAAACGTTAAAGATTTACAGCCACAGCAGACAGATTGGGAGGATTTCACTGTGAGCTGAAGGCACGTGAGTGGGTGAAGATCATGTTGAGAAATGGATCCGGCCTCCTGTAACAGTGTAAGTTACCATGGAGTCTGGGAGGGAGTAAGGGAAAGGTGCTGCATGTGGCAAAACTGCACAGGTCATGAAATGAAGCAACCTGGAAGGATTAATGGTTTTCTCTTTTATTTAAGGAACGGGGGCCAGGTGGATACCCTGCATATTCTGCGAGAGTGATGCCTGATGTCTTTGTTCTAATTTATTTATATGTTTGTACATGATTACATCATTAGTTTTGGAATCCATACAATCAGCTTATTCTCTACAGAGCTAAAGTTTTACTCCTCTACATGCTCAAGGACAATAGGTGATCATTAAAACAATCACAGAAATATCCTCAGGAATAGGGAGTATAAAACAACAAATGTTTACTAGAACACAGTGACCCAAAATATGAAACATCCCAATAAGATAAAAACATGGACTACTGGACTAACATCTACTTTTAATACTTGATGTATTGCCAATTAAGCATTTAACTATGAGAGAGAATTTGCCATCTTTAAAAGCAAACATTCAACCACAAGAGAGGCCTTGTCATCTCTTAACTGTAATTAGAACATGTGCCTTACAATCATGTTCTTTTGGGGGCCTTTTTCTTGGTCTCCAACAGAAAGGGAAGAGAAACTCTCTCCAAATAAACAAAATCCCAAATCAGATCGATAGCAGTGGGTTCAAGTCCAACTCTTAGCAACCATTTTTAGCACAGAGTGGAACAGGCCTGGGATTTTAGGACTAGTGGATCCTTGTGGAGGAGCACTGTCCTTTCTCCCTTGGGGTGGCAAGTGGGTTTAAACTACAGGGCTTTGATTGACAACCAAATGCCACCATCAGCAAACCTCTCCAAATGGATGCAGAGGCTGCATCACTGGCTGAACTATCTCACACTAAACACACAAAAAAAGCTTTAGGCTTCTCTCCTGGAGGTCACTTCTTGTACCAATCTCCTTTCTCCTATACAGGTACTCGGTCAATGAGCAGATTCTGCCACAACCACCAGATCCCAGGGCCACTGGCGGAGCATAACTAGAAAACTGCCTCCTTAATTACCTTATTCTCCCTTCATCTTTTCTACTTTCCTCCCACCCAATTTTTCTTCTTTTCCATCTGAGCATTTACCTCTTTATCTCCTCATATTCTTTCATTTTTACCAAGCCTTCATCCCTCTCACCCTCCCTCTTTTGTTTTCTTTCTTTTTCTCATATTCTTTTTTCCTATATTTTATCATCTATTTTTATTCTATCTTTTCACCTCTCCTTGGTTTCCTTTTTCTCTCTCTTTTTTTCCCCTCTCTTATACAACAAGAGGAACATATTAATCCTCCACTAGTCAGCCATAGCTACTAGACTGACTACCTCACCCAACAGATGAGCGACACCAGTAGTTTCTGCACCACAAAATCAACAACGGATAGTGGACAACACCACTTGTCCCAACTGCAACTCCTCTTCTTAATGAGCAGAGACCTGCACCCACATCCCTACCAGTTGTTCCATCAACACAGAGGAAGCTGAAGAGGGACCCAGCACAGCCAAGCTAACAACCAAAGATGTGGACCTGCTTCACACTTCCAGATATAGTAAAACAAAATAAAACATAAAACCAAGTTGAAGCAAATCAGTACATAACTATCAAATAAAGACAACAACTTCAAAAATGTATAGGAAACAATAACTTAAAAACAAAACAAAACAAAACAGGACAAGTTAGTAGAAACAAGTATCCAAACTAAATAATTAGGAAATGTTCCTGAGAAAGAACATGTGATAGAGCTCTCTGATACAGAATTATGTGTATGTGTGTGTGTGTGTGTGTATATATATATATATAT
>NW_006921614.1:16131392-16135972 GCF_000298275.1 Orycteropus afer afer
AAAGAAAAAGAAAAACAAACACAACACAGAGAAAATTGTCAAAGACTTGCTAACAAAACTCTTCCCTCATATCATGAAAGAAGATAAGATACCAAACCAAGAAGCACAATGAACCTCACACAGGATAGACCCCAAGAGAAACTCATGAAGACATGTCATAGTCAAACTTTCTGAAACCAAAGACAAAGAAAGAATCTTGAAAGCAGCTGGAGAAAAATGAAATGTTACCTGCAACAGACAACCAATAAGACTAAGCTCTGATTTCTTATCAGAAACCATGCAGGGAAAATGGTAATGGGATGGCACATACAAGGCCTGAAGGAAAAGAATTGGCAACCAAGAATTATATATCCAGCCAAAATGTCCCTTAAATATTAGTGTGAAATTAAGACATTCCCAGACAAACAGAAGTTAAGGAAATTTGTGAAAACCAGACCAACTTTATAAGGAATAGTAAAGGGATGCCTTTCAATAGAAAACCCACAACAGAGAATAACAAATTAAAATCAAGACCCTTGATGCCACAACTTAGAAACCAATCCAGAAAAAGTTTCTCAAAATAAGCTCACAACAAATGTAAATAGAGAAATAGAGGAGCCAATCTGTAAATGACACCAGCAACAAAGAAAATAGAGGGAATAAACGTTATAATTACAAAACTTCTGAATAGAGAGGATTCCAGGGCAACGTTTTTATAGAACAGACTGTTCCAAACTTAGGGAAATAAGAATTTGCTTCAGGGTAACCACAAAAATAATTAACAATCCTTCTAATCAAAGAAAGAAGGAAGAAAACCACAAGGGTTTAGGAAACACAAAAGCAGCAAAGAGGAGCAAAAGAGATAAAGTACTTGATAATAAAATGAATTCAGCACAGAAAAATATTTGGAACAAAGAAATCACCAGCAAAACAACAGAAAACACAACAGAATGACAGCAATAAATTCCTACCTATCATTAATTACACTGAATGTGAATGGACTAAATGCACTACTCAAGGGAAAGAGAGTGGCTGACGGGAAAAGAAAAGAAGACCCATCAATGTGCTGCCTACAAGAGACCCACCTTGACACAAAGATAAAAATAAATTAAAAATCAAGGGGGTGGAAAAAATGTATCAAACTATTGGCAATCAAAAAAGAGCAGGAATGGCAATATTAATTTCTGATAAAATAGACTTCAAGGTGAAAACCAGCATAAGAGAAAAGGAGGTCACTATATGATGTTAAAAGAGTCAATTGGCCAAGGGGAAATTGCTATAATAAATATCTATGTACCCAATGAAAGAGCTCCAAAATACATAAAGCAAACATTAATTGAACCGAAAGGAAAAATAGACAATTCTACAATAGTAGTAGGATACTTCAACACACTACTTTTGAGGGAGGACAGAACAACTATATATATATATATATATAATATATGTATATGTATGTTTATATATATATATATATAGTATATGTATATGTATGTTTATATACATATATATATATATATATACTCAACAAAGATACAGAAGATCTCAACAACACAATCAACCAACTTGACCTCATAGACATATGAAACACTCTACCCAACAAAAGCACAGTACATATTCTTCTCTAGACAACATGGATCATTCTCCAGAATAGACCATATGTTAGGACATAAAACAAGCCTCAATAAATTTAAAAACATTGAAATACTACAAAGCATCTTCACAATGTTATAAAATTAGAAATTAATAATAGGAAGACCAAGGGAAAAAAAATCAAATATGTTGAAACTGAATAATACACTGCTCAAAAACTACTGTGTAACAAAAAAAATAAAGTGTTAAATAATAATAATAATAAAATACTAGAAACAAATGAGAATGACAATACAACTTGCCAAAACCTATGGGACACAGCAAAAGCAGTACTTAGAAGTCAATTTATACAAATAAATGCCCACATCAAAGAAGGAGAGGACTTCTGGTAATATGGTAGAATAGCAGACAAGCTCCACAGACTCTTCAACAAAGAAAAGAGAAACCAATTGACAGAGATACAGAAGATAATCCTGGAGCCCTGAGCTTTGAAAAGAAGTATACAGAACTGTATTAGGCACCAACTAGTGGAAAAACCTGAACAAAAACAGGACCTAAGAATAGGCTCTGTTTGCCAAGGATGGCAGGGACATACAGGAGGCAGACAATGGGAAAGGAGAGGTGGTGTGTGTATAAGGGCTGCCAACTAACAAATAGAGGAGCACAGCACAGTACCCTGCTTACATAGATAACATCCAAAGAAAACAAAGATAACAAAAAGCATTGGCAGGTCCCTCCAACATACACTCACTAATTAAATATAAACACAAAAATGTCACAATGCCTCAAAGACAACAGAGCATCACACTCCACACAAAGAAACAAGATAAAGCAGGAGAAACAAGGGACCAGAATACAGACCCAAAATACATCCCTGAGGAAGATACAGCCTTGGAACTCCCTGATAAGGAATTCAAAAGAATTATATTTAGGTACCTTAAATCAATTGAGAGACAGTTAAAGGAAAATACTGACAAATTGAGGAAAACACAGAGAAAACCCTAGAACTATTTCAAAAGACCATAAAAAAACAAAATGGCAAAATAAATGAAAAATTAGAAATGATACAAAATCTATAGACAGAAATCCAGAAGATTAATACTAAATTTTCAGTAGTAGATAACACATTGAAGGGGCAAAGGAGTAGAATTGAATCAATGGAAGACAGAATTAGTGAAATTGAAGGCAAATACCTCAATACTTCTTTGGAAAGAGAACAATCAGAAAAAAGATCAACACAAAATTAAGAAAGCCTAAGATTCATGTGGGATACCATCAAAAGGAATAACCTATGTGTAATCGGAATTCTAGAACAGGAAGAGACAAAGAAAACCACAGAAAAAAATCATTGAAGATGCGTTGGATGAGAATTTTCCTGGTATGATGAAAGATGAGAATATATCCATTGAAGAAGTTCAACGAACCCCAAACAGGATAGACCCTAAAAGAAACTCCCCAAGACACGTCATCATCAAACTCACCAAAACCAAAGAAAAAGAGAGCTTTTAGCAGCATGGGAAAAACAGAAAGTTACATCCAAGGGGTAGGCTTGGATTTCTCAGCAGGAACCATGCAGGCGAGAAGACAATCAGATGGAATATATAAAACCCTGAAAGAGAAAAATTTCCAACCAAGAATTACATACCTGGCAAAATTGTTCTTCAAATATAATGGTGAATTAGGACATTTCTAGCTAAGCAGAAATTAAGGGAATTCATTAAAATCAGACCACCCTTACCAGAGATGCTAAAGAGAGTCCTTTGGACGGAGAACCAACAACAGCAAACAAAAACTGACAATTAACACACATGATGACATAACCCAGAAACCAGTTATAGAAGTATCCAAAGTAAGTAAGCCTATAAGATTGTCAACAGGAAACCAGACACATCAATTGACAAATGAAGACAACTACAAACCAAAAAGAGGGAAAAAACTGTGTAGTTACAGAACTTCTAAATGGTAGGAAGTCAAGACAACTGCAAGATAGAATAGACTATTCTAAACTTGGGAAGAAATTATAAATCACAGGGTAACTGCAAAGAAAAAGATAAACTTTCACATGGAAATAAAAAAGAGGACCAGCACAAGTATTTAGCAAATACTAAAACAATAGCAATAATGGAAGTGATAACACAATTCATAAAAAAAATAAGCTCAACACAGAAAATATAGAATAAAGAAATCAGCACCACAAAAAAGCACATAACAAAACGACAGCAACAAATTCATACTTGTTGATAATTACATATCTGACAAGGGACTTATCTCTAATATTTATAGAAACTGCAACACCTCAACAACAAAAAGATTAACAATCCCATTAAAAAATGGGCAGAGGACATGAATGGACACTTCACTGAAGAAGATATTCAGGTGGCCAGTAAATACATGAAGAATGCTCATGATCATTAACCATCAGAGAGATGCAAATCAAAACAATAATGAGATACCGTCTCACCCCTTCACTAATGGCAAAGTTCAACAAGACAGAAAATAACAAATGCTGGCTAGGTTGTGGAGAGACTGGGACTCTCATCCACTGCTGGTGGGACTCTAAAATGATTCAATCACTGTGGAAAACTGTAGGATGATTCCTTAAAAAGCTGGAATTAGAAATACCATTTGACCCAGCAATCCTGTTACTAGGTATATATCCTGAAGAAGTGAGAGCCAGGACAAGAACAGATATAGGCACATCCATATTCATCACATCACTATTTACAATAGCAAAAAATGGAAATAACCTATGTGCACATTAACAGAAGAATAGATAACCAAATTGTGGTATATACACAAAATGGAATATTATGCAACCCTAAAGAATAATGTGGATTCTGCAAAATATCCCATAATGTGGATGAACTTGGAGGACATTATGCTGAGTGAAATAAGTCAATCACAAAAGGATTAATAAAGTATTAATTCATTATTGTAAAAAGTCAAGGAAAAGTTTATATATGGAAGGGAACTTTCTTTGTTGGTTACCAGGATTGAGGCAGGAGGGAAGG
>NW_006921614.1:16136072-16140752 GCF_000298275.1 Orycteropus afer afer
AAAAAAAAGAAGAAGAGCGAGCTCCGGTGGTGTAGTGCCTAAGGTATGTGACTGCTAACCAGAAGGCTGGGGGTTCAAACCCACCAGCCACTCCTCAGAAGGAAGGTTGGGCAATCTACTTCTGTAGTGGTACCACCTCAAAAACCCAAGGAGGGGTCGCTATGAATCAGATCTGACTCGATGGCAATGTGTTGCATTGTGTTGTTCAAAAAAGAAAAAAGAATGAGAATCAAAACTTTAACTCAACATCTCCACAACTAGAAAAAGAGCAACAAAAGAAACCCACAATGTCCAGAAGAAATAAAATAATATAGGTCAGAGCAGAAATAAATGAAGCAGAAAACAAACAAACAAACAAACAAACAAACAAACAAAAACATAGAGAAAACCAACAAGACAAGAAACTGGTTCTTCAAAAAGATTAACAAAATTAACAAACCACTGGCCAATTTAACAAAGGAAAAGAAAGAGTAAATGAAAATAACATGAATAATAAATGAAATAGGTGACATCACAACAGAACCAATAAAAAGGAAATTAAAAGGATTATGTTGTTGTTGTTGTGATTATAGCAGAATATTATGAAGAGCTATATTCTAACAGATTTGAAAACCTAGAAGAGATGGACAAATTCCTAGAAATACAAAACCTACCTAAACTAACCCAATCTAAGATAGAATATTTGAACAGGCCCATGACAAAAAAAGAAAAAAGAAAAGAAAAAGAAAAAGAAACTGAGTGGGTCATAAAAAACTTCCCCCACAAAAAAAATGTCCTGGCCCAGATGGCTTCATTGGAGAATTCTATCAAACCTTCAGAGAAGAGCTGACACTTATTCTACTCAAACAATTCCAGAACATAGAAAATGATGGAATACTCCCAAATTCATTCTATGAAGCAAGTGTAAGTCTGGTACCAAAACCAGGCAAAGATACCACTAAAAAGTAAACCATAGACCAATATCCCTCATGAATGTAGATGCAAAAATCTTCAACAAAATCCTAACCAACAGAATTCAACAACATATAAAATAATAATAATAATAATAATAATAATAATAATAATAATAATACACCATAACCAAGTGGTATTCATACCAGGTATGCAAGGATGGTTCAACATCAGAAAAATAGTCAATTTAATCTGTCCATAAATAAAACAAAAGAACCACATGATGATATCAATTGATGTAGAAAAGGCATTTGATAAAATCCAACACCAATTCATGTTTAAATCTCTCAGCAAAATAGGAGTACTCAACATAATAAAGGGCATATATGCAAAATCAACATTCAACATTATTGTTAATGGAGAAAGACTCAAAGCATTTGCTTTGTGAACAGGAACCAGAATGAGATGCTCTCTGTCACCACTTTTATTTAACATTGTATTGGAAGTCCCAGCCAGGGCAATAAGGCAAGAAAGAAATTAATGTCATCCAAACTGGCAAAGAGGAAGTAAAACTAGCTCTATTTGCAGATAACATAATCCTAATAATAGGAAACTTAAGAGACTCACAAGAAAGTTACTGGCACTAATAGAAAGGTTTAGGAAAGTGGCAAGATACAAGATCAACACACAAAAATTTGTTGGATTCCTCTACATGAACAAAGAGATCTCTGAAAAGGAAATAATGCAAAGACTACCATTTACAATCACTACCAAAAAGATAAAATACTTAGAAATAAATCTTACCAGGCACACAAAGAAAACTACAAAACACTACTACAAGAAATTACAAGAGACATAATTGGAAGAACACTCCATGTCCATAGATAGGAAGGGTGAATATTGTGAAAATGTCAATACTACCCAAAGGAATCTATACATTCAATGCAATCGTGATACAGATTCCATCAGTATATTTTAAACACATGGAAAAATCAATCATTAACTTCATATAGAAAGGCAAGAGACTTCAGATAAGCAAAGTACTGCTGAAGAAGAAAAATGAGGTCTCAAACTCCCCTATTTCAAATACAATCACAGTAGTCAAAACAGCATGGTAATGGTACAACAATAGACAAATAGACTAGTGGAACAGAATCGAGAACCCTGAAATAGACCCATCCATCTATGGACAGCTGATCTTTGACAAAGGGCCAAAATCCATTAAATGGGGGAGACACAGCCTCTTTAACAAATTGTGCTGGCAAAATTGGATATTCACTTGCTGAAAAATGAAACAAGATCCATACCTCACACCATACACAAAAACGAACTCAACATGGATCAAAGACTTAAATGTAAAACCCAAAACAATAAAGTTCATCAAAGATAAAATAGGGGCAAACCTCAAACCAAAACCAAACTCATGGCTATCGAGTTGATTCTGACTCATAGTGACCCCTTTTGGGTTTCTGAAGTGGTAAATCTTTATGGAGGGAGATTGCCCAGTCTTCCTTCCATGGAGTGGCTGGTGGATTTGAGCCAGCAACCTTCTGGTTAGTTGTCAAAGCACCTAGAGACCCTAATACATGGCATAAACAGACTATCAAAGATGACCCAAAATACACAAAAAGCAGAAGAGAAACCAGATGACTGGACCTCTTAAAATTCAAATTCGTATGTGCATTGAAAGACTTCTGTAAGTAATCTCTCAGAGGCAACCATACACCTTGAGAGAGAGAATCACTGGGCCTACTGACTTGGGACCACAGCCTCGGGAGAGACCAAGCTCAATTGGCACAACATAGTACAAAGTACTCACAACCTACTTTAGTGAGTAGTGACTGGGGTCTTAAAAGCTTTGAGCAGCCATCTAAGATGCAACTATTTATCTCCTCTCATCTGAAGCAAAGAAGAGTGAAGAAAATCAAAGGCATCTAGAAACAATTAGTTCAAGGATATGATGGACCCTGAGACCAGAAGAACTAGATGATGCCTAGCTACCAATGCCAACAGCTTAGAAATGAATCAAACCTTGAGATCCTACATAGAGTGGGAGGGAAATGTGGAACAAAATCCAAAACCACAAAATGACCATAATTACTGGTCAGATAGAGTCTGGTGGAAGCCCTAAAACTATGGCCCTGGGTTACCCTTTGGCCCTAGAATTGGACTCACTCCCATGGATTGACTTTCAGTCCAACAGTAGAAAGACCTCCATGTAGAACATTTATCCCAAGGTTATGCACCCATCTACTCTAGGGAGATACACCCCTTACAGTAATTGGCCATGGGGCCCCAGAGGGACAGCTTTCACATAGAGGGAAAGCTGGACAGACAGGAAAGCATAGTTAAGGGCACAGGGAAGGGGTTGTCATAGGGATGGGAAGGGAGGAGACTTTGTTATGGTCAAGGATGGTAATCGGGGTATGAAAACAAATGTACATGAACTATTGAATGTGAAACAAATTTTGTTCTGTACATTTGCACCCAAAGCACAATAATAATAATAATAATAATAATAATAATAAAAACTTCTCCAAAAGGGTATAAGGAGAACCTACAGATTGGAAAAAATATTTGGCATATCTGATGAGGGACTTATCTCAAAAATTTATAGAAAATTTCAACACCTTAGCACCAAAAAGATAAACAATCCAGTTTAGAAATGGGCAAAGGACATACACAGACTAAAGAAGATATACAGGTGACCAACAAACACATGAGGAAATGCTCATGATCATTAGTGATTAGAGAGATGCAAATAAAAACAACGAGATATATTCCGATCGGCAAGATGGTGGACTAGCCTGAAAGACTGCACAGACCCTCTTCAACAAAGAAAAGGGAAACCAATTAACACAGACACAGAAGGTAATCCTGGACTCCTGAGCCTTGAAAGGAAGGACATAGAAGTGGACTAAATCCCAACTAGCAGAAGAATTTAAGTGAAAATACCAAAAAAGGAGGCAGATGGAGCTGCAGTCTGGCAGCGATCCTGAGTGACCCTGATGGCACAGATAGCTTGGAGATTCCCTAGTGGTGGTAGGACCTAAGAATTAACCTAAAAATCACCCTGCTAGCCAGGGACTGCATGGAGGACTGTGCACGGTGGCTAGGGAACAAACAGAGAAGGTGGAAGAAACGGTGGAACAAATGGAAAAGGAAAGGTGGGCTGAGCTGTGGACTTTTGCCGGTCTGGAGAACACCGCCACTTTGAAGGTTTAAAAAACAGCTTGACTATTTTGGCTATTTAAAGAGACAGTGCTCTCGCAGATTCCTGGGGCTTAAGAACACATTCTGCTTTCCAGCAACCCCAAGGATACTCGGGACCTGCAAGACTGACAAGGCACGAGATTCCTCTTGTTACTCATATACCCCACGCCCACTTGGTGAATGGTGTGGCCATCCCCACTCCCACCTACCTTCAGGGCCCACAGGAACTCCATCCCAGTCTGTGTGCTCAGACGGAGCCTGGGTGTCCTGCCCTGTCCTCCACCGATTTTTTTTTTCTCTTTTTTATTTTTTTATGTATTTTCTTTTTCACTCCTTTTTTCTGGTGATCAGTTTGTTTGTATTTGTCTGTTTTAAAACAACTAATATTACTAATTCTTTTGTCCTTTTTATTGTTATTCTTAATCTGTCCCTTCCTAGGTCCTAGTTTTCAACATTTTTTCTTTTCCCTGTGCCTAGTTGAATTTTTTTTTTTTTTAAGGACTTTTTTTCTTTACCCCTTTTTTCTCATGCTTAACCCTGTTCCTTGATTTTCTTTTTGCATTTTTCCCATTTTTT
>NW_006921614.1:16142795-16146213 GCF_000298275.1 Orycteropus afer afer
AGCTGCCCTTCAGGTCTGGAATTGAACTCACACCTGTGGTTTCCAGCCAAACAAAAGACAGGCATATGAGTTGAACATTTACCTCAAGAAGATACACTCTTTGGAGAGAACAATCATGGGAGAAAGAAGGGCTGCTTATGCACAGGGAGAAAGCTCAGGGGCAGGAGTGTATGGAGGGATGGACACTGGGAGGAGATAACTATGGGGAGGAAGTAGGAGGGGAGCTGTTGCATTGTGGTAAACTGTGGTCAATGATATGAGACAAAGTATATGTAAATTGCTGTATGGAAAGTGAATTTGCTCTGTAAATCTTCACCCAAATCACAATAAGAAAAATAAATATGTAAAAATAAAACAAAACCAAATGAAAAAAAAAATACAATGAGATATTGACACACCTTAGCAATAATAGCAAAGTTCAACAAGAGAGAAAATAACAAATGCTGACAAGGATGTGGAGAGATTGGAACTCTCATACACTGCTAGTGGGATTGTAAAATGGTACAGCACTGTGGAAAACAGTATGGCATTTCCTTAAAAATTGGAAACAGAAAAACCATTTGATCCAGCAATTCCATTACCAGGAATATATCCACAAGAGGTGAGATCCAGGACATGAATAGACATATGCACACCATGTTTATCACAGTACAAATCACTACAGCAAAAAGATGGAAACAACCTAAGTGTCCATCACCAGATGAAAGGATAACCAAACTATGGTACATTCACATAATAGAATATTATGCAACATTAAAAAATAATGAAGAATCCACAAATCACCTCATAATGTGGATGAAAGAATAGATTAGATGCACTGAACACCAATAATCAAAGACCAGGTGAGTTGTGGGTGACATCAAGTACATCATATATGAAAAGAACAAAAGATCATTAAAAAGACAGGAAAGGAAGAAAAGACTAAAATTGATGTCAGAAGAGACTCTGAAAATTGTTCTTGAAAGGAAAGTAGCTAAAACAAATGGAAGAAGTAATGAAGTAAAAAAACTGAACAGAAGATTTCAAAGGGCAGCTTGAGAAGGTGAAGTATCATAATAAATTGTGCAAAAACCTGGAGTTAGAAAATCAAAAGGTAAGAATACCCTTGGCATTTCTCAAGCTGAAAGAACTGAAGAAAAAATTGAAGCCTTGAGTTGCAATATTGCATGATGCAGGAGGCATCAAAAGAAGATGCAATGAATGCACAATCACTGTGCCAAAAGAATTGGTCAACATTTAACCATTTCAGGAGGTAGCATATGGCAAAGAACCACTGGTATTGAAGGGAGACATCCTAGCTTCACTGAAGGAATTGATGAAAGGCAATACTCCAGGAATTGATGAATACCTACTGAGATGTTTCAAGAAACTGATGCAGCACTGGAGGCACTCACTCATTTATGCCAAGATATTTGGAAGACAGCTACCTGGCCTACTGACTGGAAGAGACCCATATTTATACCTATTCTAAAGAAAAACACTACAACAGAATGGGGAAATTATTGAACAATATCATGAATATCACACTCAAGTAAAATTTTGCTGAAGATAATTGAGAAATGGTCATAGCAGTATATCTACAGGAAACTTCCAGAAATGCAAGCTGGATTCAGAAGAGGGCATGGAATGAGAGATATCATTGCTAATATGAGGTGGATCTTGGCTGAAAGCAAAGAATACCATAAAGATGTTTACTGGTGTTTTATTGACTACGTGAATGGATTGGAATGTGTGGATTACAAGAAATTATGGATAACATTGTGGAGAATGGGAATTCCAGTACACTTAATTGTGCTCATGAAGAGCCTGTGTATAGATGAAGAGGAGTCTTTTGAACAGAACAAGGGGATAAGGCGTGGTTTACAACCAGGAAAAGTGAGAGGCAGGGTTGTACCCTTTCACTATGCTTATTCAATCTGTATTCTGAGCAAATAATTTGAGAAGATGGACTATATGAAGAACACAGCATCAGGAGTGGAAGAAAACTCATTAGCAACCTGTGATATACAGATGACACTCTTGTTTGTGGAAAGTGAGAGAGACTTGAAGCACTTATTGATGAAGATCAAAGACTACTGCCTTCAGTATGGATTACACCTAAATTTAAAGAAAACAAAAATCCTCATAACTAGACCAAGAAGCAACATTATGATAAGTGGAGAAAAGATTGAAGTCGTCCAGGATTTTGTTTTACTTGGATTCATAATCAATGAATGTTTATGGAAGCATCAGTCAAGAATTCAAATGATATATTGTATTGGACAAATTTGCTACAAAACACCTCTTTCACATGTTTAAGAGGAAAGATGTCACTTTGAAGACTAAGGTGGACCTAATCCAAGTCACAGTATTTTCAATAGCCTCATATGCATGTGAGAGCTGAACAGTGAATAAGGAAGACTGCAGAAGAATTAATACATTTGAATTGTGCTGTTGATGAAGAATATTGAATGTACCATGGACTGCTAGAACAACAAACAAATGTATCTTGGAGGAGGTACAGCCAGAATGCTTCTTAGAAGCAGGAATGACCAGAATTTGTCTCTGATACTTTTAACATGTTATCCAGAGGGAACAGTCCCTGGAGTAGGACATCTTGCTTGGTAAAGTAGTAAAAAAGGACCCTCAATGTTATGGATTGACACAGTGACTGCAACAATGGACTCAAGCATAACAGTGATTATTAGGATGGGGCAGGACCAGGCAGTGTTTCATTCTGTTGTACATAGGGTTGCAAGGAGTCAGAACAGACTTGATAGCACCTAACAACAGCAACAAATGGCTAATGATCAGGAGTTTCTTCTTCATGTGTTTGTTGTCTGCTTGTTTGGCTTCTTTGATGCAGTGTCTCTTCAGGTTCTCTGCCTATTTTTAAATTAGATTGTTGTCTTTTTGTTGTTTAGGTTGTTAGTTTTCTTTAAATTTTAGAGATTAGTCCCTCGTCAGGTATGTCATTGTCAATTTTTTTCTCCCACTGTTTAGGTTCTCTGTTTTATTCTTTTGAAGAAATTTTTTTTCATCTTTCTTTTCTTTTCTTTTTTCTTTTTTTTTTTTATTGTGATTTGGGTGAAGATTTACAGAGCAAATTCACTTTCCATACAGCAGTTCACATATAATTTGTCTCATGATATTGACCACAGTTTACTACAATGCAACAGCTCCCCTCCACTTCCTCCCCATAGTTAACTCTTCCCTGTGTCCATCCCTCCTTGCACTCCTACCCCCTGAGCTGTCTCCCTGTACATAAGCATCCCTTCTTTCTCCCATGATTGTTCTCTCCAGAGAGTGTATCTACTTGAGGTAAATGTTCGACTAATATGCCTGTCTTTTGTTTGGCTGGAAACCACAGGTGTGGGTTCAATTCCAGACATGAAGGCCAGTTAGGGGCCATAGTCTCAGTGGTTCCACCAGGCTCTAT
>NW_006921614.1:16152008-16156379 GCF_000298275.1 Orycteropus afer afer
AGATACCTAAAGATAATTCTTTTGAATTGCTTATCAGAGAGTTCCAATGCTGCTTCTTCCTCAAGGATGTGTTCTGGGTCTGTATCTTGCTGCCTTGTTTCTACCACTTTATCTTGCTTCTTTGTGTGGACTGTGATGATCTGTTGTCTCCAAGGCATTGTGGACTTGGTGTATTTAGTTTTCTGTTAGCTGTTTGTGAAGAGTAGCCAAGGGTGATTCAGGCTCTCCTTGGTGTTTTTTTATTGTTGGCCCATTGGTGGAGAAGGAGGTAGTGGCTCCCACTGAGTAAGTGAAGTTGCAATAGGTATGGGTGTAGTTGTGTCTTATGGAGACTGTTGTTGTCTTCTACTTTTTTAGACAAAAATTACAATTGAATAACCATCAAAAAAGTAAAAGCACATGGAGGAAATACACTCCATTTCATCACACAGGAACTGTAGCCAAAAAAGAAAAAACAGAAAAGGAAGAAGAAAAACAAGAAAACCCGCAATATCTGGGGATATGGCAGTAAGAGAAAAAAGGTACAGAAGGAGAGTAATGAAGGGAAAAAATGGGAAAAATACAAAAAGAAAAACAAGGAATGGGGTTAACCATGAGAAAAAAAAAAGGGATAAAAACCCCTTAAATTAAAAAAAAATTTCATTCAGGAACAGGGCTCAGAAAAAATGCTGAAAACTAGGACCTGGGTGGGGAAGATTAAGAATAATAATACAAAGGACAAAAGTATTATTAATAATAGTTGTTTTAAAACAGACAAATACAAGCAAACTAATCCCCAGAAAAAAGAAAGCGAAAAAAAAAATTAAAAAATTAATTAAAAAAAAAAAAGAATCGATGGAGGACATGTCAGGGCACCCACGCTCTGTCTGAGTACACAGACTGTGAGGGGTTCCTGTTGGCCCAGAAGGTAGGTGGTAGTGGGGGATGGCTGCACCTCCATTCACCAAGCAGGTGTGGAGTATAAGTGTAACGAGGGGAATGTTGTACCTTTTCAGTCTTGTGGGTTTGGAGTGACCTTGGGGTTCCTTCAAAAGGAAGGTGCTCTCCAGACCGGCAAAAGTCCACAGCTCAGCCCGCCTTTCTCTTCACCTTCTCCGTTTATTCCCCAGCCACCGTGCACAGTCTTCCATGCAGTCCCTGGCTAGCAGGGATGATTTTTAGGTTAATTCTTAGGTTCTACCACCACTCGGGAATCTCCAAGCTGTCTGTGCCATCAGGATCGCTCAGGATCACTGCCTGACCGCAGGTCCATGTCTCCTTTTTTGGTATTTTTACGCAATTTTTTCTGCTAGTTGGGTTTTAGTCTACTTCTAGATCCTTCCCTTCAAGGCTCAGGAGTCCAGGATTATCTTCTGTGTCTGTGTTAATTAGTTTCCCTTTTCTTTGTTGAAGAAGGTCTGTTCAGTCTTTCTGCCTAGTCCGCTATCTTGCCCCCTCTTTTGAAGAAATTTTTTTGATTCACATAAATGTTGAATTTTTAGGAGGTCCCATTCATCCAGTTTATCTTCTTCTCTTTGTGCTTTTTAAGTTATCTTTGATAATATATTTATGCCATAAATTAGGCCCTTAAATTTGCTCCTATTTTTTTCTTTCATAATTTTTATAGTTTCAAAATTTCCATTTAATTATTTGACCCATCTTGAATTAGTTTTTGTATATGGTGTGAGGTATGAATCCTGTTTTATTTTTCTGCAAATGGATATACAGTTTTGCCAGCACCTATTAAAGAGATTATCTCTTCCCCATTTAATGGATTTTGACCCTTTATCAAAGATTTGCTTTCCATTAGTGGATGGATTTACTTCTGGGTTCTTAATTCTGCTCCATTGGTCTATGTATCTGACATTGTACTATTACCAAGCTGTTTTGACTACTCTGGCTATATAATAGGTGTTGTTGTTGTTGTTATGTGCTGTCGAGTCAGCCCTGACTCATAGCGACCCCTCCTTGGGTTTCCGAGGCATTATCACTACGGAAGTAGAATTGCCCAACCATATAATAGGTGTAGAGATTGGTAAATGTGAGGCCTCCTACATTTAGTAGTGCTTTGTTTATCTAGGATCTCCTTCCTTTGCTTATGAATTTGATGATTAGTTTTTCCATCTCTTTAAAGAAAGATGATGGAATGTAGATTGGGGTTATGTTATATTTGTGATTTGCTTTGAGTAGTGACATTTTCACAATGTTATGACCTGCTAACTTGGGACCTCTTATCAGAAGGCACCAATTACTGGAGAAGAACATAATTTTTGGTAAAGTGAAGGGCCAGTGAAAGCAAGGGAAACCCTCATTGAGATTTACTGACACAATGGTTGCAAAAATGAACTTGAGCATACCAGCAATCATGAGGATGATACAGGACCAGACAATACTTCATTTTATTATGCATGGGGTCACCATTAGTCAGATTCAACTTGATGACAACTAATCATAACAAAAATAACAACAAACTTTGTCAAGTTGCTTAATATCTCTGCAGCTGTTTCCTCTTCATTGGGGGAAATAAGTTATTTATGAGTATTAAATTAAATATAACATTCCCAAAACAATCACCTTAGAATAATTGCTCAATAAATGATGATGGTATCTGAGGATAAGTGAGCAGTTAATGGAAGCCACATATTGTCAAGGTTGAGTCCTTGGTGGTTTACTCTACTTTCACTGTGGAAAGGCACAGTGTTTTGATAAGCAGTGATGTGGCAAGACCAGAGGCCATTTTCACAACAGTCATGATTCAGCTTGGAGTTGCTCAGGATGAGCCAACTCTCTGATCTAGACCTTTCACTTCAGCAAAGGGTGAACAGTGAAGGGTGGGGTAGGGGGTCTTTTTCAACACTAACCCTTCTCACAGTTGACTCCAAACTCATGGTTCTTTCTACTCTCTCTTGCCTCCTTGCTTCTGATATTTCCCAATTTGGGGGCTGAGTGCAGAACCACACTTTTATCCCAGCATGACACTATGGCTCAAAGCACAGGAGGTCTCAAATTGTCTTAGCTTGTTCTGAGACCAGGCCATTCTGTGATCCATTTGCATTGGTCCTCCTAGGGGGCCTCTGCCCTGCACATGTGAACTCCAAAGGGGAGTTTATCGCCAGGATGTGTAAAAAGGAGACATTGTGATCTTGCTGTACCTTTCCCCAGGTTATTAAACATACAATAAACTGAGCTTCTGAGACATGGTGACTTTAGCAGATGCTCTCAGAAGATATCAGAGGACTTGCCTTAAGGTTACCTTGAGTTCCTTTTGGGTCAAAATGGTCTATTGGCTGACAAAGGGTAATTATTGCCCTCAAGGGCCTTATGATCTATGTGGGAAGAGCAAACATAGATGAAATTACTTGCGAATGCTTAGAAAGCAACTTAACAAATGCAAAATAATATTGCAGGAGTCAGGCCTGAGTATCTACAATACAAAGTAAGAACCCATCTGAGCCACCTTAGAGTCATTTGGCAAAGATTTCCTGATTAGGTGAATTTTGAAAGGTTTTAGAGAAGTTTTCTTCTATAGAAATGGACTGATTACATCCACACCCATACCACACACTGTGGTGCTATGTTGTTGTTGTTGTTATGTGCTGTTGAGTCGGTCCCGACTCATAGCGACCCCTCCTTGGGTTTCCGAGGCAGTATCCCTACGGAAGTAGGATTGCCCAACCTTCCTTCCGAGGAGTGGCTGGTGGGTTTGAACCGCCAGCCTTCTGGTTAGCAGTCAAGTGCTTTAGCCATTATGCTACCAGAGCTCCTAGGAATTACAAAAATCACCCTCAAGGAGGAAAATCTACAACTGGATTTTTGGAAAGGAAGAGGCAGGACAGCATATTTCTCTACCACATGCAAATCATAAACCTGGTGACTTTCTGTTTATTTGCTGTTTGCTTGGTGAGGAGTGAGGCAAGTAACATGGGCCATCTTAGCTGCTCCTTAAAACAACCCATGTCATTTGGATGAGGGTGGGTCAGCTGCCCAAACTGAGCACAGAGTTTGGTTCTCCACCCAGGTCCCTGACCCCAAGAGCCCCTGCTTTTTTCACAAGGCCTCTGCCTGCCTGGTAAGCAATTCCTCTGTATAGCATTATTGGATGTCCATTGTGTTCCGGGTACTTTTTCACATTTAGTCTTTCTAACATGTCTATAAGTAAACACATTTCCTGGGATGTGCAAACCATAAACTTAGTTGCTAACTGAAAGGTTCGATGCTTAAATCCACACAGACTGTCTTGAAAGACAGGTCTGGTTATATACTTTTGAAAAATTATTGTTATTGTTGTTAAGTGCTGTTGAGTCGTTTCCGACTCATAGCGACCCCATGCACAGCAGAACGAAACACTGCCCGATCCTGTGCCAGCCCCACAATCCCTGCTATACTTGAGCC
>NW_006921614.1:16160054-16164219 GCF_000298275.1 Orycteropus afer afer
TAACGATTTTAAGTTTTGTTCTACATTGTTCTCTCACTCTATCCATGATCTCCTACATAGATTCCCCTCTGAGAGTTTAACAGTGGTAGCTGGTCACCATCTAGTTCTTCTGGTCTCATAGTCATATAGGCTGAGGATCGCATGGTGTACCAGTTGCTTGGACTAATTGTTTCCATGTGTCTTTGGTTTTCTTCATTCTTCTTTGCTCTGGATGAGGAGAGACCCATGGTTGCATCTAGATGGATGCTTGCAAGCTTTGAAGATCCCAGTCACTACTTGCCAAAGTAGGATGTTGAACAATGATTTTGTGTAGTATGATATGCCAATTGAGCTTGATATGTCCCTGGTGACCATGATCCCGAGTCCACAGGTCCAACTATTAACTCCCTCTGAGTAGCTGACTGTGGCCAAGAAGTGACTACAACCTTGTCCCTTGTCAGCTCTACTATACACCTGGGAATTTTTACAGAGCATACCAATGCACTTGTAGAAACATTGTCTGCCAACCCTACACATGGTCTTGAGGACACTCCCACTGCATAGATATACCTAATAGTTGAGCCTGTCCACCCATCTATCCACCTGAATACCCATGTTTGCCTTCACTGACAATGCAGTACTGTATGTGCAAAATGGTTTAACTTTGTTGTCTGCACCTCCCATGTACTTCTCTATGTCTCCCTCTTCCTCAGTGCCACCGTCTTGATCATTCACATTTGGTACATTGCCCTTCTCTTCACCCAAATCAATACTTGTTTCTACCTATCTATCAGTGTCCCTAACCTTCCCTCCCACCCCTGGTAACCAACAAAGAAAATTTCCTTCCATATATAAACCTTTTCTTGACTATTTACAATAACAACTAACACAATATCTGTCCTTCTGTGATTGACTTACTTCATTCAGCATAATGTCCTCTAAGTTCATCTATGTTATGGGGTGTTTTGCAGATTCTATGTTATTCTTTAGGGTTGCATAGTATTCCATTGTGTGTATTTACCATAGTTTGGTAATCCATTGTTCAGTTGATGGACACCTAGGTTGTTTCCATCTTTTGGCTATTGTAAATAGTGCTGTGATTAACATGGGTGTGCATATATCTCTTCTTGTCATGGCTCTCAATTCTTTAGGATAATATATCTAGTAATGGAATGGCTGGGTCAAATGGTATTTCTAATTCCAAAGTTTTAAGGAATTGTCATAGTGCTTTCCACAATGGTTGTATCATTTTACAGTTCCACCAGCAGTGCATGAAAGTTCCAATCTCTCAGCATCCTTGCCAGTATTTGCTATTTTCTGTCTTGTTGAACTGTGCTACAAGTGCTGGTGCAAGATCTAGCTCATTGCTGTTTTGATTTGCATCTCTCTATGGCAGTGAGTGAGTAATGGCTAATGATTGTGAGCATTTCTTCATATGTTTGTTGGCCGCTTGAATATCATCCTTGGTGAAGTGTCTATTCATGTCTTCTGCCCATTTTTAAATTGTATTATTTGTCTTTTGTTGTTGAGATATTGGAGTTTTGTATAAATTCTAGAGATAAGTCCCCTGTCAGATATGTCATTGTTGAATATTCTTTCCCATTCTGTAGGATCTCTTTTGACTCTTTTGAAGAAGTCATTGAGAGCACATAAAAATTTAATTTTGAGAACGTCTCATTCATCTAGTTTATCTTCTGCTGTTTGTAGATTTTGGGTTATGCTTGATAGTTTATTTATGCCACAATTAGAGCCCCTAAATTTGCTCTTAGTTGTTCCTTGAGGAACTTTATAGTTTTAGGTTTCACATTTAAGTCTTTGATTCATCTGGAGTTAGTTTTTGTGTATGGTGTGAGGTATAGATCTTGTTTCATTTTTCTGCAAATGGAGAGCCAGTTTTGCCAGCATCATTTATTAAACAGACATTCTCTTCCCCATTTAATGGATTTCAGCCCTTTGTCAAAGATCAGCTGACCATAGGTCAATGGATCTGTTTCTGGGTTCTCAATTGCATTCCATTCGTCTATGTATCTGTCATTATACCAATACCAGGCAGTTTTGACTACTGTGGCTTTACCGTAGGTTTTGAGATCTGCAAGTGTGAGACCTCTTACTTTGTTTTCTTCTTCAATAGTGCTTTGCTTATCTGAGTTCCACATAAAGTTAATGATTGTTTTTTTCCATATCCTTACAGAATGTTGATGGGATCTGGATTGAGATTGCATTGAATATTTGGATTGCTTTGGGTAGAATTGACATTTTCACTCTGTTCAATCTTGCTATTCATAAGCATGCTATGTTCTTCCATTTATGTAGATCTCTTATGGTTTCTTGTGGTTTTTTATAGTTTTCTTTGTACAGGTCTTTTGTGTCCCTGGTAAGATTTATTCTCATGTGTTTTATTTTTTTGATAGCTATTGTAAATGGTATTGATTTCCTTATTTCTTTTCCAGCAACCTCTTTTCTGGTGTAGAGGTATCCAACTGATTTTTGGATGTTGATCTTGTATCCTGCCATGATGCTAAATCTCTCAATTAGTTCCAGTAGATTTTTGACTGAGTCTTTTGGGTTTTCTAGTTATAGGATCATATCATCAGCAAATAGGGATAGTTTGACTTCTTCTTTACCAATTTGGATGTCTTTGATTTACCTTTCTTGCCTTAGTGCCCTGGTTGACTTCCAATACAATGTCGAATAGAAGTGGTGATAGCGGGCATCCTTGTCTGGTTCCTGTTCACCAGGGGAATGGTTTTAGTCTCTCTCCATTGAGAATAAGGTTGGCTGTTGTTTTTGTATATATGCCCTTTAATATGTTGAGGAATGTTCCTTCTATTTGTATTTTGCTGAGAGTTTTGTTTTTTTCTTTTCTTTTCTTTAATCAGAAATGGGAATTGGATTTTATCAAATGCTTTTTCTGCATCGATTGATATGATCACGTGGTTCTTCTCCTTTGTTTTATTTATGTGGTGGATGACATTGATTGTTTTTCTAATGTTGAACCATCCTTGTATAACTGATATGAACCCACTTAGTCATAATGAATGATTTTCTTGATATGTTGTTGGAGTCTATTGCCTAGGATTTTGTTGAAGATTTTTGCGTCTAGATATTCATGAGGGATATTGGTCTGTAGTTTTCCTTTTGAGTGATGTCTTTGTTTTGGTATCAAGGTTATGCTTGCTTCATAAAATAAATTAGCGAGGATTCCATCTGTTCTGGTTACCTAGTGCCACTCTGGCAGAAACATATCACAAATGGGATGGCCTTAACAAACAGGAGTTTATTCTTACAATTTGGAGTCTTTAAATCCAAGTTCGAAGTGCCAGGCTCTAGGGGCTGGGTGAAAGCCCCTCAACCTTGACGTCAAGCTCTGTCTCCTGCTCCTGGCCCACTGTAGTAGAGGTGTTTCTTCACTCAGTCAGCTGCTAGCTGCTGAGGCTGAGAAGCCCCAAGATTGACAAGTAAAAAGGCACAGTCCCAATATTACCAAATCATAGGCAGTCCATTAACTTAAGTCCATTGTAAGTCCCAAGGTCGGCAGAGCATAACAGGCTGCTGAGCAATGACATGTCTACATGCAGGGTCCAAACATGCCATAGGCTAGAGACTATTCCCAAGCATTCTCCTTATATACAGGAAGCAGACCACAGCCCAAAGGCAGCTACTCAGCTGCTTGTGGTAGATCCCACCATAGAGTTGATTACCAGTCTTATCATGTGGAATAAATACCACCAGCTGCCCAGCCACCTAAACAGGCCCAGCCAAGCTGAGACACAAACATAACTACCACACTATCCTTTTCTATGTTTTGGAATAGTTTAATTAGGATTGATGTTAGTTCTTTTCTGAATATTTGTTAGAAATATCCAGTGAAACTATCTGGGCCAGGACTTTTTTTGTTGGTAATTTTTTTATGACATGTTCAGTTTCTTCTCTTGTTATGGATCTGTTCAACTTTTCCACATCAATCTCTTTTAGTTTAGATAAGGGGTGTGTTTCTAGAAATCTGTTCATTTCTTCCAGATTTTCAAATTTGTTGGAGTACAGTTCTTCATAGTATCCTGATATTATTCTTTTTATTTCAGTTGGTTCTGTTGTGATGTTGCCCATTTCATTTCTTATTCATGTTCTTTGCATTCTCTCCCTCTTTTCCTTTGCTAAATTTGCTAGTGGTTTATCAATTTTATTG
>NW_006921614.1:16164319-16175895 GCF_000298275.1 Orycteropus afer afer
ATTTTCTGTTTCATTGATTTCTGCTCGAATCTTGATTATTTCCTTCCTTCTGGTGACTGTAGGCTTTTCTTGTTGTTCTTTTTCTAATTGTTGGAGATGTTGGTTTAAAGTGTTGATTTTGGCTCTTTTTTCTGTTTTGATGTATGCATTTATTGCTATAAATTGGTCTCTGATCACTGCCTTTGCTGTGTCCTAAAGATTTTGGTATGTTGTGTTTTCATTCTCTTTTGATTCAAGGAATTTTTTAATTTAATTTTTTATTCCTTCTCTTACCCAATCTTTCTTAAGGAAGGGTTTGTTCATTTTCCAAATGTTTGCTCTTTTTCCATTGATCTTCCTATTGTTGAATTCTAATTTGATAACATTGTGATCTGAGAAGATGCTTTGCAATATTTCAATGTTTTTAAATTGATTAAGGCTTACTTTATGGCCTCACATATGATCTATCCTGTAGAATGTTCTATGTGCACTGGAAAGGAATGTGTGTTGTGCTGTTGTTAGGTGAATTGCGCTGTAGATGTCCATAAGGTCTGGTTTGTGGATTGTATTGTTTAGCTCTTCTGTGTCTTTGTTGAGTTTCTTTCCAGTCCTAGATTTCATTGAAAGTGCTATATTAAAGTCTTCCACTATGATTGTGGAGTAATCTATTTGCCTTTTCAACTCTTAAAGTCTGATTTATGTATTTTTGGGCTCTTTCATTGAGTCCATATATGTTTATTATGGTTATATCTTCTTGTTCAATTGCTCCTTTATCATTATATAATGTCCTTCCTCATCTCGTATGGTGGTTTTTGTCTTAAAGTCAATTTGATCAGAAATTAATATTGGCACTCTGGCATTTTTGGTTGTCATTTGCTTGATATATATTTTTGAAATCTTTCATTTTTAGTCTATTTTTGTCTTTGTCTCTAAGGTGTGTGTCTTGTAGATAGCATATTGATGGGCTATGTTTTCTTATCCAGTCTGAAACTCTCTGTCTTTTGAGTGGTGCATTTAATCCATTAACATTCAGTGTAATTATCAACAAGTATGAATTGGTTGTTGTCATTTTGTTGTGTGTTTTTTCATTGTGTCCTGGTTTCTTTGTTCCATATTATTTTCTATGCTGACCTCATTATATTTATGAGTCTTGTTATCATTTCCTTTGTTGCTGTTGTTTCAATGTTTGCTGAAAATTTGTGCTTGTCCTCTTTTTTATTGTGATGTGAAGGTTTATTATTTTTCTTTGAGGTTACCCTGTGATTCATAATTTTCTCCCCGAGTTTGGAGCAGTCCATTCTATCTTGCAGCTCCCTTGACTTCCTCATCATTTAGAAGTTCTGTAACTACACTATTTCTCCCCACTTTTTGGTTTGTAGTTGTCCTCATTTGACAATTGATATCTCTGGTTCCCTGTTTAAAATCTTGTAAACTTATTTTACTTTGCATCCATCCATAGCTGTGTTTGTTTCTGGGTTATATCATATTATGTATTAATGGTCTGTTGTTGTTTGCTATTATTGGTTCTCTGTTCAAAGGACTCCCTTTAGTATCTCTTGTAAGGTGGTCTGGTTTTAACAAATTCCCTTAATTTCTGCTTATTGGGAAATCTCCTAATTTCACAATCATATTTGAGGGACAATTTCGCTGGGTATATAATTCTTGCTTGGAAAATTTTCCCTTTCAGGGTTTTATATATACCATCAATTTGCCCTCTCACTTGCATGGTTTCTGCTGAGAAATCGGAGCTTACTCTTATTGGTTGTCCTTTGTAAGTAACTTTTTGTTTTTCCCATGCTGCTCTCAGGATTCTTTCTTTTCTTTGATTTTGGTCAGTTTGATGATGATATATATGTTGTGTTGATTTTCGCTTGGGGTCTATCCTGTTTGAGGTCCATTTGACTTCCTGAATGGATATTTTCTTATCTTTCATCATATCAGTGAAGTTCTCTTTCAACAAATCTTGGACAATTTTCTTTTTCTCTTTTTATTCTGCAATTCCGATTACACATAGGTTATTCCTTTTGATGGTATCTCACATGAACCTTGTTAGGCTTTCTTCATTTTGCTTTGATCTTTTTTCTTATTGATCCCTTTCCAAAGAAGTATGCAGGTATTTGTCTTTAATCTCATTAATTCTGTCTTCCATTGATTCAATTCTGCTCCTTTTCCCTTTCAATGTCTTATTTATTTCTGAATATTTCATGTTAATCTTTTGAGTTTCTATCTGTAGATTTTGTATCATTTCTAATTTTTCATTTATTTTGTCATTTTTTTTTCTTGTATTTTCTTCCAAAATTGTTCTAGGGTTTTGTTTGTGTTTTCCTTAATTTTGTCAGTGTTTTCTTGGATCTGTCTCTCAATCTTTTGAAGATACCTAAATATAATTTGTGCGAATTCCTCATCAGGGAGTTCCAATGCTGCTTATTCCTCAGGAATGTGTTCTGGGTTTCTATCCTGCTCCCTTGTTTCTACCACTTTATTCTGCTTCTTTGCATGGACTGTGATGGTCTGTTGTTTCCGAGGCATCGTGGCATTGTTGTATTTAGATCTCTGTTAACTGTTTGTGAAGAGCAGTTAAGGGTGAGTCAGGCTCCTCTTGGTGGTCATTTATTGTTGGCCAGCTGGTAGAGAAGAAAGTGGTGGCTCTCAGTAAGTGAGGCTGCAGGTGGTGCAAATGTAGCACTGTTTGTGTCCCCACTCAGTTAGACAAAACAACAATCCAATAACCATCAAAAAAGTAAGGCAATTGGACAAAAAATACACTATATAAACACACAGGAACAATAACCAAAAAAGAAAGGGGGTCGGAACCCTGCAATGTCTGGGGAGAGGGCAATAAGAGAAAAGAAGTAGAGTAGGAGAATAATGAAGAAAATGGGAAAAATTAAAACAAGGTATGGGGTTAACGATGAGAAAGAAAAAAATGGGAATCAGGAACTGGGAAGATAGAGAAAGCTGAAAACTAGAACCTAGGAAGGGAAGAATAAAGCATAATAATAAAAAGGACAATAATAATAATAATAGAATTTTAAAGCAAACAATAACAAACAAATGGAAAAAAAAAAGGGGGGGTGGAATCTGAGCAGGGTAGGGCAGGGCACTCAGGCTCTGTTGGAGCACACAGACTATGGAATTCCCACTAGCCCAGAAGGTGGGTGTGAGTGAGGGATGACCTTACCTCCATTCACCAAGAGGTTGTGGGGTGTAAGAGTAACAAGGGGAATATCATACCTTTCCAGTCATTGACATCTGACTTGTGTCCTTGTGGTTCTTGGCAAGTGGAGACTATTCTTAAGTCCCTGGAATCCGGGAGAATGCTGTTGCTTTAAATGTCCAAAATGGTCTAACCACTGGTGAACATTCAGAAGGGCTGCACCCTCTGGACAGGCAAAAGTCCACAGCTCAGCCCACCTTCCTCTTTGCTGTTTCCCCTTTTATTCATCAACAACTAGTGCAGTCCTCTGTGCAGCCTCTGCCTAGCAGGGTCGATTTTAGGTTAGTTTTTAGATCCTAACACCACTTGGCAATATCAAGCTATCTGTATGTCTTCATTTTTGGTGTTTTCATGCAAGTTCTTCTACTAGTTGGAGTTTAGTCCACTTCTATATCCTTCCCTTCAAAGAAAGGGCTCCAGGATTATCTTCTGTATCTATGTTAATTGGTTCCTCTTTTCTTTGTTGAAGAGAGTCTGTACAGTCTATCTGACTATACTGCCATCTTACTACAACTCTGTTAATTGTGTTTTTTTTTTTTTTAGATAGGTAAACACCATTATTGTCTTGATTTTAAATTGAACAACAAGTTCAAAATTAAAGCTGAAGTTAAACAATATGTCTTCCAATAAAAATTCTTTCTCAGAAAGCTTCAGGAGCTCTGGTAGCACAGTGAACTTGGCTGCTGAATTCAAACCCCCAGTAAGAACTTGGCTGCTGAGTTCAAACCCACCAGCAGCTGTGCTGCAGAAAAGACCTGGAAGTCTGCTCCAGTAAAGATTTCTTCCTAGGAAACCCTCCGAGATAGTTTCACTATGTCTTGTAAGATCCTATGAGTTGGAATCAACTTGACAGCACACAACAACAAAGCTTCATGATCAGCCATGGTACCTGAATTATATCCCTGGTTTAATTCCAAAAGGACTTGATAAGGATGTGGTCTATGAAGTCTGAGACATAGAGTGTGAGTGTGCATGTGTGTGTGCAAATGTGCTTGTGTACATAGAGTGCTGGAGAGGGAGGAAGGATAATTGGAGAAAAGCTCATTTGAGTTCTTAAAAATATATGTGAGAATTTTACTGGAGGTTCTACCTACTCTTGGTCATTTATCTGCTATTGATCAGCTATGTACCATTTTTGAATGAGTCACTTAATCAATTTGGACATTTCATCCATCAATTTTTAAGAAAGAGGACTGGACTGGATCATTCCAGAGATTCTTCTTAGCTTGAAAGGCCAGATTCTAGCATGAATGCTCAGAAGTATTAAGGAGGCCTCACTGAAAACAGCTTACAATGGTGGCAAGCGGATCATGCTGAGGCCTCCTCTCACAATAAGTGGTACTTGGGCTCATGGGAATAATGCTGCATGTGTGTTTCACTGTGCCTGCTATTCGTGTGGGTTTAGTCTCACCCTCCAGCTCAGGCAGCATTTGTCTTGTCTGCATTTCTTTGCCTCCTTCTCAGCATCTGTGCTTGGTTTTACTTCTCACTCTGTACAGCCAGTCCTAGGAAGGAGGGTTGGGCAATCTACTTCCATAGTGATACCACCTTGGAAACCCATGGAGAGGTCACTATGAGTCGAGTCCAACTCTCCGGCACATAACAACAACAAGAACAACTGTGGCCCTCACAGGCTGATTGTATCGGTGAACTCTATAGGAAAACCGAGCTGAGGAGATAACTTCCAGGATATGGCTGAAGGACTGTGGGGGCAGCACTCCCTCGAGAGCCAGTGACCACCCTGGGAGGAGGAGTGTATAGCCCAGGGCCTCTGAACTCAGGTTTGTCCTCATATAATCGATCAGAATTAACTTTGGTCTTTGTGGTGGTTATGTTTGTGTGTCAGCTTGGCTGGGCCTGGTTCAGTGGCTGGGCAGCTGGTGGTAATTATTCCCCATGATGAGACTGGTAATCAGCTTCATGGTGGGATCTACCACAAGAAGCTGAGTAGCTGCTTTGGGTATGTGTGCTTCCTGTGCATAAGGAGAAGCCTTGGGGATAGCCTCTAGCTTATAGCACGCTGGACCCTGCATATAACTATGTCATTGTTCAGCAGCCTGCTATGCTCTGCTGACCTTGGAACTTAGAATGGACTTAAGTTAATGGCCTGCCATGTGGTTTGGTAACATCAGGACTGTCTTTTTATTTGTCAACCTTGGGCTTGTCAGTCTCAGCAGCCAGCAGCTGTCTGAGTGAAGAAATGCCTCTAGTTCCAGTGGGCCAGGAGCAGGAGGCAGAGCTGGACCCCAAGGTTGAGGGGCTTTAACCCAGCCCCTAGAGCCTGGCACTTTGAACTTGGACTTAAAGCCTCCAAACTTTAAGAGAATAAACTCCTGTTTGTTAAGGCCATCCCATTTGTGGTATATTTCTTGTCAGAGCGGTACTAGGTAACCAGAACAATCGTTTTGAAATTCCCAGAAGTATTTTCAAATGTAGCATTTTGGTTACAAAGAAAATGTGAACATTTTTACCCTTCTTCAAAAGGGCCCATGGCTCTAGAGCTGGCAGCTGAGTGCCTCTAGGACTTAGATTGTGGGAGGCAGTGTGAACCAGCCTCCAGCACAACTACGGTGGTAGTAGGGAATTTCATATCTTCTATCAATGAGTGGATAGAAGGAGCTCTGGTGGCCTAGTGCCTAAGGCATTAGACTGCTAACCAGAAGATTGGCAGTTCAAACCACCAGCCACTCCTTGGAAGGAAGGTTGGGCAATCTACTTCTGTAGTGATACTGCCTCAGAAACCCAAGAAGGGGTTGCTATGAGTCAGATCCAACTCTACAGCAGTGTGTTTGGTTTATCGTTTGTATCAATGAATGGAGACAACAGGAACTACACTACTTTAAGGAATCCCAGAGAAACCTGGGAATTCATGTATGTGAGAAGCAGAGGGAGGATTTGGGGCAGAAGCACCTGATTGTTTACAGTTTGGTTGTGGTCAGTTATTCAGGTTTGGGGACTGCTTGGATCCTGAATATCAGTGTCCTTTGTAAAGTGGATAATGACATTGCTCCCACTGGGTTGTGAGGAATATTGAGATGCCTGTGTAGCCACGAAACCTATTGCCCTCAAGTTGATTCTGACTCGTTACAACTTTGTGGATATAACTGCCCCATAGGACTTTCAAAACTAAATCTTTACAGAAGCAGACTGGCACATCTTTCTACCATGGAACAGCTGGAAAGGTTCCTTCCAAGGAGTGTCTACATTCCTAGAGTTATTTTTAACCTTGTAGACTGGTCTATTGATTGACTGAAAATTCAGCTATGAGAGTGAGTTCAGTTCCAGATCTGAAGGGTGACCAAGGCCCGTAGTCTTCAGGGTTTTCTATCTGACCAGTAAGCCTGTTCTATCTCTCTCTCTTTTTTTTTTTTTTTCATTTAATAATTTTGAATTTTATTACACATTTTTCTCCTACTCTATCCAGGACTTTCTAATGTGGTGATTTCAAAGTGGTTGTGGTGGTAGCCAGGCACCATCTGGTTCTTCTGGTCTCAAGGTCATAGAGGGTGAGGGTTGCATGGTCCATGAGTCCTTTGGACTAATTGTTTCCATCTGTCTTATTTTCTTCATTCTTCTTTGCTCTGAACAGGGAGAAACAAATAGTTGCTACTTAAATGGCTGCTCACAAGTTTTTAAGAACCCAGTCACTAAGGTAGGATGTAGAACGTTGTCTTTGTGGACTATAATGTGCCAGTCCCTTGAGACTAAGTTCCTAAGTCCCCAGGCCCAGTGACTCACTGCCTCAGGGTTTTTGGTATGGCTAAGAAATTTTCATAACTTTATTTCCTGTATGCTCTACTATATTCATGGATATATTTGCAGCATATGTAAATACATATGTAGAAATATCCTGTCAGACCTATACATAAGTCCCATTCTCATTCCCACACTCATTTAATTGTCTGTCTATGTATGTGTACTCTCTTTGATTATTGTTATTATTCTTTCTGTATGAGTTTGTATTTGCCTCTCTTGCCTTTAACTCTTGTATTTCTCCAAGTGTCTTTCTTCTCTTGATAATTTTGGGCTGACAATTTTCTTATTGTATATTGTCTTCCCCTTCACCCAATTTAATATGTGTCTACCCTCTAGTTAATGGTTTATACCTTCCCTTCCCTCTCATCCATTGTAACCATCAAAGAATATTTCTTTTTGTGTGAAAACTTCTCTTGACTTTTTAGAATAGTAGTCTCATATTTGTCTTTTTTGTAATTGACTAAGTTCACTCAGCAAAATGTCCTCTACGGCCATCGATATTATTAGATATTTTGCAACTTCATCATCATTCTTTAATGTTGCATATTATTCCATTGTGTGTATTTATCAGTTTGTTTATCCTTCCACTGAAGGACATTTAGGTTGTTTCCATATTTTTGCTTTTGTGAGTAGTGCTGCAATGAACATGGGTGTGCATGTATCTGTTCATGTCTTGACTCTTAATCCCACTCATAAATCTAGAAGTGGGATTGCTGGATCAAAGGTATTTCTATTACCAGCTTTTTAAGGAAGTGCCACACCACTTTCCACAGTGGTTGCACCAGAAGTATATGAAGATTCTAGTCTCCCCATATCCTCACCAGCATTTGTTGTTTTCTGTTAGATTTTTTTTTTTTTTTAACTTTGTTATTTGTGTTGGGGTGAGATGATATCTTGTTTTTCTTTTTCCTCTTTTTTGATGTATGCATTTATAGCTATAAACTGTCCTCTGAGTACTGCTTTCTCTGTGTCCCATAGGTTTTGGTATGATTTATCTTCATTCTCATTTGTTTCTAGGATTTTTTTTTTAATTTCAGTTTTTATTTGTTCTATTACCCAGTAGTTTTTGAGCAGTGAGTTGTTCAACTTCCATATGTTTGATGTTTTTTCCTTGCTCTTCCTATTATTAGTTTCTAATTTTATAGCATTGTCGTCCAAGAAGATGCTTTGTAGTACTTCAATGCTTTTGAATTTATTGAGACTTGTTTTATGTCCTAACATATGGTCTATTCTGGAGAAGGATCCATGTGCACTGGAGAAGAACGTGAATTGTGCTTTTGTTGGGTGAAATGCTCTGTATATATTTATGAGGTCAAGTTGGTTGATTGTATTGTTGAGTTCTTCTGTATCTTTGTTGAGTTTTTTTCTAGTTCATCTGTCCCTGTTTGAAAGTGGTGTGTTAAAGTTTCCTACTCCTATTGTAGATTGTCTATTGTCTCTTTTAATTCAGTTAATATTTGCTTCACGTATTTTGGATCACTTTCATTGGGTGCATAAATATTTATTATTGTAATGTCTTCTTTGTCAATTAACCCTTTCAGCATCATATAATGTCCTTCTTTGTCTCTTATGATGTTTTTCACCTTAATGTCTATTTTATCAGAAATTAATATTGCCACTCCTGCTCTTTTTTGGTTTCCATTGGCTTGGTATATTTTTTTCCTTCCATCCCTTAACTCTTAATTTGTTTTTATCTTTGTGTCTAAGGTGGGTCTCTTGAAGGCAGCATATCAATGGGTCTTCTTTTCTTATCCAGTCTGCCACTCTCTTTATCTTGATAGATGCATTTGTCCATTCACAGTGAGTGTAATTAGTGATAGGCATGAATTGATATCTGTCATTCTATTGTGTTTTGTTTTTTTGTCATGTTGTTGTTGTTTCCTTGATCCATACACTTTTCTGTGCTGAGTTCAGTTTGTTGGCTAATGCTTTCTCCTTTTTCTTCTTTATTGTTGGTTTTGTGCTTATTAAGCCCATATGTTTTCCTTCCTTCTGGATTTGATTAGGGGGATTGTTAATTTTCTCTGTGTTTACCTTGGAGTATATTCTTGTCTCTACATTTTTAGAACAGTGTGTTCTATGAAAACATTGTCCTGTTTTCCTCTCCATTTGGAAGTTTGTACCTAGAAGTTTTATTCCCTCTGATAGGTTAGTTGCTGTTGTTGTGTGCTGATTGACTTCCTTGGTTTTTAGAGTACAACGTTTTATGGTCTTATTTTCAGTTTCTATTTCTGATTTGGTTTTAGTGTTGATGCCATGTATCCTGATTTTGTTGATCTTTGTTGTGGGTTCTCTATTGGAAGGGCTGCTGAAGCATTTCTTATAGGGTTGGTCTGGTTTTTACAAAATCCCTTAATTTCTGTTTGTCTGAAAATGCCTTGATTTTGCTCTCATATTGGATAATTTAGCTGGATGTAGGATTCTTGGTTGGAAGTTCTTTTCCTTCATTGTTTTATATATGCTGTCCCATTGCCTTTTTGCCTGCATGGTTTCTGCTGAGTAACCAGAGCTCAGCCTAACTGTTTGTTTATTATAAGCAGTATTTCTTTTGTCCTGGGAAGCTCTCAAAATTTTTTCTTTGTCTTTAGTTTTGGACAGTTTGATTATAATATGCCTCAGTGTTTTTCTCTTGGGATCTATCTTGTGTGGGATTCTATGAGCTTCTTGGAGGAATATCTTTTCTTCTTTCATGATATGGGGGAAGTTTTCTGTTCGCAGGTCTTCCACAATTTTCTCGGTGTTTTTTTTCACCTCTTCTTGTTCTGGAATTCCAATGAGTCTTATGTGGTTTCGTCTCATGTCATCCCATATAATTCTTAGGTTCTCTTCATTTCTCTTAAATCTTTGTTCTGATTTTTCTTCATACAGGCTGGTGTCCAGGGATTTGTCTTCTAGTTGGGATATGCATTCTTCAGCCATTTCTAACCTGCTCTTTTGTGCTTCTACTGTGTTGTGTAATTCTGTAATTTTGGTATTAATCTTCTGGATTTCTAACTGCTATTTTTGTAGGAGTTCTGATTGTGCATTAATCTTGTTATTTTGTCCTTGACTGATTTTTCTGAGTTCTTCCAGGGAACTGCCTGTGTTCTCCTTGCTTATGTTTGGAATTTTCTTAGGCTCTTGTAAACCTCTACAAACATATCTCCTAAAATCCTTCTCAGATAATTCTATTGCCTCTTCTTCCTCCATGTATAATGAGATCTTTGTGGTTTTGCTTCTAATGCCTTGTCCTGTTTTTTTTTTGTTTTTGTTGTTGTTTGATTTAAGGTTGCCTGTTGATTCCTAGACATTTTGAGGTTTTTTTTTAACTGTTGGTTATGTATTGATTTCTTTTGTCCTGGTTTCATGATTTAATATTTCAAAAAGATGAAGCTGGCATATTTAATTTTTTTAGTTATTAATTCAGGTATGCTGCATAGCTGTGCAGTTTTCTTTGTGATGGTGGAATCACTGTGTGGAATGTGGATATGGGTTTCTGTTTGTCATAAAGAGGGTTTAGAGTTTGGACTGGGAGGTTTTATGGTGGCTGAATGTAGTTTCTTCTATTGGATGAGTGAAGCTATTGGTAGAGAAGGTGGGAGCGGAAGAGCGGAAGAAGGAAAGCTTGCTGTTGCTAGGGGCGGTTTCTAGGGCTTTGAGCAGGCTGCTAATGATGATGCCATACTGTTATTCACAGGCCTGCAGCTCAATTTCAGCAAAAACTCCAGTTGTGAGGGGGTTGCCACTTTCTGCCTGGCTCAGACACATGCAAAAACCCTGTTCCTGAGGCCCCGCGGTGCTAAAAAGCCAACCTAAGACAACTGCCCAGCTCCATGATCCACTGCTAGGGTTCCTGTCTCTGGACCCACCTGCCCGCAGCACTGGCCCAACTGGCCTAATTGACTCTGACCATGATTCACCTCAGGAGTTCCTCTGTGGGTCTGCCCACACTTGGTGCCAAAGATCTGCTTGGTTTCAGTGGCACTGGAGTCAGGAGAGTGCCTGCTAGTTATCTGTGTTCCCAATATTATTGATAAAGTCAAGCACAGGACTCTCAGTGCTACTAAGATGACCCAAGCCTGCTTGGTGACCCACTGCGGGGGCACCTCCCCAGGCCTGTTCCCTGCAGCACCAATGGACTCTCTGCTCAGGTTTCAGCAGCTCTGGATGTGCCCATTTGCACCTAGCTGACCCAAGTTACCAATAAAATCAGGTGCTGAAGGTAGATCCTTGTGGTGATTGCTGGGATGTTGGTGTGGTCACTGGTATGCTGGTGTGGTGTGTCTTTTTCCTTAACCCAGGAAGGTCTCAGATGGCCTTTCTCACCTGCTGGTTGGCGCTCCCCCAGGAAAGTCTCTGATGGCCTTTCTCGGCTGCCTGTCGTTGTTCCACAGGATGGATCTTCTGATTTTGTTATTTTTTTCCCCTGTCTTTTTCTCCTTTCTAATTCTACTCCTCTGAGTTTGATGCATTCTGACTCAGTGAGCTGTTCAGAGCACCAGAATCCCTAATTCAAACTGCTGTACCTAGTTTTTCAAGCACTAAGATGCTAGAGGGAAATAGTGTGGTGATTACTGACGAGACTCCATTTTGAATCCCTGATGATATCTTGTTTTGATTTGCATTTCATTAATGGCCACTCCTC
>NW_006921614.1:16176395-16184766 GCF_000298275.1 Orycteropus afer afer
TTTTTTTTTTTTTATATGGTGCAAGATATAGGTCCTATTTCATTTTTCTGCAAATGGATATCCAGTTTTACCAGCCACATTTGTTGAAGAGACTATCCCATCCCAGTTTAATGAATTTTGTCCATTTGTCGAAGATCATCTATCCATAGGTGGATGGATTTATTTCTGGGTTCTCAATTCTGTTCCATTGGTGTATGTATCTGCTGTTGTACCATGGCTGTGTTGTAGGTTTTGAGCTGGGAGTGTGAGGCCTCCTCTTTGTTCTTCTTTAGTACTGCTTTCCTTTCCTTTTAGTAGTCTCTTTCCTTTTCATAGAAAGTTGTTGATTAGCTTTTCCATATCTTCAATGAATGATGATAGAATCTGGATAAAGATT
Organism: Orycteropus afer afer; assembly: GCF_000298275.1. Lineage (NCBI taxonomy): Eukaryota > Metazoa > Chordata > Mammalia > Tubulidentata > Orycteropodidae > Orycteropus > Orycteropus afer. The sequence goes on from NW_006921614.1 coordinate 16,176,772, forward strand.
GTAGTGTATCTATGGAATGCTTTGGATATTGTCATGGATTGAATTGTGTCCCCCCAATGTTTGTGTCATCTTGTCTGAACCATGATTCTCAGTGGTTTAGAAATTATGTAATGATGTAATGTGGCAGATAGGATGTGATGTGATATGAAAAGCTGATTAGGTGCAAGAAAATGAAGATTAAGGGTGGGCTGCACAATCCTTAGTCTCATCACAACCCTGATGAAAGGGGAGCTTCCCTGGGATGAGGGCTGCAGCATCTTTTATCTTACAAAAGGTAAAAGGAAAAAGAAAGGAGCAGGGACGGGAGACCTACTACTACTGAGAAAGAGAAACTACTACTGAGAAGAGAAACTACTAGTGGAGTGAGTCCTTTGGATACAGAGTGCCTGCATGAGAATCCTCCTAGGAACAAGAGTAAAACAAGAACAAGAGAGAAAGTCTTTCCCTAGAATTAGCACTATGAACTTAGACTTTGAACCTCCTAAACTCTTAAGAGAATAAATTTCTGTTTGTTAAAGCAATCCACTTGTGGTATTTCTGTTATAGCTGCGCTAGAGAACTAAGACAGTATTGCCATTTTCATGATGGCAAGTCTTCCTTTCACTGAACATGGTATATTCTTTCATTTATGTAAGTAAGTAAATAAATAAAACACTTTAATAGTGTTTTGTAGTTTTCTTAGTATAGATCTTTTGTGTCTCTGGTTAGATTTATTCCTAAATATTATATCTTTTAGGTGGTTATTGTAAATGGTATTGTTCTCCTGATTTTGTTTTCAGAGTTCTCTTCATTTGTATAAAATAACCTGACTGATTTTTGCATGTTGATCTTGTACCCTGGCACTTTGCTGAAACTTTTAAATAGTCTCAGTAATTTTTTTGTGTGTGCTGAATTTTAGGGATATTCTATGTATAAGATCATGTTGTTGTTTTTGTTATGTGCCATAGAGTCGGTCCCAACTCATAGCGACCCCTCCTTGGGTTTCTGAGGCAGTATCACTAAGGAAGTAGATTGCCCTATCTTCGTTCTGAGGAGTGGCTGGTGGGTTTGAGCCGCCAGCCTTCTGGTTAGCAGTCAAGTGCCTTAGGCACTATGCTACCAGAACGCCTATGTATAAGATCATATCATATCTGCAAAATGAGGTAGTTTTACTTTTTCTTTACCAATTTGGATGTCCTTTATTTCCCTTTCTTGCCTTATTGCTCTGGCTAGGATTTCCAATGCATTATTTAGTAGGAGTGGTGATAAAGCACATTCTATTCTGGCACCTCTTCATAAGGAGAATACTTTCTGTCTCTCTCCATTGAGAATAATGTTGGCCACTGGTTTTGTATATATGCCTTTAATTATGTTGATGAATTTCCCTTCTATTCCTATTCTGTTCAGTGTATTTGTCAGGAATAGGTGTCGGATTTTGTCAGATGCCTTCTCTGCATCAATTGATATGATTATGCGGTTCTTTTCCTTTGTTTTATTTATGTAGTAAATTGCCTTGATTGTTTTTCTAATGTTGAACCATCTTTGCATACCTAGTATGAGTCCTACTTGGTATTATTTTTTTTTCATATGTTTTGGATTCTTTAGGCTATGAATTTTTTGAGAATTTTTACATGAGGGATTTTAATCTATGCTTTTCTTTATGGGGGTGCTTTTGCCTGGTTTTGGTATCCAGATTATGCTCACTTCATAACATGAATTTGGAGGTAACCTCCCCTTTTCTATATTCTGGAATAGTTTGAGTAGAATTATTGTCAGTTCTTCTCTGAATGTTTGGTAGACTTTGCTAATGAAGTTGTCTGGGCCAGGATATTTTTTTGTTGTTGGTAGTTTTTTCTTTCTTTTCTTTTTTTATTTTTTTTTAATGACCTGTTCAATTTCTTCTTTTGCTTTGGTCTGTTCACATTTTCTACCCCAGTCTGTGTTGGCTTAGGTAGTTTGTTTCTAGAAATCTGTCCATTTCTTCTATGTTTTCAAATTTGTTGGAGTATAGTTCTATATAGTTTCCTGTTATCCTTTTTATTTGGGTTGGTTCTATTGTGACGTCCATTCCATTTCTTTTTCATGTTACTTCATCTTCTCTTTCTTTTCCCTTGTTATATTTGCCTGTGCTTTATCAATTTTATTGATCTTCTCAGACCACTAAGTTCTAGTCTTGTTGATGCTATTGTTTTTTCTGTTTCATTTATTTTTGCTTGAATATTTATTATTTCTTTTCTTCTGATGACTGTACACTTATTTTCTACTCTTTTCCTGACTGTTGGAGATGTTGGAATAAGGTGTTGATTGACACTCTTTCTTCTCTTATGTATGCATTTATTTCTAGAAATTACTCACTGAGAACTGCTTTTATTGTGTCCCAAAGATTTTGGTATATGGTATTTTTCATTCTCAGTTGATTCAAGCAATATATATTTTTTTTTTGTTTCATTTCTTTTCTAGGAGCTCTGGTGGTACACTGTCTAAGGCATTTGACTGCTAACCAGAAGGTTGGTGCTTCAAAACCACCAGCCACTCCTCAGACGGAAGATGGGGCAATCTACTTCTGGAGTGATACTACCTTGGAAACCAAGGAGGGGTAGTTATGAGTCAGATCCAACTTGACGGCAGTGAGTTTAGTTATTACCTAGTAATTTTTAAGCAGGATGTTGTTCAGTTTCCATGTTTTCTTTTCCCCTTTGATCTTCCTTCCTATTGTTGATTTCTAGTAGTATAGCATTGTGATCTGAGAAAAAGCATTGAAGTTTTGATGTTTTTAAATGTATTGAGTCTTGCTTTACAGACTAACATATGGTCTATTCTTTAGAAAGTTCCATGTGTGCTGGAAAATAATGTATATTGTGCTATTGTTGGCTGAAGTGTTCTGTATATGTCTATAAGGTTAAATTGATTGATTGTGTTGTTTAGTTCTTCTCTTTGTTGAGTTTCCTTCTAGTTGTTCTAGCCTTCATTTAAAATGGTGTATTAATGTCTCCTGAAGGAAGGTTGGGCAATCTACTCCTGTAGTGATACTGCCTCAGAAACCCAAGGAGGGGTTGCTATGAGTCAGATCCAACTCGACAGCAGTGAGTTTGGTTTTGGTTTTATTATTATTGTGGGTTGTTCTGTTTCTCTTTTCAATTTGGTTGAAGTTTGATTTATGCATTTTGGGGCTTTCATTGGATATGTAGATATTTATTATGATTATGCCCTCTTGTTTTATTGAACCTTCAATCATTATATAATGTCTTTTCTTGTCTCTTTTGCTGGTTTTTACCTTACAGTATATTTTACCAGAAATTGTTATTGTCTCCATTGCTGTATTTTGATTGCCATTTCATTGATGTATTTTTTTCCCCAAGTTTTGATTTTTCATTTATTTTTGTCTTTTTGTCTAAGGTTTGTCTCTTGTACACAGCATATTAATTGGTCATGTTTTCTTTCCATCTGTAACTCTGTTTCTTGATTGGTGCATTTAATCTATTTACATTCAGTGTAATTATTGATAAGTATTTTATTGTTATCATTTTGTTGTGTATTTTATTTACTAATTTTTTTGTGGTGCTGATTTCTTTGTTCCACATAATTTTTTGTGCTGGGCTCATTTTATTTATGAGTTTTATAACATTTCCTTCATTGCTGTGGTTTAGTATTTGTTAAATACATATGAGTTTCCTCTTTTTTTGAAGTAAGAAAGTTTAATAATTTTCTTTGACGTTGACCTGAATTTTATTATTTCTTTCCCAGGTTTAAAATAGGCAGTTCTATCTTGAAATCATCTTGCCTTCCTCTCTATTTGGAAGTTCTGTTACTGCACTATACATTTCCTCTTTGTCCTTTGTAGTTGTCTTAATTTACAAGTTGACATCTCTGGTTCCCTGTTTTCAGTCTTGTAAGTTTAGCAAAATTTTTTTAAAAAACAATTTTTTAAAATTGTATTTTGGGTGCAAATTTATGTAGCAAACTTGTTTTACGTTCAATAGTTCATGCACATCTGGTTTCATGACCCTGATTACCCTTTCCAAGCATAAAAACCTCTCCTCCCTGTGACAACCCCCTCCTTGTACTCCCCTCATCCATGTCTGCCCAGCCTTCCTTCTATGTGAGTGCTACCCCTCTGGTGTCTCCTGGCTACCTGATCCAAGGAGTGGATCTCCCTAGAGTAACTGGGTGCATCAACCAGGGGTAGGTGTTCTGTATGTATGTCTTTTTATTCTTGGGCTGAGAGCCAAACCATGTCAGTGAGTCCATTTCTAGGCTCGAAAGGTAACCTGGGGCCAAAGTCTCAGGGGCTCCACCAGTCTTTTTCCAACTAGTAATTCTGGTCATTTTTGTGTTTTTGGATTTTGTTCCACATTTTTCCTCCCCCTCTATCCAGGATCTCCAGGTCTGATCCATTTCTGAGCAGTTGTCAATGGGAGCTAAGCACCATCTAGTTCTTCTAGTCTTGGGTTGTGGAGGCTGAGGTCCTCGTGGTCCATCTTATTCTTGGACTAATTGTTTCCAGATAACTGATTTTCTTCACTCTTCTTTGCTCCAGCTGAGAGGAGACCAATAGTTGCATTTTAGATGGCTGCTTGAAAGCTTTTAAGACCTCAGTTGCTGCTCACCAAAGTAGGTAGTAGAACAAAATTTTTATGAACTATGTGTGCCAACTGAGCATGATGCCCCCCAAGACTATGGTGTCAAGCCCCCAGGCCTGATGATTTTCTCTTACAAGATGTTTGGTTGTCTCTGTGAAATTATTCCCACCCTGTCTTCTGTTGCTTCTGTAATATATGTGGCTATTTTTGTAGCACAAGTGCATATGTAAGATTGTCTTCAGCCAAATCTATTCTTGGTGTAGGGTATATTCCTGTTCACCTACCTCCACCTGCTCTTCTCACCTGTTTATGCATTAACATAGCCGTGTATTTGGTGCTAGTGATACGCAGTGTTGTGCCTGTAATAGTATTTGCCTCTGTTGTCTGTATCTTTTGTGTACATTTCAGTGTCTTTCCTTTCCCCAATGTCACCATGCTGGTCACAGACTCTTTCCATACTGTTCTTCCCCTCACTCAAATCAACATGTGACCCCCAAATAGCCCAAGATTTTCCCTCACCTTCCCTCCCAGCCTTGGTAACTAACAAAGTGAGTTTCCTCCTTGAATAAAGTTCTTTGACTTTTCACAATAGTGGGCTCATACAATATTTGTCCTTCTGTGATTGACTTATTTCATTCAGCATAATGTCCTCTAAATTCATCCATGTTGAGAGAGGATTCATGTATTCTTCATTACTCTTTAATGTTTCATAGTATTCCATTGTGTGAATGAATGTATCATAATTTGATTATCCAAAAATATGTTGATGGGCATTTAGGTGGTTTCCATATTTTTGCTATAGTGAATTGTGCTGCGATGGCTGTGTATGTGTCTGTTCATGTTCTTTCTCTCACCTCTTTAGGATATATTCCTAACAATGGAACTACTGAATCAAATGGTATTTCTATTTTCAGTTTGTTCAGAAAATGGCATGCTATTTTCCACAATAGTTGTACCATTTTCCAGTTCCATCAGCAGTGCATGCAAGTGCTGGCCTCTCTGCAGACTTGCCAGCATTTCTTATTTTCTGTCTTGTTGAATTTGGCTGTTATTGCTGGGGTGAGGTATTATCTCATTGTTGTTTTGATTTGCATCTCTCTAATAGCTATTTCTTTTTTATTAAATAGCTAATGATCGTTAGCATTCCTCATGTGTTTGTAGGCCACCTGCATATCTTCTTTAATGAAGTGTCTGTTCATGTCTTTTGCCCATTTTTGAATTGGGTTGTTTGTCTTTTTGGTGTTGAGATGTCGATGTTTTTTATAAATTTTGGAGATGAGTCCCTTATCAGATATATCATAGCCAGATACATTTTTCCAATAGGTAAGTTCCCTTTTTACCCTTTTGGAGAAGTCTTTTGATGCACATAAGAATTTAATTTTCAAAAGGTTCCAGTCATGTAGTTTCTCTTCCTCAGTCTGTGCATTTTAGGTTATGCTTGATAGTCTATTTATGACATAAATTAGGGCCCCTAGATTTGCCTCTATTCTATCTTTGAGGATCTTTATAGTTTTGGATTTTACATTTAAGCCTTTGATTCAACTTAAGTTCATATATATATATTTTTTTAATGGAGTGAAATATGCGTCTTGTTTCATTTTTCTACAAGTGTATATCCAATTTTGCCAGCACAATTTGTTAAAGAGGCTATCTCTCCCTCATTTAGCAGGTTTTGGGCCTTTGTCAAAGATCAGCTGTCCATTGATGGATGAGTCTATTTCTGAGTTTTCAATTCTGTTCCATTGGTCTATCTCTCCTCATTGTACCAGTACCATGCTGTTTTGACTACTGTGGCTGTATAGTAGGTTTTGAGATCTGGGAGTGTGGACCTCCTACTTTGTTTTCCTTTTTCAGCAGTACTTCACTTATTGGAAGTCTCTTTCCTTTCCATATGAACTTAGTGATTGTTTTTTCCATGTCCTTAAAAAATGTTGATGGAATCTGGATCAAGATTGCATTGAATGTGTAGATTGCTTTGGATAGTATTCACATTTTCACAATATTAAGTTTTCCTATCCATGAACAAGGCATGTTCTTCCAATTATGGAGATCCCTTGTAACTTCTCGTTTTGCTGATTTTCTCTATTGTTTTTGTTTTGTTTTGTTTACCTACTTCATTTATTTCTGCTCTGATCTTCATTATTTCCTTACTTCTGGGTACTGTGGGTTTCTTCTGTTGCTTTTTCTAATTGTTGGAGTTGTTGAATTAAAGTGTTGATTTTGATTATTTCATCTTTTTTGATGTGTGCATTTATTTCTATAAATTGACCTTTGAGGAAACAGCTTTCACCGTGTTCCACAGGTTTTAGTAAGTTGTAACTTTGCTTGCTGAAAATGAGGATTACTTGAAGCACTTACTGATGAAAATTGTAGACTACAGTCTGCAGTGTGGATTACACCTCAATATGAAGAAAACAAAAATCCTCACAACTGGACCAATAAGCAGCATCACAATAAATGGAGAAAAAGTTGAAGTTGTCAAAGACTTCATATTACTTGGTTCTACAATCAACACCAACGGAAGCAGCAGCCAAGACATCAGACGATGTATTGCACTGGGCAAACCTTCTGCAAAAGACCTCTTTCAAGTGCTGAAGAGCAAAGATGTCTCCTTGAAGACTAAGGTGTGCCTAACCCAAGTTGTGGTATTTCCAGTTACCTCATGTGCTTGTGAGAGCTGGACAATGAATAAGGAAGACGAAAGTAGAGTTGATGCTTTTGAGTTGTGGTGTTGGCGAAGAATGCTGAAAGTACCGTGGACTGGTAAAAGAACTAACAAATCTGTCCTGGAAGAAGTGCAGCCAGAATGATCCTTGGAAGCGAGAATGACCAGACTTCATCTCACCTACTTTGGTCATGTTGTCAGAAGGGACCATTCTCTGGAGAAGGATATCGTTCTTGGTAAAGTTGAGGATAAACGAAGAAGGGGAAGATCCTCAACAAGATGGATTGACACAATGGCTACAGTGATGGGCTCAGGTATAGCAGGGATTGTGAGGCTGGTGCAGGATCAAGCAGTGTTTCATTCTATTGTACAATAGGGTCACTATGAGTCCAAGATGACTTGATGGCACCTAACAATAACAACAACAACTTGTAGTTTCTTACAGTGGTGTTTTGTAGTTTCATTTGTGTCCCTGTTAAGATTTATTCCTAAGTATTTTATCTTTTTAATACTATTTACTATTGTAAATTGTAGATAGTATTGTTTTCCTTATTTCTTTTTGGGAGGCCTCTTTGTTGATGTAGAGGAATCCAACTGATTTTTGTATGTTGACCTGGTATCCTGCCACTTTGCTCAACCTTTCTGTTCTAGTAATTTTTTTGCTGAGTCTTGGGTTTTCTATGCATAAGATCATGTCATCTGTGAATTGTTGTTGTTGTTGTTGTTATGTGCCGTTGAGTCGGCCCCGACTCATAGTGACCCCTCCTTGGG
>NW_006921614.1:16185869-16191360 GCF_000298275.1 Orycteropus afer afer
TTTTTTTTTTTTTTTTAATGACCTGTTCAATTTCTTATTTTGGTATGGGTCTGTTCAAGTATTGTGTCTTTGACTGGGGTAGTTTAGGTAGGTCTTGTGTTTCTAAAAACTTGTCCATTTCTTCTAGGTTCTCAAGTCTGTTGGAGTACAGTTCTTCATAACATTCTGTTATTATCTTTTTTATTTCAGTTGGTTCTATTGTGAAGTCACCCTTTTCATTTATTATTCATGTTATTTGCATCTTCTCTTTCTTTTCCTTTGTTAAATTTGCCAGTGGTTTGTTGATTTTGTTAATCTTTTCAAAGAAACCAGTCTCTTGTTTTGTTGAATTTCTCTCTCTCTCTCTTTTGCTTTCTGCTTCATTTACTTCTGCTCTGATCTTTATTATTTCCTTATTTCTGGGTACTGTAGTTTTCTTTTATTGCTCTTTTGCTAGTTGTTGGAGTTATTGAGTTAAAATGTTGATTCTCTTTCTTTCCTCTTTTTTTGATATGTGCATTTATTGGTATAAATTGACCTCTGAGTTCTGCTTTTGCTGTGTCCCTCAGATTTTGGTAAATTGTAAGTTCATTCTCATTTGCTTCCAGGAATTTTTAAATTTCATCTGTTACCTAGTCGTTTTTGAGCAGTGTATTATTCAGTTTCCATCCATTTGATTTTTCCCCCCTTATTCTTCCTATTGATTTCTAATTTTATAGCATTTTGATCTGAGAAGATGCTTTGTAGTATTTCAATGTTTTTGAATTTGTTGAGGATTGTTTTGTTTTCTAACATATGGTCTGTTCTAGAGAATGATCCATGTGCATTGGAGAAGATTGTGTATTTTGTTTTTGTTGGATGGAGTGCTCTGTATATGTCTATGAAGTCAAATTGGTTCATTATGTTGTGGAGTTCTTTTGTATCTTTGTTGAGTTTTTTCCTAGTTGTTCTGTCCCTCCTTGAAAGTGGTGTGTTAAAGTCTCCTACTACTATTGTAGAGTTGTCTATTTTTCCTTTCAGTTCAGTTTATATTTGCTTCATGTGTTTTGGAGCTTTTTCATTGGGTGCATAGATATTTATCATGGTAATGTCCTCTTGGTCAATTGACCCTTTTAACATCATATAGTGTCCTTCTTTGTCCCTTATGCTGTTGTTCACACTGAAGTCTATTTTATCAGAAATTAATATTGCCACTCCCACTCTTTTTTGGTTCCTATTAACTTGTTATATTATTTTCCACTTTTTAATTTGTAATTTATTTTTATCTTTGTGTTTAAAGTGGATCTCTTGTAGGTGGCATATCGATGGGTCTTCTTTTCTTATCCAATCTGCTACTCTCTTTCTCTTGACTGGTGTATTTAGTCCATTCACATTCAGTGTAATTAGTAATAGGGATGGATTTATTCCTGTCATTCATTTGTGTTTTTTGTTGTGTTGTTAGTGAATTCCCTGTTCCAACTCCTTTTCTGTGCTGAGTTCATTTTGTTATCAAGTGTTATTTCTCATTTCTTCATTATTGTTGGTTTTGTGCTTTCTAAGCCCTTGTTTTTCTTTTTTTTTTCTGACTTTGCTTATCTTTGTGGTTACCCTGAAGTAAATTCGTGTCTCTCTCAGTTTGGAACAGTCTGTTCTACAAAGGCATGGTCCTGTCTTCCTCTGCATTTGGAAGCTATGTAATTAAAACTTTCATTCCTTCTATTAGTTTTGTTACTGTTGTCATCAGTAGATTGACTCCTTTACTTCTCTATGTACATTTCTTATGAGCTTATTTTGAGAATCTTTTCTGGCTTGGTTTCTAGATGGTGGTGTCAAGTATCTTGATTTTAATTTGTTGTTCTCTGCCGTGGGTTCTTTATTGGAAAGACTCCCTTTAGCATTTCTTATAGGGCTAGTCTGCTATTCACAAACTTCCTTAATTTCTGTTTGTCTAAGAATGTCTTGATTTTATCCTCATATTTGTGGAACAATTTGGCTAGATACATAAATCTTGATTGGAAATTCTTTTCCTTCAAGGTTTTGTGTATGACATCCCACTGCCTCTTACTTGCATGGTTTTTGCAGAGAAATCAGAGCTTAGTCTTATTTTACTAGTTGTCCATTGAATGTGACATTTCATTTTTCCTGAGCTGCTCCCAAGATTCTTTCTCTGTCTTTGGTTTTGGATAGTTTGATTATGATATATGTTGGTGACTTTCTCATGAGTTCTATCCTGTATGGGGTTCATTGAGCTTCTTGGATGAATATCTTTTCTTCCTTCATGATATGTGGGACAATTTCTGTTTGTAAGTCTTCGACAATTTTCTCAGTGGCTTTTTTTGCCTCCTCTTTTTCTGGTATTCCAATCAGGTGTATTGCGTTTCTTTCCACGTTGTCCCATATAACTCTTAGTTTCTCTTCATTTCTTTAAAACTTTGTTCTGATTTTTCTTCATATAAGCTTGCATCAGGAGATTTGTCTTGATGCACTCTTCAGCCAGTTCTAGTCTACTGTTTTGTCCTTCTACTGTGTTAACTATCTCTGTAATTTTAGTGTTCATCTTTGGATTTTTAATTGCTGTTTTTGTATGACTTCTTCTTTTTTTAATTTTTTATTTTAAGGATTTGTTTTACATTCAACATTATGTGTACATTTAGTTTCACTCCCCATTTACCATGCCCAACCCTAACCCAGTCTCCTCCACTCTCTGCCTAGTAACTCTCCCCCCATGCCCCTCATAGTTATGCATTCCTGTTTGTCCTGCATTTCCTCCAAGTGAATGTTGCCCCTCTGGTGCCCCATGGTCGATTGCTCCAAAGGATGCATTTCCATAGTGTATGTGGGTATGTCACCCTGGGTTGAGTGGTCTGCATGTACATCTTGTTTACTGTTGGATTGAGAGCCAGCCCCTGGGAGTGAGCTTTATTCCAGGTCCAGAATGTATCTCAAGAGCAAAGTATTGGGTGTCTCACCAGACTCCATCTAACCAGTAATTCTGGTCATTATTGACTTTTTGGATTTTGTTACATGTTTTTCCTCCCGCTCTATCCAGGATCTCCAGATTTGATCCTTTCCTGAGTGGTTGACATTGGTAGCTGGGTACTATCTAGTTCTTCTGGTCTCGAGGGCCATTGTGTGCTAGGACACTGCTTCCAAATGCTCTTGGTTTTTTTGCACTCTTCTTCACTTCTAATGATAGGAGACAATTAGCTGCATCTTAGATGGCCATTTGAAAGCTTTTAAGACCCCAGTCACTACTCACCAATGTAGGATGTGGAACAAGGCTTTTATGTATTTTGTTGTGCCAATTGAGTCCGGTGTCCCCCAGTACTATGGTCCTAAGATGGTAGATCCATTGGATCTCTCTTCCACAGTATCTGGGTGTCTGTGAGGGATCATTCTGTGTCTGTCTTCTGTTGTTTCTGTAAGGATTACAGGTATTTTGTATCACTGATATCTTTGCAAGATTAGCTTCTGCTGAATCTATCCTTGGTCTAAAGTATACTCCTGTTCACTGACGCCCATCTGATCCTCTCAGGTGTTTATGTGTTTATCTGCAGACTGGTGTTTGGGTGTTTGGTGTTAATGGTAATACAGCACTATGGACACACTGATTGGTATTAGCATCTGTCATTTATCTCCTAAGCGCACAATTTGGTGTCCTCCTTTTATCTTATATTATCATGGTGGTCACAGACTCTTTCCATACATCCCTCCCCTTACCCAAGTCAGTGTGTGGGGCCCATCTAGCCAGAAATTAACCCCTCCCCTTCCCTCTCCACCCTGGTAACCTATAAAGTGAGTTCCCTTTCCCAAGCAAACTCTTCTTTGTCTTTTTACAGTAATGGGCTCATACAGTACTTGTCCTTCTGCAATTGACTTATTTCACACAGCATAACGTCCTCTTGGCTCACCCACGTTGTAAGGTGATTTGTGTATCCTTCATTGTTCTTTAACATAGCATAGTATTCCATTGTGTACCATAATTTGCTTATCCATTCATCCATTGATGGGCATTTAGGTTGTTTACATCTCTTTCCTATAGTGAATTGTGCTGCAATGAACATAGGTGTACATATGTCTGTTCGTGCACTATTTCTCACCTCTTTAGGATATATTCCTAGTAATGGAATTGCTGGGTCAATTTTCAGTTTTTTAAGGAAACACCATACCATATGCCATAATGGTTGTACCATTTTACATTCCCACCAGCAGTGCACAAGAGTTCCAATCTCTCTGCAACCTCACCAGCATCTGTTGTTTTCAGTCCTGTTGAAATTTGCTATTATTACTGGGGCAAGATGATATCTCATTGTTGTTTTGATTTGCATATCTCTAATGACTAATGATTGCAAGCAATTCCTATGTGTTTGTTGCCTACCAGCATATTGTCTTTAATGAAGTGTCTGTTCAAGTCTCTTGCCCATTGTTGAATTGAGTTGTTTGTCTTTTTGGTTTTGAGTTGTTGAAGTTTTCTATAGATTTTGGAGATAAGTCCTTTATCAGATATTTGATAGGCAAATATTTTCTCCCAATCTGTAGGTTCTCTTTTTGCCCTTTTAATGAAGTCTTTTGATGTGTATAAGAATTTAATTTTTAAAAGGTCCCAGTCATTTTGCTTCTCTTCTACCTCCTGCACATTCTGGGTTATGCGTGACAGTCTATGTATGCCATAAATTCAGGATCCTAGATTTGCCCCTATTTTATCTTTGATGAATTTTAGTTTTGGGTTTTATATTTAAGTCTTTAACCAGCTTGAGTTTGTTTCTGTATATGGGGTGAGGTATGGGTCTTGTTTCGTTTTTCTGCAAGTGGATATCCAGTTTTGTCAGCACCATTTGTTAAAGAGGCTGTCTCTTCCCCATTCAATGGGTTTTGGACCTTTGTCAAAGATCAGCTGTCCATAGATGGATGGGCCTATTTCTGGACTTTTGATTCTGTTCCATTGGTCTATCTATCTGTCACTGTACCAATACCATGCTGTTTTGACTACTCTAGCTGTATAGTAGGTTTTAAGATCTGGGAGTGTGAGACCTCCCACTTTGTTCTTCTTCTTCAGCAGTCCTCTGGTTATATGGAGTCTCTTTCCTTTCCATATGAGGTTAGTAATTAGTTTTTCCATGTCCTTAAAAAATTTTGCTGGTTATCTGGATTGGGATTGTATTAAATGTGTAGATTGATTTAGGTAGTATTGACGTTTTGACAATATTCAGTCTCCCTATCCATGAACAAGGCAGGTTCTTCCATTTATGTAGTGCCCCTGTTGTCTCTTGTAGCAGTGTTTTATAGTTTTCTTTATATAGGTCTTTTGTGTCTCTAGTAAGGTTTATTCCTAGATATTTTATCTTTTTAGTAGGTTATTGTAAATGGCATCATTTACTTTATTTCTTTATCAGAGGTCTCTTTGCTGGTGTAGAGGAATTCAACTGATTTTTGTATGTTGACCTTGTATCTTGCCACTTTGTTGAACCTCTCTATTAGTTCCAGTAGTTTTTTTTTTTTTAAGGTTTAAATGTTTTTTTTTTTTTTTTTATTT
>NW_006921614.1:16192814-16193419 GCF_000298275.1 Orycteropus afer afer
TGACTTATTTCACTCAGCATAATGTCCTCCAAGTTCATCCATGTTATGTGGTGTTTTGCAGATTCTACATTATTCTTTAGCGTTGCAAAGTATTCTATTGTGTGTATGGACCATAGCTTGGTTATCCATTCCTCAGTTGATAGACACCTAGGTTGTTTCCATCTTTTGGCTATTGTATAGTCTATTTATGACATATATTAGGACCCTTAAATTTTCCCCTAGATTTTCCTTGAGGAACTGTATAGTTTTAGGTTTTACATTTAAGTCTTTGATCCATCTGGTTTGTTTTTGTGTATGGTGTAAGGTACAGATCTTGTTACAACAGTCCATTCTATCTTGCAACTTTCTTAACTTCTTCACCATTTAGAAGTTCTGTGACTACACAGTCTATTCCCTCTTTTTGTTTGTAGTTGTCTTCACTTGCCTATTTATGTTTCTGGTTCCCTGTTTACAATCTTGTAAGCTCATTTGACTTTGGCTATGTCCATAGCTATGGTTTTTGGGTTATGCCATCTTGTGTATTAATGGTCGGTTATTATTTGCTATTTTTGGTTCTCTGTTCAAAGGACTCCCTTTAGCATCTCTTGTAAGGTTGGTCTGGTTTT
>NW_006921614.1:16195223-16195947 GCF_000298275.1 Orycteropus afer afer
TCTGGACCAGCAAAAGTCCACAGCTCAGCCCGCCTTTCTCTTCACCTTCTCCGTTTGTTCCCCAGCCACCGGAGCAGTCCTCTGTGAAGTCCCTGGCTAGCAGGGCTGATTTTTAGGCGAATTCTTAAGTCCTACCAGCACTCAGGAATCTCTAAGCTGTCTGTGCCATCAGGATTGCTCAGGATCACTGCCAGACTGCAGCTCCGTATGTCTCCTTTTTTGGCATTTTCACACAAATTCTTCTGCTAGTTGGGGTTTAGTCCACTTCTATATCCTTCCCTTCAAGGCTCAGCGGTCCAGGATTACCTTTTGTGTCTGTGTTAATTGGTTTCCCTTTTCTTTGTTGAACAGGGTCTATGCAGTCTTTCTGTCTAGTCCACCATCTTGCCAGAACTCCTCCAGTAGTTTTTTTGTTGAGTCTCTTGGGTTTTCTATGTACAGGATCATATCATCTGCAAATAACAATAGCTTTCCTTCCTCTTTGCCAATTTGTATGCCTTTTATTTCTCTTTCTTGCCTTATTGCCCTGGCCAGGACTTCCAATATAATGTTAAATAGAAGTGGTGATAGAGAACATCCTTGTGGTCCAAGAAGATGCTTTGTAGTATTTCAATGTTTTTGAATTTATTGAGGCTTGTTTTATGTCCTAATATATGATCTGTTCTGAAGAAGATGCACGTGCACTGGAGTTGTTGTTGTTGTTGTTGTTGTTTGCCGTCGAGTC
>NW_006921614.1:16196280-16197716 GCF_000298275.1 Orycteropus afer afer
AATCCTACTTCCGTAGTGATACTGCCTCGGAAACCCAAGGAGGGGTCGCTATGAGTCAGGGCTGACTCGACGGCACATAACAACAACAACAATTGTTCCTTTTAATTCAATTAATATTTGCTTCACATATTTTGGACCACTTTCATTGGGTGCATAAATATTTATTATTGTAATGTCTTCTTTGTCAATTGACCCTTTCAGCATCATATAGTGTCCTTCTTTGTCTCTTATGTTGTTTTTGAGGTAAAGTCTATTTTATCAAAAAAATAATATTGCCAGTCCCACTCTGTTTTGGTTAGCATTAGCTTGATACATTTTTTTCTACCCTTTAACTCTTGATTTATTTTTATCTTTGTGTCTGAGGTGGGTCTCTTGTAGGCAGCATATCGATGAGTCTTCTTTTCTTATCCAATCTGTCACTATCTTTCTCTTGATTGGTGCATTTAGTCCATTCACATTCAGTGTAATTAGTGATAGATATGAATTGATGGTTGTCATTCTACTGTGTTTTTTTGTTATGTTGGTGTTTCCTTAGTCCATATACTTTTCTGTGCTGAGTTCTAATTGTTGTCAAGTGCTTCTTCTCTTTTCTTCTTTATTGTTGGTTTTGTGCTTATTAAACCCATATGTTTTCCTTCCTTCTGGATTTGCTTAGGGGGATTAATTTTCTCTGTGGTTACTTTGGAGTGAAATCAATCTTGTCTCTACATTTTTGGCATAGTCTGTTCTATGAGGATATTGTCCTGTTTTCCTCGTCATTTGGAAATTTATACCTAGAAGTTTTATTCCCTCTAATAGATTAGTTGCTGTTGTCATGTGCTGATCGACTTTCTTGATTTTTAGTGTACAATGTTTTATGGTCTTATTTTGAATTTCTCTTTCTGATTTGGTTTTAATGTTGATGTCACATATTCTGATTTTGTTATTTTCTGTTGTGGGTTCTGTTGGTCTGATTTTTACAAAATCCCTTAATTTCTGTTTGTCCAAGAATGCCTTGATTTTGCCTTCATATTTGATGGATAATTTTGCTACATATAGGATTCTTGGTTGCAAGTTCATTTCCTTCATTGTTTTATATATACTGTCCCATTGCCTTCTTGCCTGCATGGGTTTTGCTGAGTAATCGGAGCTTAGCCTAATTG
This sequence comes from Orycteropus afer afer, assembly GCF_000298275.1. NCBI lineage: Eukaryota > Metazoa > Chordata > Mammalia > Tubulidentata > Orycteropodidae > Orycteropus > Orycteropus afer. The sequence continues at coordinate 16,197,423 of NW_006921614.1, forward strand.
TTTGTTTATTATAAGCACTATTTCTTTTGTCCTGGGCAGCTTTCAAAATTCTTTCTTTGTCTTTGGTTTTGGAGAGTTAGATTATAATATTTCTTGGCATATTTCTCTCAGGATCTATCCTGTATGGGGTTCTATGAGCTTCTTGGACTAATATCTGTTCTTCCTTCATGATATGGGGGAATTTTTCTGTTAGGTCTTCCATATTTTTCTCAATTTTTATTTTATTTATTTTATTTTTAACCTCTTCTTGGTCTGGAATTCCTATGAGGCGTATGTTGTTTCTTTTCATATTGT
>NW_006921614.1:16197816-16206711 GCF_000298275.1 Orycteropus afer afer
TCTTAGGTTCTCTTCATTTCTCTTAAATCATTGTTCTGATTTTTCTTCATACAGGCTGTTGTCCATGGATTTGTCTTCTAGTTGGGATATGCATTCTTTCGCCAGTTCTATCATACTCTTTTGTCCTTCTACTGTATTGTGTAATTCTGTAATTTTGGTATTCATCTTCTGGATTTCTAACTGCTGTTTTTGTATGAGTTCTGGTTGTGCATTAATCTTTTTATTTTGTCCTTGAGTGGTTTTCCTGAGTTCTTCCAGGGAACTGCCTGTGTTCTCCTTGCTTCCATTTGGGGTTTCCTTAGGCTCTTGTAGAACTCTCCAAATATATCTTCTAAAAATTCCTTCTTGGATAATTCTATTTCCTCCTTTTCCTCCATGTTTAATGAGACTTTGTGATGTTACTTGTAATGTTTTATCTTTTTTTTTTTTTGCTTTTGTTTGATTTGAGGTTGTCTGTTGTTTCCTAGACATTTTGAAGTTGTCTTTAACTGTTAATTATGTATTGATTTGTTTTTTCTTGGTTTTATGACTTAATATTTTGAAAAGGTGGAGCTGATGTATTTTATTTTTTGACTATTAATTCAGGTATGCTGGGTTGCTCTTCAGTTTTTTGTGTGATGATGGAATCACTGTGTAGAATGTGGATGCACATCTCTGTTGTAAAGTGAGTTTGGGATTTGAGCCGGCAGGTATTATGGTGGCTGTATGTGGTTTTTCTACTGGATGAAGCAAGGAAGAGGCGGAGGAAGTGAGAGGAGAAGAGAGAACAAAGAGAAGCTCCAAGTTGCCAGGAGCAGTTTCTAGGGCTTCAAGTGGGCTGGTAATGATGATATTATACTGTTATTCAGAGGCCCACAGCTCAAATTCAGCAAAGACTCCAATTGTTAGGGGGTTGCCACTTTCTGCCAGGTTCAGACACACACAAAACCCTGCTCTCTAGGCCTCTCCATGCCAAAAAGCTGACCTAGGATAAATGCCCCGATCTGCTTCCTGTGACGGGAGTTCCTCCCAGGGCCTGCCCCCTTGCAACATTAGTGTTCTCTCTGCTTGGGCTTCAGCAATCCCAGAGCCAGAAAAATCTCTGCTCGCACCCAGCAGTCTCAAGTTTACTGATAAAAGCAGGTGCCAGCCCCTCTATGCCAAAAAGCTGACTTAGAATAACTACCCCGATTTGCAAATTGTGACAGGAGTTCCTCCCGGGGCCTGCCCACTTGCGGTGATAATGTTCTCTTGCTTGGGCTTCAGCGGTGCTGGAGCCAGAGGAATCTCTGCTCCCGTCTAGCCATCCCAAGTTTAGTGATAAAAGCAGGTGGTGAAGGTAGATCCCTGGAGTGGCTGCAGTTTCTCTGGTTTGGTTCATTCTCTCTTCTGCCCCAGGGAGGTCTACATCTAGTTTTTCAGGCACCAAGATGCTAGAGGGAACTAGCATAGGTACTACAAAAGATATGCCATTTTGCTTCTGTATATGAGTTCTAATTGACCATTTATCTTGTTATTTTGTTCTTGAATGATTTTCCTGTATTCTTCCAGGGTACTGTCTGTCTTCTCATTGTTTCTGTTTATGGTTTCCTTGAGCTCTTGGAAGGTTTTATATGTATATATGTGTGTGAATATACATTCTGAATTCCTTCTCATCTCAGATAGTTCTATTGCTTGTTCTTCTAAGAACAAGAACATAATTCCTTACTCTGGACTTTGGTTTCTGTTCTCTTGTCCTTTTTTTTTTTTGATTTGACATTGTCTGTTGTTTCCTAGACATTTTGAAGTTGTCTTTAATTGTTAGCTATGTATTGATTTGTTTCTCCCTGATTTTATATTTTACTATATCTGGAGGTATACTTCTTAGGTTATTAACTAGGCTGTAATGGCTTGCTCTCCAACTCTCTCTGTATTGGTATAATTACTGGTGGGGATGTGGGTTCAGTCTATGTTTTTTATCAATAAGATTTGGTGTTAGGACCAACAGCTGTTGTCTTCCATCTGTCATTGACCCTGTGACACAGGTGCTATTGGTGTTACCAATTTACTGGGTGATGTATTCAGTGTAGTAGCTATGAATGTCTAGTGGAGGTTTGATATGTTTCTCCTATTTCAGGGAGAAAAGTAAAAAAAGAAGGGAAAACAACAACAACAAACCAATGCTGGAAGGAAACCCTGGGATAGAAAGGACAAAGGAGTTTCCTGCTTGGGGTGAGATAATTCAGTCAGCAATGCAGGCACAAGCAGGGCAGCTCGGGTCCTTCTGGGGCCTCTGCTAAGGATGGCACCCAGCTGTTTCAAATCCAGAAATAATCCTCAAAAAAAAAGAGTGTTGTCCTTCAGTATGTGAACCAACAAGCCGCAAAAGCCCAGTGTACAGATTCAATCTGGACCACAAAAGGTTTCCAGGAGACAGGCCCAAACTCACTGCCTTGCACCCACTCTGGGGTTCCCCAACTCAAAGGGAAATTCTCCTCCCATTCTCCTCTAGACTCTACGGCAGCCCAAGCCAAGGGGGTCCCAATCCGTTTCCCTGTAGGATCTTCACTTCCATTCAAAGTCCCAGCTCATCTCATAAAACTCCTGGTGAGACTATTCTGAGTCCCCAGTGCCTATGGGTTCTGTAGTGTGTGTTTTCTGTTTTTCCTTCCTTCCTTCCTTCGTTCATTCCTTCGTTCATTCCTTCCTTCCTTCGTTCATTCCTTCCTTCCTTCCATTTCTTCTTTCTTTCTTCTCTACCTTGTCTCCTCATTGATATCTTTTGTCTCCATCTCCACCGGCTATGTGGACCTGCCTTTTTATTCTAGCTGTTTAGCCTGTTCTCTTTCTTTGCCTTCATGGGATCTAATACTATATCTTCTTAGCTGCTCCTAACTCTGGTATCTTTATTTGTATCTGCTTTATCTAATTGTTTTGGGTTTCAGATGGAAGAGGAGTGATTGTGCATATTATCAGTATGATACCATCTTCCAACCCCTGGTTTAATATACTTTGGATACCTCTATATCTGGGTTTGTTTCTGCTAATGAGAAGCTTGGTGTTTCAAACCCACCAGCTACTCTGCAGAAGCAAGACTGGGCAATCTAGTTCTGTAAAGATTTACGGCCTCAGAAACCCAGTGGGGGTCGCTATGAGTCAGAATCAACTCAATGGCAGTGGGTTTGGTTTTCTTTGGTTTGGTATTGCTAATAAATAAGAAAAAGATGAAAACTCTCATTGAAAAATGGGCAAAGGGCATAAACACACCTAAAGTGTACATATATAAACATACATAGAAGAATCACATAATTAGCCTCCTTACACATGGAAATAAACATGCTAATCCACATGGATTTGGGGGCAGATCAACCTAGACTGAGTTCTATATTCACTGTTAACTAGTTCTATGACTTTTATTTAATGTTCTAAACCTTTTATTTTTTTTCCTCTGTAAAACAGGAATAACAATAGTATCTACCTTGAGGAATTATCATGAAAATTAATGAAAATAATTCTGTGAAGTGCTTAGCACAGTGTCTTGGGAGTAGTAAGATTTCATTGTACATTAGCTATTATTTCTACTAGCAGTATAGATGTAAGGAGCCCTGATGGTGCAATGCTTAAGCAGTAGGGTGCTAACTAAAAGGCCGGCAATTCAAACTCATTAGTAGCTCACAAAAGGAAACCCTGTGGAGGCAGTTCTACTGTGACCTATGGGTTCGCTATGAGTCAGAGTCAACTCAATGGCACACAACAGCAACAATAGCAGTATATTTTTATTAATAGCAATTAATAGTTATCTGTGTTTTATTGACTATGCAAAGGCATTTGATTATGTAGATCACAATAAATTATGGATAACATTGTGAAGAATGGGAATTCCAGAACAGTTAATTGTGTTCCTGTAGAACGTTATATAGACCAAGATGCAGTCATTCTAACCGAATAAAAGGATATTTCATGATTTAAAATCAGGAAAGGTGTTCATCAGGGTTGTATCTTTTCATCATATTTATTTAATTTGTATGCTGAGCAAATCTGAGAAGATGGACTATATGAAAAAGAATGCAGCATTAGGTTTGGAGGTAGACTCCTTAACAACCTACAATATTCAGATGACACAACCTTGCTTGCTGAAATTGAAGAAGACTTTAAGCACTTACTGAAGTAAGGAGAAGTAAGACTATAGCCTTCCATATAGATTGTTATTGTTGTTATGTGCCATCGAGTCGGACCTGACTCATAGCGACCTCTCCTTGGGTTGCCGAGGCAGTATCACTATGGAAGTAAATTGCCCAACCTTCCTCCCGAGGAGTGGCTAGTGGGTTTGAACTGCCAGCCTTCTGGTTAGCAATCAAGTGCCTTAGGCACTACGCTACCAGACCTCCGCCATATAGATTACATTTCAAAATAAAACAAAAATCTTCACAAATGAACCCATAAACAACATTATGATAAATGGAGGAAAGATTGAACTTGTGAAGAATTTCTTCTTGCTTGGATCCACACTCAACCATCATAGAAGCATCGATCGAGAAATCAAATGACATATTGCATTGGGCAAGTCTGCTGTAAAAGACCTCTTTAATGTCTTAAAAACCAAAGATGTCACTTTGAAGACTAAGAATTATTTTGATTTGATGTTAAAATAGAATTTTAGGTGATAGACTCGAGAAGTCTTCCAGTCTCAACCAGTACAATAAATCTGGACTTTTTAAGAATTTAACTTCTACTCCACATTTTGCTTCCATTATATTGTTGTTGTTATTGTTGGTTAATGTTGAGTCAGTTTCAGCTCATAGCAACCCTACTTAACAACAGAATGAAACACTGCCTTGTCTGGAAAACATCCTCAGAATTACTGCTGTGCTTGAGCCCATTGTCACAACCACTGTGTCTGTCCATCTCATTGAGGATCTTCTCTTTTTTGGTAATGGAGGCACTTACTCATCTATGCCGAGAAATTTGAAAGACAGCTACCTGGCCAACTGACTGGAAGAGATTCATATTTGTACCCATTCCAAAGAAAGGTGATCCCACAGAATGTGGAAATTATCAAACAATATCATTAATATCACATGCAAGTAAAATCTTACTGAAGATCATTCAAAAACAGTTGCAGCAGTATATTGACAAATAACTTTCAGAAATGCAAGCTGGATACAGAAGAGGATGTGGAATGAGGGATATCATTGCTGATGTCAGATGAATCTTGGCTGAAAGCAAAGAATACCAGAAAGATGTTTACTTGTGTTTTATTGACTATGCAAATGCATTTGACTGTGTGTATCATAACAAATTATGGATAACATAAAGGGAATTCCAGAACACTTAATTGTGCTCATGAGGAACCTGTACATAGATGAGGAGGCTGTCATTCGAACAGAACAAGGGCATACTGCATGGTTTAAAGCAGGAAGGGAATGCATCAGGGTTGTATCCTTTCACTGTACTTATTCAATCTGTATGCAAAGCAAGGTTGTGTTGTCTGCATATCATAGGTTGTTAATGAGTTTTCCTGCAACCCTGATGCCACACTCTTCTTCATATAGTTCAGCTTCCTAGACTATTTACTCACTGTACAGATTGAATAAGTTTAGTGAAAGGATACAACTCTGGTTCACTCCCTTATTGATTTAAAACCATTCAGGTGAAGATTAAAGATTATAGTCTGCAGTATGGATTACACCTCAACATAAAGAAAACAAAAATATTCACAACTAGACCAATAGGCAGCATCACGATAAATGGAGAAAAATTAGAATTTGTCAAAGATTTCATATTACTTAGTTCCATAATCAACACCCATGGAAGCAGCAGTCAAGAAAACAGATGACATATTGCAGTGGGTAAATCTGCTGCAAAGGACCTCTTTAAAAAAAGTGCTGAAGAGCAAAAATGTCTCTTTGAAGACTAAGGTCTGCCTAACCAAAGCCCTGGTATTTTCAATAGCCTCATATGCATGTGAAAGCTGGACAATGAATAAGGAAGACTGAAGAAGAGTTGATGCTTTTGAGTTGTGGTGTTGGCAAAGAATACTGAAAATACCATGAACTGCCAGAAGAACTATAAATCTGTCCTGGAAGAAGTGCAGCTTGAATGCTCCTTGGAAGCAAGAATGGTCAAACTTCATCTCATCTACTTTGGCCATGTTCTCAGAAGAGACCATTCCCTGGAGAGGGATATCATGCTTGGCAAAGTGGATGGTCAACAAAAAAGGGGAAGGCCCTCAATGAGATGGATTGACTCAGTGGCTGTAATGATGGGCTCAGATAGAAGGATTGTGGGGCTGGCACAGAACTGGACAGTGTTTCATTCTGTTGTACATAGGGTCACTATAAGTTGGAGCCAACTTGATGACATCTAACAACAACAACAACACCTACTTTACTAAACATGATATCCTCCTCCAGGGACTGGTCTCTTTTGACAACATGACCAAAGTATGAGAGATAAAGTCTGGCAATTCTAGCTTCTCAGGAGCATTTCAGTTGTGCTTCTTCCAAGATACATTTGTTTGTTCTAGCAGTCCATGGTACAGTTAATATTCTTCACAAATAGCACAATTCAAATGCATTAATTCTTTTTTTTTTTTTTTGGTCTTCCTTATTCATTGTCCACCTCTCACTAGCATATGAGGCTATTGAAAATACCATGGCTTTGGTTAGGTGAACCTTAGTCTTCAAAGTCACATCTTTGCTCTTAAAAACTTTAAAGATGTCTTTTGCAGCAGATTTGCTCAATTCGATATTGTATGATTTTTTTTTTTTTTTTTTACTGCTGCTTACATGAGTGTTGATTATAGATCCAAGTAAAATAAAATCCTTGACAACTTCAACCTTTTCTCCATTTATCATGGTGTAGCTAATTGTTCCAGTTGTGAAGATTTTTTTCTCTATATTGAGGTGTAATCCATTCTGAAAGCTATAGTCTTTGGTCTTCCTCAGGAAGTGCTTTAAGTCCTCTTCACTTTTAGCTAGGAAGGTTGTGTCATCTGCATATCACAGGTTTCTGAGTCTTCCTCCAATTGCAATATGATTTTCTTCTTTGTATAGTCTGTCTTCTCAGATTATTTACTCAGCATATAGACTGAATAAATATGGTGAAAGGATACAACACTGATGCACACCTTTCCTGATTTGAAGCCATGTAGTATCCCCATGGTCTATTAGAACAACTGCCTCTTGGTCTATGTACAGGTTCATGAGCACAAACAAATGTTCTGGAGTTCTCATTCTTTGCAATGTTATCCATAATTTGTTATGATCCACACAATTGAATGCCTTTGCATAGTCAACAAAACACAAGTAAACATCTTTCTGGTATTCTTTACTTTCAGCCCAGACCCAACTGATATCAGCAATGGTATACCTCATTCTTCACCTTCTTCTGAATCTGGCTTGAATTTCTGGCAGTTCCCCATGGATGTACTGCTGCAACCATTTTTGATTTATTTTCACCAAAATTTTACTAGTGTAAGATTTTAATAATATTATTTGATAATATCCACATTCTGTTGATTTATCTTTCTTTGGAATTGGTACAAATATGGATCTCTTCCAGTCTTTTGGCCAGGTGGCTGCCTTCTAAATTTCTTGGCATTGGCAAAGAGTGAGTGCCTCTTGTGCTGAATCTTTTTGTTGAAACATCTCAATGGTTATTTCGTCAATCCTGGAGCCTTGTTTTTCACCTATTCCTTCAGCGTAGCTTGTATTTCTTCTTTCAATACCATCTGTTCTTGATCATACACTACTTCCTGAAATGGTTGAACACTGACCTATTCTTTTTGGTACATTAACTGTTCTTTTCATCTTCTTTTGATGTTTATTGCATTGCTCGATGTTTTGCCCATAGAATCCTTCAACACTGCAACCTTAAAACTTCATTTTTTTTCTTCATTTCTTTCAGGTGGAAAAAAGCTGAATAGTTCTTCCCCTTAGATTTTCCAACTCCAGGTTTTGTATATTTCATTATAATACTTTCTCCTTTTGAGCTGTCCCTTGAAATCTTCTGTTCAGCTCTTTTATTTCATCATTTCTTCCATTCACTTTAGCTAGTTCAAGAGCTAGTTTCAGAGTGTCTTCTGACATCCATTTTGGTCTTTTCTTCCATTCCCTTCTTTTTAATGACCTTTTGCTTTCTTCATGTAGGCTGTCCTTGATGTCATCCCACAACTCATCTGGTCTTTGGTTACTGGTGTCCAATGCATCAAATCTATTCTTCAAATGCTCTCTAAATTCGGGTGGGATATACTAAATGTCATATTTTAGCTTTTGTAAACTTATTTTAATTTTCTTTGGTTTCAACTTCAATGTGTTTATGAGCAATTGATGGTCTGTTGCACAGTTGGCCCCTGCCCTTGTTCTGGCCAATATTATTGAGCTTCTCTGTAGTCTCTTTCCACAGATGCTATCAATTTGATTCCTGTGTATTCCATCTGGCAAAGTACGCGTGTACAGTTACCATGTATGTTGTTTAAAAAAGGTGTTTGATGTTGGTCTTGCAAAATTCTATCACATGATCACCAGTGTCAATTCATCACCAAGGCCATGTTTTCCAACTACTAATGCTCCCTTTTTTCCAGTTTTTGCATTCCAGTCACCAGTATTTATCAATGTATCTTGATAGTATGTTTGGCCAATTCCAGACTGTAGAAGTTGGTAAAAATCTTCCATTTTGTCATCTTTGGCTTTAGTGGTTCATGCACAAATTTGAATGATAGTCATATTTACTGCTCTTCCTTGCAGGTGTAGGAGTATTATCCTATCACTGACAGCATTGTACTTCAGGAGAGATCTTGAAATGTTCTTTTTGATGATGAATATGATGCCATTCTTCTTCAATTTGTTGTTCCCATCATAGTAGATAAGTAGACTATATGATTTTCTGATTCAAAACTACTAATACCAGTCCATTTTAACTCACTAGTACCTAGGA
>NW_006921614.1:16212659-16214314 GCF_000298275.1 Orycteropus afer afer
ATCTGAGGCTGTTTCTCTTCAATTTGAGTGGTGCCACATCAGCAAATGAAGGTCTTGAAAGCTTTCTCTTTTCCATATGAGTAAGGCTGGGTTTACTCAATTGTTGCAACTCTTTCCCAGTCCTATTTTGAGAGCCTTTTAGCCTAAACAGACTATTCCTAAAGGTGCGTGGTAATGTACCAAACAGTTTTTCTTAGCTATTCATAAGGTTTCCCCTGGCCAATTCTTTGAGAAGTGGATGGCCTCTTCCTTCTTCCTAGTCTGTGTCATTCTATAAGCTGAGCTGTTACCTGTGTACCAGGTACATCTCACTGGGTTTTAAACACCAGAGGCTCAGCCTCAAAACTCACATCTACATGTCACCAGAGTAGGACAAACCGGCAGACAAGTTTGTCTTGCTGTTGGAGACCTCTCGTATCACCCCCACCTGGGTCCCTGTGGCTGACTGTACCTCTGTCTGGCTTCGTGGCTTTTAATCCCCTTTCTCCTGCTCTTCCCGCCTGTTGGTTTGGGCGTCCCTGAGTTGTCCCTGGGGCTGCCCTACATAATCATGGATATATTTGCAGCACATATAAATACATAGGTAGAAATATCCTTTGCCAAACCTATATGTATTCATTGGTATAGCTTCATTCACATTTCTACCCTTGTTCAACTTGAGTGTCTATCTATGTATCCACTCATAATTGTTATTTCTGTTATTGCTGAATTGTGTCTGTAACAATATTTTTCTTTGTTGCCTTTAACTCTGGTATTCTTCTCAGTGTTTTCATTTGTTATGATCAGTTTGTGATAACCTCTCCTATTTTGTATATTGATTTCCTTTCACCCAAGTTAATGCATGTCTACCTTAGTTCTTCACCTTCCCTTACCCTCCCATCCCTGATAACCTTCAAAGAGTGATTCTTTCTGTGTTTAAACCTTTTCTTGACTTTTTATAGTAATGGTATCATACAATATTTGTCCTTTTCTGATGGACTAATTTAACTCAGCATAATGTCCTCTAAGTTCATCCGTGTTATGAGGTGTTTCACAGATTCATCATTACTCTTTAACAGTACTTAGTATTCCATTGTGTATATGAAGCATAGTTTGTTTATACATTAATCTATTAATGGACATTTAGTTTCTGTCTTTTTTGTAATTGTGAATAATGCTGTGATGAACATGGCTGTGCATGTGCATATTTGAACATGACTGTGCATATTTGTTCATGTCTTGACTCTTATTCCTCTAAGATACGTACCTAATAGTGGCATTGTTATATCATATGATCTTTCTATTTCCAACTTTTTAAGGAATTGCCATACCATTTTTCACAGTGGTTGTATTATTGTACTGTCCCATTAGCAGTGCATCACAGTTCCAGTCTTTCTGCACCCTCACCAGCATTTGTTCTTTTCTGTGTTAAAGAACGTTGCCATTGATGTTGGTATGAGATGATATATCATGGTTGTTTTATTTTCATCCCTCTAATGGCTTAATCCCTCTAGTGCTCAGACGGCTCCCTTGTTACCCTCTTGAGAGGGACTGGGTCTCCAGGAGCAAGGTAAGCACGGGCAGGCTGGTGCTTACTCACTGATCTGCACTGAACACTTTCTCTTGTTACCCTCCCGAGAGGGACCGGGTCTCCGGGAGCAAGGTAAGCACGGGCG
>NW_006921614.1:16214414-16220222 GCF_000298275.1 Orycteropus afer afer
GTCTGGTTAGCAGGCAAGTGTCTTAGCCACTATCATTGATTTATTGTGCTCCTGATCAGAAAAGCCAGCAGTCATAGCCAAGCACCATCTAATTCTTAATTCTTCTGGTTTCAGGGAAGATGAGGTCATGGTTTGTGTAGACTATTAGTTTTCTGGACTAGATTCTTCTCTGAATCTTTGGTTTCCTTCTTTCACTTTTATTCTGGATGCACAGAAATGAATAATTGTATCCCAAATGGCCTCTTGCAAGCTGTTAAAACCCTAGATGCTGCTTCCCAAATTAAGATGTTGAACATAAATTTTACATACTTTATTGTGCCAAATTGAATGAGTTGTCCTAGAAGACCATGGTCCTAAGCCTTCAGACCCTATACCACCAAACCCACTGCCATCGAGTCGGATCTGACTGATAGTGACCCCTCCTTGGGTTTCTGAGGTGGTATCAATATGTAAGTAGATTTCCCAACCTTCCTTCCAAGGAATGGCCAATGGGTTTGAGCTGCCAGTCACCCTTCTGGTTAGCAGTCAAATACTATGCCACCAAAGCTCCTTCAGACCCCGTAAACCAATCTTGTAAGGTGTTTGGTTAAGTCTAAGGATTATCTGTGTTTGTCTGTCTTATGTGCTTTACTGTATATATGAGTATACATAGATGCATACACTTACATACATATACACATTTATGTTGTTGTTAGGTGCCATTGAGTTGCCTCTGACTCACAGCAACCCTATGTACAAGAGAAGGAAACACTGCCTGGTCGTGCACTATCCTTGCAATCCTTGCTATGCTTAAATGCATCAGCCACTGTCTCCAACCACTCCTTCTCCAGGGACTAGACCCTTCCAACAACATGCCCTAATTATGTGAGACAAAGTCAGACCATTTTTGTTTCTATGGGGCATTCTAGTTACACTTCTTCCAACACAGATTTGTTTGTTCTGCTGGCAGTCCATAGTATTTTCAGCATTCTTCACCAACATCACAATTCAAAGGCATCAACTCTTCTTCAATTTTCCTTATTCATTGTCCACTTTTCACATGCATACAAGGAGATTGAAAATACCATGACTTGGATCAGGTGAACCTTAGTCTTCAAAGTGACATCTTTCCTCCTTAACACTTTATAGAGGTTATTTGCAGTAGATTTTCCCAGTGCTGTATGACATTTGACTTCATTTTTTTCTCCATTTATTGTGATGTTGCTTATTGGTCCAGTTGTGAGAATTTTTTTCTTTATGTTGAGGTGTAATCCATACTGGGGACTGTAGTCTTCACGTATAGATAGATATATCTATATATGCCCACACATGTACATACATGCACATACCTATACACTTGTATGCATACCTACATACACATATAACCACACCTGTTACCCACCAGCCACTCCCTGGAAGGAAGGTTAGGTGATCTACTTGCGTAGTGATACTGCCTTGGAAACCTAAGGAGGGGTTGCTATGAGTCGGCTCTAACTTCACGGTAGTGTGTTGAATTGTGTTGCATTGTTATCCTTTAGTTGTTGTTGCACAATTGTATATGTCATGGCATTTACCAAAATATCATTTTTCTTTTACTTACTTTTTAGTGATATCATTTTCTTTGGTCAAGCTGTGAATACTTCACCCACACTTGGTGTTATATTTCCCTTTACTAGAAATAACAATTCTTATTTCTATATAACAATCACAACAATGTCTAATGAGCATCTTTTCATGTGTTTGTTGACTGCTTGAAGGTCCTCTTTGATGAAGGGTCCAGTCATTCCCTGTATCCATTTTTAATTGACTTTTTTTTGTCTTTTTGTTGTTGAGTTGTTGAAGTTTTTTTTTTTTTAAATATATATTTTAGAGATTAAAACCTTATTAGATGTTATTCCCAAAGATTTTTTCCCAGTCTATAGGTTATCTTTTTACTCTTAGATAAAGTCTTTCGATGTGCATTAAATATTGAATTTTTTATGAGGTCCTTGTTATCTAATTTGACTTCTGCTGTTTGTGTTTCAGTAGTTGTGTTTAATATATCTCTCTCATTGCTGTTGAGTCGATTCAACTCATAGTGACTCCTTGGGTTTCTGAGGCAGTATCTCAACGGACGTAGATTGCCTAGTCTTTCTTCTGAGGAATGGCTTTGAACTGCCAGCCTTCTGGTTAGCAGTCAAATGCCTTTGGCACTGTGCCACCAGAGCTCCTATTTAATAAACTACTATGAGTCCTGTTTTTTTTTTTTTTTTTTACTATACATTAATATATATATACATTAAAAAAATAACAAAAAACTAGGACCCATAGTTTTGTTCCTATGTTTTCTTCCAAGAACTTTAAAGTTTTAGCTTTAATATTTAGGTCTTTGATCCATTTTGAGTTAGTTTTTTTGTGTGAAGTAAGATATGGCTCCTGTTTCACTTTTCTGTGTGTGGATATCCAATTTTGCCAGCATCATTTTTAAAGAAACTATTTCTTTCCCATTTAATGTTTTTTGACTCTGGTTGATAATTAGCTGCTCATAGATGGATTTGTTTATTTCTATATAATTTATTTCTAGGTTCTCAATTATATTCCACTGGGGCAATCTACTTCTGTAAAGATTTACAGCTTCAGAAAACCAGTGGGGGTCGCTATGAGTTAGAATTGACTCAATGGCAGTGAGTTTGCTTTTGAGTGTTCTATATGTCTATCATTGAACCAATTCCAGGCCATTTTGATTCTGTGGCTATATTTTGATTACTGCTTTGAGATCAGAGAGTGTGAGACTGCCTGCTTTATTCTCCATCTTCAGTAGTGCTTTAGCTATTTGGGATCTTACTTTTTCATACAATGTTGGTGATGAGTTTTTTCCATTTCAGTAAAGAATGTTGTTGGGATTGCATTGTATCTATAGATCGCTTGGGTAGCATTGACATTTCCACAATGTTAAGTCTTGTAATCCATTAAGATGAATGATCTTCCATTTTTGTAGGTCTTATTTAGTCTCTTGTACTAGTATTTTATAGTTTTCAATGTATAAGTCTTTTACGTCCCTTGTCAGGTTTATTCCTAGGCTTTTTATTATTTTTGAGGCTATTGTAAATGAGATTGTTTTCTTTATTTCCTTTTTGGAGTTCTCCCTGATAGTGTAAAGATTTTTGTGTGTTGATCTTGTAACCTGAAACAATGTGAATTCTTCTATTATATCCAAAACTTTCTTGGGGATTATTTGGGACTTTTTATGTATATGTTCATATCGTCAATGAATAGAGATGGTTTTACTTCTTTCTTTTTGATTTGGATATGCTTTATTTCTCTTTCTTGCCTTATTGCTCTAGCTATAACTTACGGTACAATACTGAATAAGAATGGTGATAATCGGTATACTTATTCTCATTTTGAAGGAGAAGAGTTTCAGCCTTTCTCCACTGAGAATAATTCTGGCAGTTGGTTGTGCATATTTGCCCTTAATTATGGTGAAGAATTTCTCTTCCATGACTATTTTGCTAACAATTATTATGTATGATAGACTCTTTACAGCAGTGTTTTTTCTTTTTATTCACCACCATGGATAAAACTTTCTGAGATAATAGTGAGTAAAAAAATGGGTTGCAAAATAACATGGATAGTATGTCCCTATTTTTGTATATCCATCTGTTAGCTCATTAAAAAAAACAGGTTTGTGAAGATATACTTTGAAATGCTGACATGTGTTGCCTGTAGATGAGAAAACATTGGGTGTGTTCTACAGAACTCTGATTTTTGTGTAAACATGTATTATCTTTTTAGTCAGAAAAAAAATATATATAAAGGGAATGGACTTTTTTGTTGCTGTTCTGCAGCAACATACTCTAAACAGAGATTTACATGTTGATTTTACTCATGTAAACTGACTTGGGGTTATGTTCCAACAACACATCATCGTGGCTTTCTTCCTTTTCTTTTTTTCCTTGTTTGTCACTCAGAAGTGTGTTTCTTCGTCCTTTAATCTATGATTCATACAAGAAGACATTAACACCAATGTTTTGCAAGGCCTTTTCAAAGTTCACTCCAGTAAGAGGTGTGCATTTAATCAATAATAACGAGTTTGCACAAGTTTCCTTCACAGAGGTGTGGTTAGCCTGAAAGAACTGGTCAGCACTAGACAAATACTAGTTTCAAATACTAAGACAAGGGCCTATGACACGTTAAAAGCAATACATGCCTGAAAATTCCTTTGTTGGTATTGTTTAGAATAATTGCATCAGGAGGTTTCCTCAGTTACCTGGACAGGCTCAAGTGGTCAACAGGTGGGAAAACTGGAGGATACCAGATGGAATGATAGCAAGTTCATCACATGCCCTGTGCCAACCAACATCTCCCAACTAATTCTGTTATCCACCACTCCCCTTCTTTTTCCACTATAAATCAAAATTTGAAGATGCCTTACATAAGCCCTGTCCCTCACTACTTATGAAGTTCAGAAAATATTGTCCAGTTTGTACCACACAACAATTCTGAGAGTTAGGCAGAACAGGATGTATTATATTCATTTTACCAATGAAGAAAAGGACTAAAGAGATTCTTTGTTGGAGACACACAACACATCCAGGATCAGAATATCTCTCTTACGTTCCCATAGTTTGTGATTTTTCCCTGTGACTTCACAGCTCTTCAGAAGACCATTGCTAACAAGCCCAAGCCCCATACACTGTCCTACATCTACCTTCAGAGTTTTCTTTTTTCTTCTTTTTAAATTGTGACTGGGCTGAAAGTTTATGGAGCAAATTGGTTTTCCATTCAACAATTCATACACATTTTTTTTTTTTTTTGTGATATTGACTGCAACCCCTGCAATGTAACAGTACTCTTCCCATTTCCTACGTGTCTTGACCATTTCCCTTTGCCCTTCTTTCCTGTCCCTTTAAGACTTTATTTAGAGCTTGATCCCTGGGCACATGCTGGCCTTTAGATCTTGTATGGTTGATTGTTCTGAGGCATGTGTATCTCCTTATTATTATTCACCTTATAGACCAATCTATCCATTGACTGAAAGTTGTGCCAAGAAGGTCAGTTCAGTTCCAAGCTTCAAGGGTGTATAGAGGTCATAGTTTTGAATATCCCACCATTCTTTTTTATGTCAGTAAGCCTTGTCTTTTTTTTTATTTTTATGATTTTGTGCTTTGTTCCACATTTTTCTCCCACACTATCCAGGACCTTCTATTGTGATCCCTTTCAGAGCAGTCAGCAAAAGTAGCCAGACACCATCTAGTTCTGATCTCAGGGTCATGGAGGCTGGGTTTCACATGATTCATTAGTCTCCTGGACTAATTGTTGCCTTGTATGTTTGATCTTCCTCATTCTTCTTTGCTCTATATGGGGAGAGACCAATAGTTGCACCTTAGATGGCCACTCAAGATTTTAAGACACAACTTGCTACTCACCAAAGTAGCATGTAGAATGTAGTTTTTGTGCTGGTGCACTGAGTTATATCAGTTGACCATAGCATCCCCTGAAATTACGAGCCTGAGTCCCCAGGCCCAATGGCTCATTCCCTCAAAATGTTTGCTTATGGCTAAGAAGTTTTCATAACTTTGTCCACTGCATGCTTTACATGTTGTTGTTGTTGTTAAGTGCCATCGAGTTGTTTCTGACTCACAGCGACTCCATGCACAGCAGAATGAAACACTGCCCGATCCCGCGCCAGCCCCACAATCCATGCTGTACTTGAGCCCATCATCGCAGCCACCATGTCAATCCATCTTGTTGAAGGCCTCCCCCTCTTTCGTCGACCCTCCACCCTACCAAGCATGACATCCTTCTCCAGGGAATGGTCCCTTCTTACAACATGACCAAAGTTGTGAG
>NW_006921614.1:16220322-16223734 GCF_000298275.1 Orycteropus afer afer
GGTGGCTGCGATGATGGGATCAAGTATAGCAGGGATTGTGGGGCTGGCGTGGGATCGGGCAGTGTTTCGTTCTGCTGTGCATGGGGTTGCTATGAGTGGGAAACGACTCGACGGCACTTAACAACAACAACAACAATGGCTTAGTGCCTAAGACATTTTACTGCTAACCAGAAGACTGGCTGTTCAAACCCACCAGCCACTCCTCAGAAGGAAGCTTGGGCAATCTACTTCTGTAGTGATACCACCTCAGAAACCCAAGGAGGGGTTGCTATGAGTCGGCTCTGACTCCACGGCAGTGTGTTTGATTTTTTTGGTAATGGTTAATGCTCATGAGAATTTATTCATGGTTTGTGAAGATCAATCCCTAGGTTTGCCCCTATTTTTTCTTTGGTGAAGTTTATAGTTCTAGCTTTTACATTTAGGTCTTTGATCCATTTTGAGTTGTTTTTTTCTACAGTGTGAGGTAGGGACCTTGTTTAATTTCTGTGCAAATTGATATCCATTTTTGCCAGTACCATTGTTAAAGAGACATCTCTTCCACATTTAATGAATTTTGGTCCTTTGTGAAAGATCAACTGTCCATAGGTTGATGGATCTATTTCTGGATTCTCAATTCTGTTCCACTGGTCTATGTACTTGTAATTGTACCAATACCAGGCAATTTTGACTACCGTGTCATTGTAGTAGATTTTGGGAAAGTGGAATGTGAGAACTCTTACTTTGTTTATCTTCTTCAGTAGTGCTTTGCTTACCCAAGGTCTCTTTCCTTTCCATATAAAATTAGTTTCTCCATGTTCTTAAAGGATGTTGTTGAAATTTGGATTGGATTGCATTGCATTGAATCTATAGATTGCTTTGCGTAATATCGACATTTTCAAAATGTTCAGTCTTCCTATACATGAGCATGGTATGCTCTTTCCTTTATGTAGGTCTCATAGCTTTTTGTAGCAGTGCTTTGTAGTTTTCTTTGTATAAGTCTTTAGTGTCCTTGGTAAGATTTATTCCTAAGTATTTTATCTTTTTGGTAGCTATTGTAAATGGTATTGTTTTCCTTATTTCCTTTTCAGAGATCTTTTTGTTGATACAGAGGAATCCAATAATTTTTGTGTGTCGGCCTTCTCTGAATGTTCTGTAAAATTCGATAATGAAGCCAATTGAATGAGGATTATTTTGTTGTTGTTGTTGTTGAAAATTTTTTGTTACTTGTGGTCATTTTCAAATTTTCTTATGGGCATTTTCAAATTTTCTACCTGAGTCTGTGTTAGATAGGTCATGTGTTTCTAGAAATTTGTCCATTTCTTCCAGGTTTTCAAATTTGTTGGAGTAGAGTTCTTCATGTTGTTGTTGTTGTTATGTGCCGTCGAGTCGGCCCCGACTCATAGCGACCCCTCCTTTGGTTTCCGAGGCAGTATCACTACGGAAGTAGGATTGCCCAACCTTCCTTCCGAGGAGTGGCTGGTGGGTTTGAACCATTAGCCTTCTGGTTAACAGTCTTCATAGTGTTCTGTTATTATCCTTTTTTTAAATTGCAGTTGCATCAGTTGCGATGCCATCCATTTCATTTCTTATTCATGTTTTTTGCATCTTCTTTTTCTTTTCCTTAATTAAATATGGCAGTGTTTGGTTAATTCTGTTCATCTTTTTGAAAAACCAGCTTCTAGTCTTGTTGATTTTTGTTTGTTTCATTTATTTCTGCTTTAATCTTTTTTACTTTCTTTCTTCTGCAGAGTGTAGGTGGAAGGTAGACAAAAGAGGGGAAGTCCTTCGACTAGATGGAATGACATGGTGGCTGGGACAATGGGCTCAAGTATGGCAAGAATCATGGAACTGGCATAGGATTGGGTGGTGTTTTATTCTGCTGTGCATGGGGTTGCTATGAGTCGGAAATGACTTGACGGCACCTAACAACAACAACACCAAAATTTATTAAGGCTTGTTTTGTGGCCTGATGTATAGTGCATTCTGGAGAATAATCCATGTGCACTGGAGATGTATATGTATTGTCTTTTTGTTGCGTGGAGTGTTGTGTATATATCTACAAGGTCAAATTGGTATTTTTGAGATCTTTTATATCTTTGTTGAGTTTCTTTCTAGTTGTTCTGTCCTTCATCAAAGATGGTGTGTAAAAGTCTCCTCCTACTATTGTAGAATGATCTGTTTCTCCTTTCTGCTCAGATGATGCTTGCTTTATGTATTTTCAAGCACTTTCATTGGGTTCGTAGATATTATGGTTATGTTCTCTGGTGGATTGACCCTTTTATTATTATATAATGTCTTCCCTTGTCCCTTATGTTGGTTTTTGCCTTGAATTCTGTTTTATCAGAAGTTAATACTGCTACTCCTCATCCTTTTTGGTTGCCAGTAGCTTGATATTTTTTTTCCCTTCCCTTGACTTTTAATTTATTTTTATCTTAGTATCTAAAGTGAGTCTCTTGTAGGCAGCATATTGATGGGTCTTGTTTTCTTATCTAATCTGCCACTCTCTTTCTCTTGACAGGTGCATTTAATCCATTCACATTTAATGTAATTAATGATAGATATGAATTTACTGCTGTCATTGTATTGTGTTTTTTAATGTAGTGTTTATGGTTTCTTTTTCTGAATATTTTTCTGTGCTGAGTTCATTTTGTTATCAGGTATTTGTTTCCTTTTCTTCATTGTTGACTTTGTGGTCACTAAATCTTCACGACTTTCTTCTTTTGGTTAAAAGGGTTATTAATTTTCTCTGTGTAGTAAATCCTTATCTTCTTACATTTGGAACAGTCTGGTCTATATTAACATCATCCTGACTTACTCTTCATTTATAATTTATTATACCATTAATTCCCTCTTTTTACTTTGTAATTGTTTTTGTTTACAGAGTTACACCTCTGATTTGTAAGCTTATTTTAGTTTTGAGAATTCTTTTTCTGGATTTGTTTATGGGTGGTGCTATTGTGTATCTCAATTTTAAGTCGTTGCTTTCTGTTGTTTTTTTGTCTGAAGGACTCCCTTTAGTATTTCTTGTAAGGTTGGTCTGCTTTTTGCAAATTTGTTAATTTATTTTTGTCTGGGAATGCCAAAGTTTCACCATCATATTCCATCATATTTGAGGAACAGTTTTGCAGGATGTATAGTTCATGATTGATAATTCTTTTCCTTCAGTGTCTTGTATATGATATCCCATTGCCTCTTGCCTTCATGGTTTCTGCTGAGAAATCAGAGCTTAGTCTTATTTGTTGTACTTGTTAGGTAACATTTTGTTTTTCCTGAGTTGCTTTCAAGATTCTTTCTTTGTCTTTGGAAAGTTTGGTTATATTTCTTGGTGACTTTCTCTTGGAGTTTATCCTGTATGGAATTTATTGAGTTTTTTGAATGGATATCTTTTCATCTTTCATGATATTGGGGAGATTTTTTGCTAACAAGTCTTTGA
>NW_006921614.1:16223834-16241152 GCF_000298275.1 Orycteropus afer afer
TTCTTTTTTTCTTCCTCCTATTTTCATTTTTATTTATTCTTTTTTTCCTGATTTTTCCTTACACAAGCTGGCATCAAGGGATTTGTCTTTCATCTTACTAGTGTGTTCTTCTGCTGATTTAATTCTACACTTTTGTCCTTACAGTGTGTTATCTATCTTTATAATGTTAATATTTATTTTATGGATTTCTAATTCCTGTTGTATTTAGAAATTGTTTGATTTTTAATTGTAGATACTTTGCCATTTTGCTCTTGTGTTGTTTCCTTGATTTCTTCCAGTGTATTGTCTTTCTTTTCCTTGCTTTTTTTTTTTGATGTTTTCCTTGAGAGCTTGGAAGCTCATATATATATTAAAGATAATTCAATATCAATTCAATTCAATATAATTTTTTGAATTCCTTATCAGGTAGTTTTATTACCTATTCTTCCTTGGGGAGGTTTTCTAGGTCTTTATTTTGGTCACTTGTCTGTACTATTTTGTCCTGTTTATTTGTTTGAATTGAAGTTGTCTGTTGTCTCCAAGATATTTTGAAGTTTTTTTATTTGTTGGTTATGTGTTTGTATCACTTTAGGTTTTTGTTTTGCTTTGTTTCTATATATGTGGATGTGTGAAACAGGCACACTTCTTTGTTAGTTTGGCAGCATGGTGATGCTGCCCACCTCATGTTGGAGGAATAATTGGAGGAAATGTGAGTGCTGGACTCTGTTTGTCATGAAGAGGATCTATGGGTGGGAAAGGCTAGTGTTGTCCACTGTCTGTTGTTCCAGAGATGTAGGAGCTGGTGGTGGTGTTCACCCATTGGATGAAATGGTCAACATAGTAGATATGGCTGACTAGGGACAGTCGATGTTCTCCTCCTGTTGGATGGGAAAAGGAGAAGAAATGAGTAGAAGAGAAAATTTAAAAAAGAAGGAAAAAAAGGGCATGGATGACATAAAAGAATAATAAAATAAAATAAGAAAAAGAGGAAGAGGGAGAAAAGAAAAATAAAAAGGAAGAAAATTTGGAGAAAAAGAAAAAGGAAAAATGAGAAAGATAAAGAGAAAAAAGAATTAAGAAAGCAAATGAGAAGGAACTTTTGTGGTTATCAACAGCTGGCAGCCCTGAGAACAGGTGTTTCTGGCGCAATCCATGAATCCATGGAAGGGGGAGGTGGCTGGTGTGAATGGGTGCTTCTGAAAGAGAAAACTCCAGGGGTATGCCTCTCGCAGTATCCAAGGTCTGAGAGGGCAACCCACAGCCCCTGGCTCTGTCTGCTTGGGGTGCTTTGCTGGGTGTGAGTGGGCTGCTGTGAAGGTGACTGGAGATCTAGGTGGGTGTGGGTAGGACTTTCCTAGCCACAGGTTGGTGGTGGCAAGAAGAGAGTTCACCCCTAGTCCCTGGGAAGGTGTATGTGTTTGTTGGAGCAGAGAATGCAGTTCTTCAGTCACAATTCATTGGCATGAGTCTGGCACCTTTCTGGGCACATGCTACCATTCATACAGCTGTTGCTCAGATTCAGTCAAGAACCCTAAGTCTAGCTTTTCAAATTGCCCCAGTATAAGCTTTTCCTTTTCTATTGATCCTCAGCTCAAACAATTAGTGTTCACTAGTGGTGAGTTGTTTCATTCCCTTCTCAGGTTCCCTCCTCATTCTGCTGCTGCCTGTGCCACTGGAAGTTCTGACTCATTACTTGCACTTTCCTTACCCAGTCCACTGCATACTCTGCTCACCTGGATTTCTGTCATATCTTTTTACACTGTATCTCTATTGACCTGTGGATTTAATGAAGTTGGTTTCTTCTTGTTCCCACATGATGCATCTGTGGCTTAAAATGGCCATGCTATGTCAAGTCCCAGCTTCTTCTCTCTCCCCATTCACTGTCCTCACTCTGTTTCCTTTTCCAATCAACACTCAATCTGATTCTTTATCCTTTCATTTGATACTCAGAGTTCCAGGATCATTATCTGTATCTGTTTTACTCAGTTTTCCTGGGTCTATGTTGTAGAGAGATGGAGCAGGATGTTTTAACAGGATCCCATCTTGCCTCTATATCCAAATCTGCTATTTTTGTATCGTTTCTAATTATTCATTTATTTCGTCAATTTGTTCTTGTTTTGTTCAATTCTTCTAGAGTCTTTTCTGCATTTTCCTTGATTTTGTCTGTGGTACCCTGAACTTCTTCTCAATCCATTGAAGGTACCTAAATACTATCCTTTTGAATTCTTTATCGGGTCATTCCAATATAATTTCTTCCTGGCCATGCATTTTGTAACTTATTTGAGTTATCTTGTCCTGTTTTCATTTTTTTTTAATTTCTCTCTCTCTCTCTCTGTGATTTGAAGTTGACTGTTGTCTCCAAGACACTATAGTGTTATCATATTAATTTGTTGTTTATATTGGTTTGTGTCACCTTGATTTTTATTTTGTTTTGTTTTAATATATCTGGTCAACAGGGCGAGTTTGTTATTCTGCTTGCTAATTTGGCAGTGCTGGACCACTCACTACCTGTCTCTGGGGGGATTTATCAGTGGGTAGGAGTGTAGGTGCGAGTCTCTGATTGCTGATTGTGCAGAGCAGCTGAGGGCAGGTTGGGCAGATATTGGCTGCCATCTCTTCTCAATCCAGCTTTGCTGGAGTGGGTGGTGGCATTTGTCCCATGGGTGGGGTAGCAAGTGCGGTGGGTATGGCTGGGTAAGGTCTCTAGCTCCCAACTTTCTGGTCACTGATCATTGATGTGGGTGCTGGTGCAATCCTGGGCAAGCCGAGATGGTATCTGGTTCTTGCTCTGATTGGAACACTGCTTGCAATAATACAAAATGACAACACTATGCTGGTTGACAGTTTACTATTCCTTATTCACTGTTTATGTTAAGTCTCTTCTTCTCATTGGTATGTAATCTGCTCCTTTATCCTTTCCTTTAAAACTCTGCATTCCAGGATTGTCATCTGTATATATTGCATGTGGTTTCTGAAGTCTTTGTTGAGGATTCAGATAGTGTATCTGCCTAGTCTGTCATTTTGGATCCTCCAACTTCCACCTTTAGAGTTTTCTGATGGAGTCACACAACTGTAATTTTTTTTTACATACACACACTCATAAACATATCCATCCACTCACACATACACTCACATTCACAGTCATGCACATAAATAGATTAAAACAGAAATTTCCAGAAACAAAGCTTATGTTTACTATACAATGACCCAGATATTTTCATTCATTCAAAAAAAGGAGGAAAGGGGAGAGAAGGCTGTCCTAAGCCTTAGTAAGTTAGTTTCATGATACTTAAGGATTGTCTTCTAGCTAACCTCATGCCATGCACAGCATGGGATGCTTTGAGTTCCTGTGTACACCATGGGAGATACAGTTGACTTAGCCTCAGAGAGATGATGGAGTGGAGGGGAGAAGACTTAACAGAAGTAATCTCTGCCTCAAGAAAAGAGTAGCTGGGGTAGAGTGGAGTTCAGACTTGGATGGACAATTGCCTCAAGGCTAGATGTCAGAGATTTTTTTTTAGTTTTTGGGCCTCCTTACCTTTCTCTAAGGAGCTCTGGTGGTGTAGTGGTTAAAGCATTTGGATTCTAATCAAAAGGTCAGTGGTTCAAACCCATCAACCATTCCACAGAAGAAAGATGAGGCAGTCTGCTTCTATAAAGATTTATAGCCTTAGAAACCCAATGGGGTCACTGAGTTGGAATCAACTTGATGGCAGTGAGTTTAGTTTTTTGATTTTAACTTTCTCTTGCAGTGAGTATTTCACCACCTTAGATTTCACATGTACCTTCGAAGAAAGGCCTGACAATCTACTTGTGAAAAATTAATTTTTGAAAGCCCCATGGAACCCGGTTCTCTGACACATCTGGGATTTCCATGAATTGGAATAGACTTAATGGGCAAGGTGTTTGTTTGTTTGTTTGATTTTCCCTAATGGGGGCACATGAATGTTCTGGAAAGGCTCAGGTCCAACTTGTGCCTCCTTATGAGGGTGTCCCTAGGTATCCCTGCCTGTGCTTGAGGAGGTCTGGGTTGAGGGGAGAGCTGAATGAAATATATGCTTTTCCATGTGTCACCGGCAATCAGAGAGAGTGTCCATGTGGTTGCTCCAGGCTCCCTGGAGTCAAGACTGGGCATCAGAGGCCAGGGGAAGGATCCCAAAAGAGTTGCATCACTGCAGTGCTACCTACCATCTGGCCCTCTGGAAAGCAGCACAGGGCCGGCTTCTGAACCTTTCATGTCATGATCCTTTTACAAATGTGATGAACATCACGAGCCCCCTCCTTATAAAAATGCACACATGCACATGCACCAAAAAAATGGTAAAAATTTTCTTTGGTTTCCTATATGCTGTATTCAAGGGCTTGTCTGAAGCTTGGAAGGAGGTGCTGACCACAGGATCCTCAAGGCTGGAATTCAATGATGATGAATTTAAAAACACATGTAAAAGTTCTCACTTTCCAACTTACTTTTATTTACATTACCTAATGAATCTCACTATCTGTTTGCTTTTGGGATAACAAAATTAGCAGTCTTCATGTCCATGCTTTCATAAATATTTACAATTTTCCCTCTTATTTTAGGCTGATTATAACTACTGCTGTCTGCCACCTGGTTATAGGAAGGAAGGACTCTTGGTATAAATGTAACACTCACATTCACACTGTTGTGAATATGTGTTACTTACAAGGGACCCTGGCTCCCTGGTACTGACTACTTCCATTCTGGGCCCACAGGCTGGGTCTTTCTTCCTGCTATACCAAGGTGGTCTGGCTTTTTTCCTCTTCTTTTCCTTTTGTTATAAATCTGTATCCATATCTGTAAAGTGCTTAGCACATCTGGCAACTAGCAAGTGTTTTGTAAAGGCTCATTATTAGTATCATTATTATTAATGGCCACTGTCTTCATTTTGAAACTTTATCTATTAACTGTATTATTTAATCTGCACTCTGTTAGCATATATTCAATTACTTAGATTTCTAGAGCATATGGTTAACCATTGTTGCTGTGTTTCTCAGTACTGATTTATATATTTTTAACTGTTGGTATAGACTCAGCTTCAACCAATATGTATAGAACAATCTCTACATGTAGGGACCTGTGCTAGGCATTTCACATATAATATCTATCTTCATGCTCAGAACAGCACTGGGAGGTAGGCATTACTAACCCATGTTTGAAATGAAAACATTTAGGAATTAAATAGCTTGACTTGGGCTGCTCACTAAGTCTTCATGTCATATCTAATGTTTTTTCTAATTACTATACCTTAAGCTCTGCTTAAGAAACCCTACTGGTTTTAGTGTTAAAAAAACAACAACAACAACAACAAAAAAAAAAAAAAAAAAAAAAAAAAACCAAAACCTCAAATTAACAGTGGGTTAAACTCAAAATGTTGAATGTGCCTTATAAAAAGTGGACATTGGGCAGTTCAGGGCTAGAGTGGCTGTTCTACTAAATCCTTAGAGACTTAGTCTCTTTTCAGTTTTCTGAAAGTGAGGATGACTTGAAACACTTACGATGAAGATTGAAGACTACAGTCTGCAGTATGTTTTACACCTCAATATAAAGAAAACAACAATCCTCATAATGGGACCAATAAGCAGAATCATGAAAAATGGAGAAAAGATTGAAGTTGTTAAAGATTTCATATTACTTGGTTCTACAATCAACACCAATGGAAGCAGCAGTCAAGATCTCAGATGTTGTATAGTGTTGGGCAAATCAGCTGCAAAGAACCTCTTTCAAGTGGTGAAGAGCAAAGTTTCCTTGAAGACTAAGGTGCACTTGACACAAGCCATGATATTTTCAATCGCCTCCTATGCATGTGAGAGCTAAACAATGTAAAAGGAAGACTGAAGAAGAGTTGGTGGTTTTGTGTTGTGGTGTTGGTGAAGAATGCTGAAAGTACTATGGACTGCTAAAAGATCTAACAAATCTGTCCTGGAAGAAGTGTGGCTGGAATGCTACTTGGAAGCAAGAATGGGCAGACTTTGTCTCACCTACTTTGGTCATGTTGTAAGAAGGGACCATTCCCTGGAGAAGGATGTCATGCTTGGCAAAGTGGAGGGACAATAAGAAAAGGAAAGGCCCTCAATGAGATGGATTGACACAGTGGCTGCAATGACGGGTTCAGGTATAGCAAAGATTGTGGGGCTGACACAGGACTGGGCAGTGTTTCGTTCTGCTGTACATGAGGTCACTATGATTTGGAGACGAGTTGATGGCACCTAACAAGAGCAACACAACCACCAATCCTTCCTCATTAGGAACAGCCTTCATGTCACTGCCCCTGAGCATCATGACTTTATATTTGCACGTGATAAAAGCTTGAGACAGCAGGGAGATGAGATTGAAATAAAAATCATGAGTAAAATGAGAGGAAACAACATCAGAAAGAGGTGGAATTGTTAATATTTCAGGACTTTTGAAATACATTTGCCTTTACTTAAAGTTTTAAATTCTCATCAGGCTTAAGATGATAGCCTTGGATGGCACATACTTTGGGAGTGATTCAATTCTGGGATGTGAAAAATGTTACTTAGAGGGGTTTCTGGCTCCCAGTTCACTTCTGAGCCTGAACAGGCAACTACCTGCACTGGATATTTCCAATGGGGGCTTTACACCCAGTGGGCTTGAGACAGAACTAGTTATTTCCTCCTGTACTTCTTCTCTTATTGAAGGTGTCTTCACCATCTAATATGCTCAGCCAGAGCACTGGGAGTTATTGTAGAGAGGTCTCTCCCTCCACCACTCACACCCAAGCTAACAACCTCTTAAGCAGATATTATTAAAAAATCTAGCCTAGTCTCCCCTTGCCTACTACAGCATTCTCACTTAGACCCTTATCCTTTCTCTTGGCATGATTATAGCAGGTTTGTATGTAGACTTCTTTGTGAGCCACATGCCAAAGCACCACTACAGTGATCTTTCCACATCACAAGTCATCCACTTGGCCATCCTTCCATGGCTGCCACCATTTCCAGGACAACATCCAAGTTCCTTTGCTTGTTCTTCACGTTCTGTGACTTCAGATACATGGCCAACCTCCTCCCTTGGCCCCTTTCTCCAACTCACCCCCTGCTAAAACAAATGTTTCCCAAGCATGTCAAATTCCTGAGTGTCAATGAGCAAGTACTTCCCACTGTCGGAAAGGCCTTACTCCTACTTGCATACTTCTAGTCCATGTTGGAGCATTTCTCCCCCAGGAGGCCTTTTCTGGGGGTTTTGATGAGGTAAAAAGGATTCCATAATCTTGCACCACCTTAGATAAACTTTATTATAGTTATTGCCATTGTTTACATGTCTATCACATGTCTGTGGATTCATTTATTCATTCATTCAATTATTCAACAAACTACTTTTAATTGAATTTCTATGTGTTAGCTATAAGAGGTATAGCTCAGATAGCCTTCCTTGGGAAGCTTCTCCTGGTTTGGATTACATGTCTCCCCTCTGGTCTCTTGTAAGGTCTGATCTGTGCTTGCATTATGTGCTTATGACATTATGTGCTGTCAGATACTTGTCTGCTTTCCTTCCCAGACTAAGATCTCTTTAACGACAAACTGGAGTGCTTTACATCTGTATAAGAATGTATGTGTGCATGTGTGTGTGTGTGTGTCCTCAGCACTTAACACAGGATATGACTCAAAAAAAGATTATTGAATGAATAGATGAATGAAATGTGTTTGGGAGCTAACTACTCAAATTAGCCTAGCAAGTCCCTAGAGCATCTTCACTTTGCTTTTTTTGTTACCATAGATACAAAGTCATTTGATAACACTCTTGAAGTTGCAATGTATTATTTAACTGCTTATTCTGCCAAGGTGTTCTACAGCTTTAAAGGAACTATATTTAGCAAGTCTGTGGATCTGTTGAGGAATCATGTTTCCTTGTGTTAATGAAAGTATTCAATGTAATATCCGTTTTGTGTTAAGAACAATAAAAAATGATTAATAAGAATAACCATCATCCAGATGTGCTCTACCAGTTTTATCAAAATACAACTAATGAGTATTCTAGTAGATGTGTTCTACCAGTTTTATCAAAATACAACTAGTGAGTACTGGTGATTATATTTAGAGTTGAACTTGAGGGATAAAGAAGGAAGAGAAGGAAACATCTCCAAATTAATTGTTGAGATAGGTTCCTGGAGGGCATAAACTGGAGACTAATTTTGTTTAGTAGATCTCAGAGTTAAGCTAGTGAAGATTTATTTCTGAAAAATCATTGTAAAGTTGAATAAAATTTGGCTAGGTGGCATGTTGTCATCCTAATTAATGGGCTAGACTAGGTGGGTCAGTTCTAAATCAAGGCAATGGGGTTCTTATGTGGGCCATGATCTAATTTGGTTAATTTAAATGTTTCATAAAACGTGAAAGGGGCTTACAGAGGATGACATAGCAGGCTGATAGTAAGAAGAGCAGTTGAGCAGCACCAGAGAGGCTGAACTGCAGTGTAGGTGCTTGTGGATTATGCCTTGAAGCTTTTAATGGAGGTAATATCCATACATCTACAAGGAAGACCAGTTAATACTACTATTATTCAAATCTGTGCACCAATGACTGAAGTCAAAGATGAAGAAATTGAAGATTTTTACCAACTTCTTAAGTCTGAAATTGACCAAACATGCAATCAAGGTGTATTGATAATTATGAAGGTTATTGGAATGTGAAAGTTGGAAACAAAGAAGCAGCATTGGTAGGTGGAAAATATGGTGTTGTTGAAAGAAATGATGTGAGAGATTGCATGACAGAATTTTGCAAGACTGACAACTTATTCCTTACAAATACCTTTCTCAACAACCTAAACAAACATTATGTATGTGGACCTCACCTTATGGAATACAGAAGAAACAAATTGACTACATTTGTGGAAAAAGCTGACAGAGACCCTCAGTAATATCAGTCAAAACAAGGCCAGGTGCTGATTCTGGAACAGACCATCATATTCAAGTTTACATTGAAGCTGAAGAAAATCAAAACAATTCCACATCAGCCAAAATATGACTTTGATTACATCCCTCCTGAATTTAGAGACCATCCGAAGAACAGATTTGACACAATGAACACCAATGACCAAAGACCGGATGAATTGTGGGATGACATCAAGTACATCATACCTTACCACCCAGTCAGAAGAAGTTCATATTTGTGCCCATTTGAAAGAAAGATGATCCAACAGAAAATGCAGAAAGTGTCGAACAATATCATTAGTATCACATGCAAGTAAAATTTGCTCAAGATAATTCAAAACTGTTGTAACAGAACATCGATGGGAAACTGCCTGAAACTCAAACCAGATTCAGAAGAGGATGTAGAATGAGGGATATCATTGCTGATGTCAGATGGATGTGGACTGAAAGCAAAGAATACAAGAAAAATGTTTATCTGTGTTTTATTGACTATGCAAAGGCATTCCATTGTGTGGATCATAAGAAATTATGGCTAACATTTCAAAGAATGGGAATTTCAGAACACTTAATTGTGCTCATGAGGAACCTGTACACAGACCAAGAGGTAGTAGTTTGAACAGAACAAGGAGATACTGAATGGCTTAAAATCAAGAAAGTTGTGCACATGATTGTATCTTTTTACCATACTTATTCAATCTATATGCTGAGCAAATAATCTGAAAAGCTGGACTGTGTGAAGAACATGGCCTCAGGATTGGAGGAAGACTCAATTAACAGCCTGCAATATGCAGATGACACAACCTTGCATACTGAAAGTGAAGGGAACTTGAAGCACTTACTGATGTAGATAAAAAACTGCAGTCTTTAATATGGATTACACCTCAACACAAAGAAAACACAAATCCTCAAAACTGGAACAATAAATAACTCGCAATAAATGGAGAAAACTTTGAAGTTTCAGCCCTGCCACCCACAAGCTGGGTGACCTTTTTATATTGGATCTCCAAACCAGGGTTTCCTAATATGCAACATGGAAGTAATAGTAGTCACTGTCTCAGAGGATTATGGTGAGAATTGAAAGAAACAAGGCAAGTGAAGTGTTAAGCAAAAGTCTGGCAGATAGGAAGCCCCATCACCAATGTGTGCTAATTGCCCACAGGCTATTTGAGCAGGGGTGAAGGAATGCTAACAAGGCCAATACCAAGCAGCTGTGGGTTGGTTTAAAAGGAAGACACACATATACTCTCACTCTCTCACACACAGACCTCTGTTCTAAATGCTGGGAATTGCAAATTGCTTTAATAGGATCTGGGCAGGAAGGTATTTGAATGGCTCAGTGCAAAGGTTTACAATTTTAACTTTAAAATTAAATTTTTGAAAGAACAGTGCAAACCCTTGTTTTTTGTCAGTAATTCAGTAGCAACCTCCTCCTCCATTGCAGCAATTCTAGGCTGGGAGGCAGGAAAACTATAGTCTAGTCCCAGCTCTAGCATTAATCAGATTACTGTGGGCAAACGCTTTACCACAATGGGCCTCATATATAAAATACGAGATTAGCTTACGATTTCCAATGTCCCTTCGAAATACTGACTCCTTAACTTAGATCAGCCTAATATTGGCCACATGTGGTTAATGGCTACCATATTGGACAACACCTACCTAGAGAAAATCATATTGAATACCCATACTTTTCTTTTTAATATGGGGTTTTAAATAACTACGGCTGCTCCTCAGCAGACATTTTCCCTAGGTTTTTATTTGATAATTTTAGCATGGTTCATAGTCTTCTGCAGTATCACCTTGAATAACTTCTATGTCCATATAAGTAACCCCCCCCAACACTGCGGCTGGTCAGTTTCTTGACTTCCTCTTCAACAGTAACCTTCAGTTCTGCCAAATGTAAGCTAATAATTTCTGAAGCTGATCTGTGCTCTACTCATCACTCAGGGTTGTTCTTCTTTTGAAATCTTAGAGAAGGTATGACCACAGGGCTCCGCTGAAATCTCTCACTCATTATTTCCCCATTACACTCCTGGATTTAGGAGACTTATTAAGACCACCATTTCCTTGGCTCTCTCCTTTCCCCATTCATGACCAAAATTGTTCTAAAACTCCCTTAACTTTTCTTAGGCCAAATCATACTTTTCTGAAGACTTGCTCCTTCCCGTGATTTAGTTTACCCAGCTCAATAACACTTTTACTGAGTGTATAGTGCAGAGTGATACCATTAACAAACAAACAAACAAACAAAAAACCCAAATGGGAGCTCTGGTGGCATAGTGCCTAAGGCACTTGGCTGTTAATCAGAAGGGTGGCAGTTCAAACCCACTAGCCACTCCTCAGAAGGAAGGCTGGGCAATCTACTTCCATAGTGATACCGCCTCAGAAACCCAAGGAGGGGTCACTATGAGTAGTGCATAGTGCAGGCAAACGCTAGGTACTAGATGTGAGAGTCAGTAAACAGATACAGGCTTTCCCCTATGAAATTTAAAGTGTAATGGGGTCAGTGGACACTTCTAACCACACTAAAGAATGTATTAGGACAGATGTATTAAGTCTGCAAAGAAGGCTCATAATGGAGGACTTGACTTAATCCAGTTTAGTACCAAATACTTATATATCTTAAATATCTTTTTACTCTGTAGTTTTGTGTCCCTACTAGCAATCAAGGAACCATTTTCTCCTGCCTGGTTTTCAGAAGCTGATCTGTGCTCTAGTCATCAGTCAGGATTGCTCTTCCTTTGAAAACTGGTCTCACTGTCTCATGTCTCGTATCCTTTCCTTCCATCTCCTCACCCTCCTATCCTCTCCTTCCCCCCACACAGTCCCCCAACTCTGTAATTGTAGCTCTAACAGAAGTGTGATTACAGCCAAGCTCCTTAACTGCTCAGTACAGGAAACCCTCTGGGTGCTGACTTAGGCATATCTTTTGTTACTCTCTCCTTTCAACCTTGCGTTTACTCCCATTGGGTTAGCTCCTACTCCCTGTGCAGGTCTCAGCTCAGCTCAATCATGCTTTCTGCTAGAAACCAGCCTCCTCTTTCAAGCCTGAGTTAGATGTCCTGTCCAAGGGATTCAACACTTACTCATTGTCCTGTGACTGCCTCTCTCCACACTCTCCGCATGAGTTTGTGAACAGCACAGGTCTGGCACCTTTTTTGACTAGTCATCACTGGGTTCCATGCTGGGGCACACAGTAGATTCACGTTAAGTATCCATTGAATGAAGGACCTGTGCTCATTATTGTTTACTGTGCTGTGTATTTAAAACTGTCCTATGGACATGACAGAGACCACCTTTATCCTGTCCATGTTCTTTCCACTAGTAGATAGGATTTCCTGCATTCACACATGCATACACATCTCTATGTGGTTCTTCAGAGGGTGGGAGTGGGAGTCATGGACGAGCCTCAGTGTTTAGCTAGTCAGCAGAACATGAGAGAATGATGGAGCCCAGTTTCTAGTGTTCAGTGTGTGGTTTTGAGCTATGTTTTACCATATCCACGGCAGAGTTTATGCTAGTTACCTACCATTTGTGATATGACCTTGCGACAAGTCAAGAAACCCTTGAAAGTGGAATTGTTTTCAGGGTTTTGCAGACTCTGAGAAGTTGAAATCATCATGACCTTGTTGGAGTTTGTTTCACAGGTCTGCTCTCTGTGGAATATGATACCAATTCTTCCCCTAGCAAAGCTGTGGGATGCTGGTGGTCCTTTAGGATGGTGTGTGGGACAGGGAAATGGACAAGAGTCCATGCCCTGGGAGTGATGCAATAGTATTTTATGATTTTTACAGAAATTGTTTTTGACACATATGTATTTAAGTTATACACAATTTTTCAAGAATTCTTCCTCTCAGTATATAATTCTGAAGTCTTAGAGACATCCAGAGACCCCTCAGGAGAGCTTTTTCAAGAAAGAAATATCTTGTGGGGAGGTGCTCAAGCTATCAAGGTGAATAGGCTCCATCTCCTTAAGTGTCTGGTACCCTCTGTTACCCATAGCATTGTGCAAAGGCACAGGACTTGAGAAGGACCACATCTTGTTGGGCAATATAAGCTCTTCTGGTGGACCTTTGAGAGCACTCACCTTGGAATGTGATAGACAAAATGAGAAGGACAGATGGGACAGACACGAAAGTTCCTGAAAGGTAAATCTAAGAATTTGGGCTTCCTTTTGTATGAAGTGGGAACAAGCTGGGGCATATGGATTCATCTCAGGGATATATGGCATTATACAAAAGGAAGACGTGTCAAGGGTGTCAAGGGTCATCATAGTAATCTGAGACAGCACTTGTGGGGACAGAGAGAAAATGACAGATGTGGAGGATATTCAGGTGATGCTGATAAGGGTTTCTATCTGCTTTGCTGCTGAGAGAAGAGAGATAGGGAAGGATCTACAACTGGCTCAGACAATTGGGCCATTAGCAAAGCTTTGGGTCAGGGTAGAAATTTTCAAAATGCAAACTGATTTGTGGGAAACATTTCAAGTCACATTTGGATAGAAATTTCATTTGTTGTTGTTGTTGTTGTTATGTGCCATTGAGTCGGACCCGACTCATAGCAACCCCTCCTTGGGTTTCCAAGGCAGTATCACTACGGAAGTAGGATTGCCCAACCTTCCTTCCAAGGAGTGGCTGGTGGGTTTGAACCGCCAGCCTTCTGGTTAGCAGCCAAGTGCCTTAGCCACTATGCTACCAGAGCTCCCGAAATTTCATTTAGTTGGTAGATATTTCACTACCAAAGGTAGAAATAATGTAGGCAGCATAAGGAAGCCTTCTGGGATATGAAACTACTCCTCACTCATCCCATATGGTGGAGGAGGGCTCCTCGTTTCTCTTGGAAGGAGTCTGTTATATGTACAGATCATTCTTCAAGCTCAGACAACAGTGCTGTGCCAGCCATGAGTCTGCCCCACACCTCTGTCAAATCTGAGACTTTTTCCTCAGGAGCCCCATCACTTGGTCAAAGAAACCAGAGCTAAGTACTTATAGCTTTCCTTGGGCTATAAGTACATCCAGCAGGCATTTTTGAGTACATCTGTAGTCTGGAACAGGGGAAGATACAAAGACGAAACAAAACAAAACAACACCTTTCCTGCCTTGGAAATTTTCCTAGTCTAGTTTCAAAGACAGGTACATAGGTATCTAGTGGACAATGGGACTGTTACTGGTGTTATATCCAGAAGTGATGCCATTATATTAGCATGTTTGAGGTCATACAGAAGGAGTCGAGACTTTAATTTGCTGGCCACTGCTTCAACCACCTTCCCTCTGCTTAAGCCACCATCTGAGAGGTGAGGACATTGCGTGAGGTTATTGGGAGTAATAACTCAGCGAAAAACTCTAAGTGCTGTCTAAAGATGAAGATTGTTCTTAGGAAAAAAATTACAACTTCACTTGTTTAATTGAAGGCATACTGTCTACTTTCTCCTCCAACTAGCTGACTGAAAGTACAATTAGTTTGCAAGAATGATTTTGGATCCAGGTGCACGTTTTCTGAAAGTGCAAAGTAGAGTGTGTAGAAAAATGAGTACAAGTTGAGTTTCTTTAAAGTTTGTCTTAAATATTTGATCATGTGCAGCCTGAAGGAGTGTTCTTTTCCTGTCCTTTATATATGGCTTGCTTAAGATACATGATAGGAGTATTGGCACCAGAAGAGAAGATTTTCCAAGGCTCTATTTGCTTTTTGGGATGCCATGCTGACAGATTCATCATGTCGATGGAGGCAGGGATTGCAGCCTAAGTAGGGCTGGCCAACCTGTACCCTATGGGAGTGAAATTACCTCTGTCTCCCAAATAATAATTCTGCATTAGGAGTAGGGGTGGTGGAAAAAGTGGGGGCTGGTAAATTATTACTAAACTTTGACTGTCTGAATGTGGTTCCAATATGAATGTTGGCTGATGTTTCGTTTATCATTAACAAATAAGACAAAACTGAAACAATGAAGACATGAGGTGAGCAACTGCTTTTCTGAGTGAAATAGTAGTTTCCAAATACTTGAAGGATATGTGCTCAATTACTTTGTGTTATTCACAGTGCATTTAAGTTTATTCTGCACAATTAACATTTTCTCTATCACTTTGTTAAGTCTAGACAATCAACAAACCAATAAATCAAGCCCTGGTTCATAGTGTTTGCCAATTTTTATGGTGTAAAACTCCCACTGAGGCCATTTCAAGTGACCAATTGTTACACAAATTCTTGAAAATTGAACTGTTGGCTCTGATGAGTTAGCCTGAACTGGATCCAGTATACCATTAGTCCATTAGTCCTAGTAGAACTTAAAGAAAACCTTTTGGAAGCTATTGGTAGACTGAATTTTAGTTTCCACAATTTGAGAGAAACATGGAGATTTGGAAAGAATGAGAAGTATTGTGTGATTGCATACACAATGGTGCCTTGAGGGAAACTGTTTTCTTCTGTAAGGGATAACTGTTCTCTTCTCTCTGACATGGACCTCTGAGGAAGCAAGATGGGTAAAAGCCCAGCCTCTTTAGTTTTCTTAAAGTAATATATTGTAAACTATAGCTCTTCTAGGGCCATAGGTCCCAAGACTTCAAGTATATCTGATGAATGCTGTTTCTCATAACACCAAGGTGAAGTACTGACACCATCTTTATTTTAAGAATGAGAAAATTGAGGCACACAAGTCATGTTACTTTGCCTGAGGCACAGAGTCAAGCAGAGTTAGGGATGAGAAGAGAGGCTGTTATTTTAGACACTCCCTATTAATGGAAATAGAACATAAACCCACCCAGTAGTCAAAGCACTGCCGAAGGTTTAGTGAGGAATGAAAACATTTAATTTGTTGAATCACCTATTACACAGTTTGGTGTGCTGGATCTGAGCATATTAGCTTGGGGTAACCTCTAGGGAGGATGATGAGGGAAGGCGTGGACCAAGTGGTTAGGCTTCAGCTCCTTGTGCTTAGTGAGGAAAGAGAGGCACCTCCATGGTTTCCTATTCCTTCTCATACCCGGCTTCAATTCATTTGGTTTGAAAGCTCCTTGCCTAAAGAAGATTTGTCTAAACAATCATTGACCCACTTCTTGGTGGACACCAGCATACACAGAGATCATCTCCCCATCCCATATACTGACTAGCTCCTTCCCACTTGGCTCACACTATTAGTTATTATATGAGAGCTTTGTGCACTGCATTATGCTAAGGGCTTCACACGATTATCTCATTTAATTCTCACACAACTCGTTGAGAAAGTCACTATTTTCTCTGTTTTACAGAGGAAACTGAGGCAGAGATCATTTAAGGAACCTACCCAAGAGCACATAATTAGTAAGTAAGTGCAGCAAGCGTTTTAACATTAGGCTGACTGTCCCGTTCCACATTCACAACTCAACATTAAGCTGCTCTTCAGTTCACATGATCCTTTTTATCTGACACCTTCCCTCTTCAAACCAAAGCCTGTCTCTCTTTGACATCTCACTGCTCAAGACCCTCTTTTCCCATGTATCTCCCCTAATTTATATAGCTCCAATTGTTATCTTCTGAGTTACTCTAGAAATGGTCTACAATATATTGCACAGTTTGTCATCTAAATGTATTCTTTCTTGTCTGATATAGTATCACATGTACTGTTTGTCCAACAAAAGTATAGGTTACTTAGGGAAGGCAAATATGTCTCATACTAATTCCTTATGTCTCATTGTTCCTCTCCTGTTGCTGATTCAAGTCCATGGTCTGCATCATTTCTCTAGCATCTATAGGAACCAGGAATTGAACTGAACGAGGTGAAAGATATTTGTTTTCTCATGGAACTACAAATTCTAGTGGAGAAAGCCAATTAACCAACAATTACAGTGCAATTTATCAGTGTTCTAAAAATAGGGTTCTGGAGGAGCCACTTGAAGAGTGTAGTCCTTTCTCTGAGAAAGATTCTCTTGAGAGGAACAGAAACAGGAGCTGGCTAGGAGATGAGGGTCAAGAAGGCTGGGGCATCTCACACAAGCAGTAAGGTATGGACACAAGGGTGTGTTTGGAGATCAAGAAGAATAATAAACTTGTGGCTCGTTAAGTACAGGTGATCCTGGATCTCCATGGCATGAGAAAATGTATGATTTTTGAGGCCATGAACTGATTCCCACCTAACCGAAGAATACTGTGCAGGAGGACATCAATTTGTCATTGAAATCTACCCCAACTAGAACAAGTCTCATGTCTATACTATTTTGTATCAGTATTGCTCATAAATTTTGTGGAAGGGATATAAGTAGTCTTTGCATATCTAAGAATTTTGAGATGATATTTGGTCTTTTTTTTTTTTTTTTTTTCTTTTAATTGTGATTCCTATAGGGAAAAAAAGTATTGAACTAGAGAAAAAACGGCTCTCTCAACCTAAGCCAAAACTGAAAAAGAAGAAAAAGCCTACCTCAAGGGTGCCCATGAAGCAGGAGTCATTTGATGGGAATG
>NW_006921614.1:16241252-16244348 GCF_000298275.1 Orycteropus afer afer
TAAGAGCTGTTTTACATTCAAAGTAACACGTACATTTAGTTTCATTCCCCATTCACCATGTCCAACCCTAACCTAGTCTCCTCCCCTCCCTACCCTGTACCCTCCCCCTATGCCCCTCATATTTATGCACTCCTGTTTGTTTTGCATTTCCTCAGTTTGAATGTTGGTCCTCTGGTGTCCCATGGTCTATTGCTCTAAGGGATGTATTACCATAGAGTATGTGGGTGCGTCATCCTGAGTTGAGTGGTCTGTGTGTACATCTTGTTAACTGGGCTGAGAGCCAGCCTCTAGGAGTGAGTTTTATTCTAGGTGCAGAATGTATTCCAGGGCCATAGGATTGGGAATCTCACCAGATTTCATCAGACCAGTAATTCTGGTCATTATTGAGTTTTTGGATTTTGTTCCACATTCTCCCTTCCACTCTATCCAGGATCTCCAGATTTTATCCTTTCCTGAGTGGTTGGCATTGGTAGCTGGGTGCCATCTAGTTCTTCTGGTCTTGAGCCCCACCGTGTCCTAGGGTTGATTGCTCCTAAATGCCCCCTCCCCTTTTTTTTTGCGTTCTTCTTCACTTCAGATGCTAGGAGACCATTAGCTGCATCTTAGATGGCCGCTTGAAAGCTTTTAAGACCCCAGTCACTATTTGCCAATGTAGGATGTGGAGCAGTGCTTTTATGACTTTTGTTGTGCCATTTGTGTCTGGTGCCCTCTGGTACTATGGTCCTGAGGCAGTAGATCTATTGGATCTCTCTCCCAGAGTTTCTGGTTGTCTGTGAGGGATTACTCTGTCTGTCTCCTATTGTTTCTGTAAGGACTGCAGGTATTTTGTATCACTTCTGTAGGTGTCAAAGGCCTTTGGTGGCTCAAAGTACCTGACACTGTCTTGGGCATACTTCTCTCAGGTTGGGCGGACATAATTTCTAGACATTGGGAAAACAACAGGGAAATGTTGGGAAGGAAGACTGAAACAATATTTGGAGTGTATAACAAATCTGAAACAAATTGATATCTTCTTGCACGTTGTTGTTGTTGTTATGTGCCGTCGAGTCGGACCTGACTCATAGCGACCCCTCCTTGGGTTTCTGAGGCAGTATCACTAGGAAGTAGATTGCCCCATCTTCCTTCTGAGGAGTGGCTGGTGGGTTTGAACCGCCAGACTTTTGGTTAGCAGTCAAGTGCCTTAGGTATTATGCTACCAGAGCTCCTGTCCTCTTGCACAGTGTAGTATTTTGCATTCCATAGAATCCAAGTTGTAAAACCCAAACTCTTATGTCTTCTACCAAGTTGGCCTCTATTTGACTTTCTACTAATATATTTTAAGCATATCTTTTAAACAAACAAACTCACTGCCATCAAATTGTTTCTGACTCATAGTGACCCCCACTGGCTTTCCAAGGCTGTAAATTTTTATGGAAGCAGATTGCCCCATCTTTCTTCAATGGGGCAGCAGGTAGGTTCAAACTACCAACCTTTTGGTTAGCAGCCAAATGCCTTAACTACTACAACATCAGAGCTCCTTAAACATACTTCTACTTTATATTATATTACAATTATATACAAATATATTTATAATATATATAAATATATACAAATATATAATATAAAAATATATATTATATATAAATATATTTATATTAGGGAGCTCTGGTGGCGTAGTGCCTAAGGCATTTGACTGCTAACCAGAAGGCTGGCAGTTCAAACCCATCAGCCACTCCTCAGAAGGAATATTGGGTTATCTACTTCCATAGTGATACTACCTGGAAACCCAAGGAGGGGTTGCTATGAGTCGGACACAACTTGATGGCACATAATAACAACAACAGCTTATTTATATTAAAATGAAGTCTGTGTACTGAGCTGCAGGACAAGTAATAACATGGGGAAGGCATGGGCAATGACTGGAACTCACCTCTCTGAAGTAAGAAGCAAGGGGGCTAGGAGGCCATGTGGGACCAGTGATGCTCACCCCCTTTCTATGGTCACGTGAACTCTCTGAAAGGTGTAGAAATGGGAAGGGGTCACCATTTCTCTGCTTTTCTTCACATTTACATCCCACCTTTCTATTCCTGGTGAAGCATAGCAAAGAGGAGGTAACCATACCATCACCTAGCCCCTTACTGAGGATATATTTGGGATATGCCCTGGTTCAGTGGTATAGTGGAAAAGAGGTGTGGGCAATGCTTCTTAAAGTGTTTGATAAAAAGTTGCTTTCTTTGAAAACTCTGATTTATTCTGTTTAGTTTTGTCTTATCTGGGCACTTATCCTTGTTAATATTTTATTGTCAAGGGTACGGTGACAACTTACTGAACAGAGGGATCATGTGGCTCCTGAGTCTTGAAGAAACTTGTGCTAGAAGGTAGATAGATGTACATGTATTTTAATTCCTATCTTCCCTCCTTTTTCTTGAAAAACATATGTCCACTCACTCACCTTATACCCACCCCACATTACTTGGAAGGTAAAAGATACAGTTTCATATATAATACACAAAAAGTAGGGAAAAAGAAGGAGAGACTGTCTCATAGCTCCTCAAATTTCTTGACCTTGATTGAATAGAAATAATATTTCTTGAAGTAAGGAAGGGGACTTAGGAAACTTAAGAGACCTTTAAAGTTCAAAGTCATCCAATTTCATCTCCATACTTTCAAGTTTAGATTGTGGTCCACACAGCTCCTTTAACTTTAGGACAAAGAACAAAGTCTAGACTGACCCATGCATATTCATTCCCCCAAAATCAGAGACCCACTAAAACATTCCTGTCTCATATCCACTTTTGGAGACATTTCAGGTGTAAAATCATTATTAAAAAAGATAAGCCATTGAAAAAATCTATTTGCTATTTAATAAGCCTTGTAAAACTTGTCCATTACACTAATATATTTTTTATCTCAAGACAAATATGCAAAAAAATAATATTATGCCAATTTGTTGTTGTTGTTATTGTTATGCCTTGTCAAGTTGGACCCAATTCATAGCAACTCCTCCTTGGGTTTCCAAGGCAGTATCACTACAGAAGTAGATTGCCCCATCTTCCTTCTGAGGAGTAGCTGGTGGGTTTGAACCGCCAGCCTTCTGGTTAGCAGTCAAGTGCCTTA
>NW_006921614.1:16244448-16247345 GCF_000298275.1 Orycteropus afer afer
CCCCATCTTCCTTCTGAGGAGTAGCTGGTGGGTTTGAACCGCCAGCCTTCTGGTTAGCAGTCAAGTGCCTTAGGCACTATGCTACCAGAGCTCCCATTATGCCAATAGGAAAGTCATTTGTGGGTGATTCTATCCTTTAAGATTTGTGGATTCAAGAATGAAGATGCATAAGTCAGAAGGGCATATAGATTTTGGATTACATACCCACTCAATGGTAGATGTTAATTGGCCTTCATAGGAAATGGTGAGGGTCATGATCAGTTAGCAGAGTCTGACATAGGTGCAGGAAGGAGGAGAGTGGTACTTGTGTCTTTTATTTGCTAATCCTGGCATGAATCTATGTAAGTGTTGGCATGTGTGCATGAGTGAGTGTGTGTGTGTTGTGGGGGAGACCTATGTCTCCCAAACTTTTCTCAGACTTTCTCATTGAATTCTGCTTTACTTTGTGAGATTGAACCCTCTCCATGTTATCTATAAGGAAAAAGATAATTCAATGTTGAGTATGGAAGTATATTAAATTCTGAAGGCCTATCCTCCTTTTCTGCCTATGTGTGCTGAAATGCTAACTGGCTGTCACCTGGAGAGCCCTTTCCTCTGTAGTGCAGGGAGGGAGATGAACAATCTTCTCATGAAGAAATGAGAAGTGAGCAAGGTTGACCAGCTCTTGGAACTCCATGTTCTCCTGGTTGGGTCTTAACTGCCATTTTTCTGTGCAGATTTGACTGTAGCTTGGAGACTTCAGCCTCTGCCCCTTATGCTCAGCTAGGCCATTACAATTTTTTTCCTGTATGATTTTAAAACCAGTCAGTGCCCAGGGTATAGTTGGGGAAATCCTGTTTGATATATCACACCACGTCATTTCAAAACAAATCTGGTTTTACTTTTTAAAATTGCTTTTAGTGAATTCTTTTGTGAAACTCTTTATTACTGTCTATTTACAATAGTAGTTTTTATTGAGGCCCTTATTTTCAAAGAAATGCATGCTGTAAATTTACATAATGGGCCAGACAATGACTAAGGAGCAAATTACATAAAGATGATTACAGGCACTTAGCATGTACACTAGTCCTATGACTCATGGGCAACTTGTTTGTGTTGCATTTAAGGCCAGAGGTGTCTTAATAAAACATTATGTAGAGAGAGAATTATGAAAGAATCCCAGTCATCAAAAACCTCTGCCAAAATGTGATGCTTTTATGGCTGGAGACGATGCTGAAAGTGCCATTTAAGTTAGAAGGTGTGGTATGAAATGCCAAAGAGCTCACTACAGTTCTACTGCCTCAACAAGGCACTAAATCCATTAGAAAGCTAATTCAAAGTTTACACAGAAATCACTACTTTAGAAACATCCTTGTTCTCCACAAAGCATGTGATTCCAGGTTTGATGAGGATAGACAGCTTTTATAAAGCTATCTGTGGTCAGAAAGTCATGATTGAGAAGATACTTGCTTTTGATGCTGAAGAGATAATATATCCTTGATGTCCTTGACATCTGTGAGGGAATATTTTTATTCTCTTATGTTCTCCAAGTAGTTTATTGCAGCTCTTGGGATGAGGAGTGTTAGGTGTGGGCAAGAAGAATAAATTACCTCCTACCTCCTACTGCTGAGCTTTGGTTGTGTTTGGACAGCATGAGCTTTAAGAAGAAACTTGTAGTTGATACATTCAACTCCAGATTCCTTCATAGATCCAAGACTATTGTTATTGTAATGATTGCTGGAAGTGTTGTTCCCAGCATAAAAGTTGTGACCTACAGGGAAAAAAGTCTTTCTACCTCAGATCCTAGCCAGGCATGTGAGGCCACTGTTGTGTCCTTAAGCCAATCTTTACAGCATGAAGTTTCCAGACAGTGACGCCAGGGAAAATACTGCTCCAGCCACCACCCACTTCTTCACCACCAAATTTGTCTTCCCTCTGTAATAAGCACAGGAGCTCTGGTAGAGTAGTGCCTAAGGCACTTGACTACTAACCAGAAGGCTGTTGGTTCAAACCCACCAGCCACTCCTCGGAAGGAATCTACTTTGGTAGTGATACTGCCTCAGATACCTAAGGAGGGGTCGCTTTGAGTCGTGTCTGACTCGACTGCAAATAACAACAATAATAACTACTGTATAATGACTTCTGTTCAACTAGAATTGATTCATTTGGAATTTCTTTATTATTAGAGAAATGCAATCTTTTTTTTTGTTTTTAATGACTAAAAAAAAAATCAAGTGTTCTAATTCTTGACACAGGCAAATGGTTGGGTGCATAGACTCAGCTAATCCGTTCATGCCTGCAGTGTAGTAAATTACTTAGTGTGGCTTTTCTACCCATAAGTCTTTGTAAACTCCAAGGTGGGATTTTCTATGAGCAACTGAGGAGCTCCTGATTGCTAAAGTTGTCTACCTGGAGTATTTCTGTTGGGAGTGGTACAAAACAATGTTCTGGGAGGTGCCCACTCTCTTTCAAGTGCTTAGAGTTCTGATGCTAGATTGGCTAGTTTGACCACCCTGCCGGGCTTCAAAGGAGGCCTCCTAGAGGCAGAATTCTCTCTGACTGCTGGCTGAGAAAGGACGTGCTCCTGTGAGAGACGTGCCACTGGAAGAGACACGTGCTGCTGGGAAAGAGACTCAAGAGACATGCATTGCTGAGTGAGACACCGAGGGGCATTCACTGTTGGGAGAGAGACTGTGAGAGACTTTTGGCTGAGGGACGGTGGGCTGAGGGAGAGACTGAGCATTTTTCCTGAACTTGAATTGTAGCCTGTGGTGCTTCCCTAATAAACCCCATAATCTTTGAGTTCTGTGTGGCCAATGAAGCGAATTATCGAACCCAGGAGAGAGGTGGTGGGTGCTTTGGGAGGAACGGTTGGTGAAAGGGCTGGAGGGAGGCAGCATGTCTGGCCTTGCAGTAAT
>NW_006921614.1:16247565-16264668 GCF_000298275.1 Orycteropus afer afer
ACTCCTTGGAAGGAAGGTTGGGCAATCCTACTTCCGTAGTGATACTGCCTCGGAAACCCAAGGAGGGGTCGCTATGAGTCGGGTTTGACTCGATGGCACATAACAACAACAACAATCCTATTAAATTGCATTGCAGAGTTACATTGGGCTGACCTTCCTGATTATTTTTCTCATAGGCCAAAAGTGAAATTAGCACTTGCATCTTCTCATTTATTTATTTTTAACCATTTTCTTATTTAATTGGCAGTCCAGATATATCTGTCAAATCAAAACCAAACTCACTGCCATCGAGTCTTTTCCAAATCATAGTGACCCCTCCTTGGGTGTCCAAAGTGGTTTCTCTACATAAGTAGATTGCCAAATCTTCCTTCCAAGGAGAGGCTGCTGGGTTTGAACTGCCAGCCTTCTGGTTAGCATAGGCACTATGCCACCAGAGCTCCTGATACATCTGTAGGCATGGGAAAAGTTTGTAAATTTTGCGGTGTCTAGAATGGAAGAGAGTTGGGTTCTACCTGCCCTTGCCTTCTAAGCTCTAGACTATCCACAGCCAGGGAGGGGCTGGGGATGGTTCCACCACCTGCTCTAGAACAACATTTCCTGGGTAGGCCACAAGTATTCAGAGAAAACTAAACTCTGTAATGCAGGTGTGGAAATGCTGGGCTCCACAAAGTTAAATAGGTTTCTTTATTGAAGAACTTCTCAAGCCTTCCATTCAACCATCTGAATGCTCATTTAACCACTTTCACCGAGTGCTGACATATGTAATATATACTATATATATATACATATATAGTAGACACTGGATCCAGGACAAAGCAGGACAGATGTGATTCCTGCCAGCATAGACTGAAGTCTGATGGAGCTTTTAAAACAATCATTTCAAAGAGGGAAATAAAGTGGGCAGTGTTCTCAACATACTGAATGATGAGATGTCTTTGGGAGAGCATTTTGTAGCACATGTATTTTATGTTTGTGGGATGCATGTTGGCAACAGTCCTGTACAGAAAGGAAGACTCAAGGTCTTCAAAAAAAAAGTAGAAAAAGTGTGGCAGAGAACAGCCAGCACATGCCCAGCTCCCTACACTCATTCTTCCTGCTTCTTACCACCACCCTGAGAGTTGGTAATTATTTCTTTCTATATATGAGGAGACTCAAAGTGTTAAAATGACCAGTCCAAGGCCACATATTTGGGAAGGAGAACTTGATTGAAATTCCAGCCTGTTTGGCTCCAAATCCATAGTTTCTCCATCACTCTTTGCTGTCTTTCTCTTGAGTTTGCAGGAAAGAAAACTGGCTTCCAGTCTTGACCTTTCCACTGACTAGCCAGGTAACCTTGGCTAAATCCTTCAAATTATCTGAGCTTTACAGTTTTTAATTGTAAACATCAAATCAAAAAACCAAACTCACTGCCAGCCAGTAGGATCTGACTCATAGCGACCCCTCCTTGGGTTGCCAAGGTGTATCACTACAGAAGTTTGATTGCCCAATCTTCCTTCCGAGGAGTGTCTGGTGGGTTTGAACCACCAGCCTTCTGGTTAACCATCAAATGCCTTAGGCA
This sequence comes from Orycteropus afer afer, assembly GCF_000298275.1. Taxonomy (NCBI): domain Eukaryota; kingdom Metazoa; phylum Chordata; class Mammalia; order Tubulidentata; family Orycteropodidae; genus Orycteropus; species Orycteropus afer. Next base: position 16,249,124 of record NW_006921614.1, read on the forward strand.
CTATGCCACCAGAGCTCCCAAATCTAATCATACTCTTTTTCAAATGGTGCAGGACGGTTCTTTTCTGTCCTATAGGGTTGCTGTGAGTTTAAATTGACTCAATGGCACAGACAGTAGCAACATATACAATGCATATATATTCAATAGAGTAATTATAGAAAGGCATAAGAAGACACTGAAAACTACACATAATTTCACTGTATGGTGACTGTATTAACTAATGTCAATTAAAAAAAAAAAAAAAAAGCTCACTGCTCTCAAATTGATTCTAACTTGTAGCACCCCCTCTTTTGGTTTCCAAAGCAGTATTTCTATGGAAGTATATTACCCAGTTTTCTTTCTGAGGAGTGGCCGCTGAGTTTGAACTGTCAGCCTTCTGGTTCACAGTCAAATGCCTTAGGCACTATGTGACCAGAGAGGTAAATTCATTACCATAATTTTTAAGATCAGGTTAAATAAGGTATGTTTCTCTGTTAAAAAAACTACAGGGTACTTAAGGTGTTATCTGCGTTCCAAGCATCAAGTAGTGTCGGCAGCAATGACTCAACACATAGATGTTATGTTTGCTCTCCCAGGAGTAACCCTGCTCACTCATGTCCCACAGCTACTACAGAGGATGGTATTTCTTTAGGAATTTTCTATGGAGGAGCTTTCCCTAATAGCTGCCTCTGAACATGACCTCAGTCCTTATAAATACTTGTTAAAGGATTTCTCTTTAAGAGCAGTAATACCTGGAGGTACATTTATCATTGTCTCTGCGCACTAGCTATCCAACCACACACTGAAGAATAATGGCAAAAATAATATTTATGCAATAAACCATGTAAAATATGTGAAAGGAGCCCTTCTGTGTTGAATTGAAGGTAGAGATCACTGGCCTATTTATAATGATTTTAAATGACATTCTGATCAGTAAAATTTGTGGCTTTGCAAACACAGAGGGTTCTAACATCATTATTATTGGGGAGAAATATATTTCTTTGGAATCTGAACTGATAGATGGCACATTATCTGTCCAAGGCAAGATCACAGGCTCTGTCCATTTTTATTTTTAATTGTATTGGTATGCTTTATGCATTTAGTAGGATGGAGTCCTTTGCAATGTAAATTCATAAAGGCAGATCAAGGAGACATAGATGGAGATTGCTTCCTGTCAGTGCTCACAGGAATGGTGAGGGGCAGCACTAAGGTGCTGAAGCCAGGAGCCATGTGGAGCAAAGTGGCCACCAGAGGCTCATTTTGAAGGATCAACATGGTCTGAGGGATTTCTTCTTGGAGGAGCAGAGTGGCCAGATTACCTGATGCCCAGCCAACAAATGGTGTGTCTCAGGACACCCCAGGAACACTCTCTGGTTCTCTCTTATCCTCCAAGGACCCATGAAGGATCCACTTTACTTGAAAATACTCAGAGGAATCTGGGGGTGTCAGTGGATCCCAGTGCTTTTGGAACATCATCCCTCCTTTAAATAATCTGGTTGCACATTTAATTTTAGTGTTCTTCAGGCTTTTATATGGTTGGCTTGACACTGAGGACAGAGAACACATTTGTTGATACTTGCTGAAGTGGCAGGGTGGTGGTGGAAAACACTCAAGTCTAGATTCACAAGCACAAGTCATGCTAAAGACAATTCATTTTTTTCTATTGACAGGGTCACTAGACTGGTAGATCCAGGAAGTGCTGTAATCAATGGGTTATTCACTAAGGCATTTGATATTTGTGATGATACTCCTGTGTACAAAGTGGAGAGATGGGGGCTTGATGTCAGGAACAGTAACTTCTTCAAAGGTCGATGACCCTACCCAACTCATGCTGATCTGAGGGTTGACTTCTGATGTTGTGCCCCAAGATTCAGCTCTATCCTGTCAAAGATTTAAGTTACATCCCTGACTCATAACAATCCCCATTGGGTTTCTGAGGTGGTAAGTTTTTATGGAAGTAGATAGCCCCATCTTCCTTCCACAGAGTGGCTGGTGGGTTTGAACCACCAAACTTTTGGCCACCAGACCTCCTTAGAAGACTTAGCAAATTTCTAGGTGACTTAAAGTTATGTGGACAGTCTCTTTGTGGTTAGCCAGAATCAGAACTGAAAGGACTTTTGTAGGTTAGAAGAAATGGTTGAATAAGATAGAATGGTATTTTCAATGCTTCTTTAGAAAGTTTCTTCACTTGTGTTCAAAGAATCAACTTCAGTAGTATTCCAAGAATACGATGTGGCTTAGCAACAGCAAGAGTAAAATGATGAATGGACTTTGCATATTACAGCAGTATATCAACAAGGACTTGCCAGAAATTCAAGCCACATTCAGAAGAAGATGTGGAACCAGGGACATTATTGCTGACAGGAGATAGATCTTGACCGAAAACAGAGAACACCAGAAAGATGTTTATCTGTGTTTTATTGACTATGCAAAGTCACTAGACTGTTTGCATCATAACATATTTTGGATAACATTGGGAAGAATGGGAACTACAGAACACTTAATTGTGCTCATGAGGAACCTGTACATAAACCAAGAGGAAGTAGTTCAAACAGAACAAGGGGATACTGAATGGTTTAAAGTCCGAAAATTTTGCATCAGAGTTGTGTCCTTTCACCATAGTTATTCATTCCGTATGCTGAGAAAATAATCCTACAAGCTGGACTATATGAAGAAGAACATAGCCTCAGGATTGGAGGGAGACTCATTAACAACCTGTGATACACACACGACATAGCTTTGCTTGCTGAAACTGAAAAAGACTTTAAGAGCTTACTGATTAAGATCAAAGACTACAGCCTGCAGTTTGGATTATACCTTAACATACAGAAAACAAAAAATCCTAACAACTGGACCAATAAGCATTATTATGATAAATGGAGAAAAGATTGAAGTTGTCAAGATTTCATTTTAGTTGGATCCACAATCAACACCCAGGGAGGCAGCAGTCAAGAAATCAAACAACACATTGCATCAGGCACGTTCACTGTGAAAGATCTCTTTAAAGTTCTCAAAAGCAAAGACATCACTGTGAGGACTAATTGTACCTGGCTCAAGCCATGGTCATTTCAATTGCCTCATATACATGAAAAAGCTGAACAATGAATAAGGAAATCTGAAGAAAAATTGATGCCTTTGAATTTTGATGTCAAGAATATTGAATATATCATGGACTGCCTGAAGAATGAACAAATTTGTCTTGGAAGAAGTACAGCCAGAATGGTCCTAGAAACAAGGATGGCAAAACTTAGTGTTACATTGGACATGTTATCAGGAAGGACCAGTCCTTGAAGAACATCATGCTTGCTGAAGTAGAGAGTCAGTGAAAAAAAGGAAGACCCTCAATGAGATGAATTGATGCAGTGACTGCAATAATGGGCTCAAACATAACAATGATTGTGAAGATGGTGCAGGAGTAGGCAGTGTTTCATTCTGTTGTACATAGAGTTGCTATGAGTTGGAACCTACTAAATGACACCTAACAACAACAATTTTGCATGTTTTCTTCATCCATCTGTGACTACATTACAACAGTCTGTTTCCTATGATGCTGAACTTCCCTTGTCATCTCTGGGCTAGTCTAGATACTTTTGGGAGACTGGGCATTACTTTTAAGGAGACTCATTGCATTTCAGGACAGAATACATATGAAGCACAGGAAGCTGACTGCAAAGAGCTGATATCATACCCTAAGAAGAATTTCTGAAGACTCAGCCACCTAAACACTGAAGGCTGGCCCTGAGGAAACCACCTTAAACTGGCTTTATGAGGTTCCACATGCACAACCAGAACCAGAAGTGGAAGCTGACAGACTTTGGAGCACTGGATGTCCAGAGGTAGAATGGGCTGCTCACGAAACCTCAAGATCCTTGCTGCTATAAGGTCAGGCTCAGATAGCCAGCATTTTAGGTGGACATTATAATAGTGCTTCCCATAGATGGATGGTTGGTTTGGTTGAGTGTTCCACTGAGCCTGGAATTCTGTGAGCTCACAATTAGGAGTCAGGAAACACAGATCTAATCTTGGTTTGTCATACACTACCTAAATGACCTGAATCAAACCATTGCATTTCTCTGGATCTCATTTTTCCCATCCCAGGAAGTTGGACATGATTATCTCTGAGGTTTCCATAATTCATGTTGTCTGCTAAATTTGTCACCAAGTGCCTAGATCTCTATGAAGAACCGATAGTTTATGTAATCTTGTGTTGTTGTTGTTGTTAGGTGCCGTTGAGTCAGACTCAACTCATAGTGACCCTTCCTTGGGTTTTTGAGGCAGTATCACTACAGAAGTAGATTGCCCAACCTTCCTTCCAAGGAGTGGCTGGTGGGTTTGAACCGCCAGCCTTCTGGTTAGCAGTCAGATCTTGTAGTGGTGTCCAAAGTCCTCAAACTTCAGGGAGAGAGAGAGGAGAATCAGCAGCAGCACAAAGGTGATTCCTATGAAGTGGAGGTTAGACATACTTCTATTCTGACCTTTTCACCATTTCTGGCACCAGCTGTCCCCTGCTGTGGCACTCTCTACTAGTCTGCTGGGTTGGGTAATTTGTTGCAATGGCCACACAGAACACACAGAGCATACTCAAGATTATATGGTTTATAGGGAAGTAACAGGTTACCACTTGGGATCAGGAACAACTTGGAAGAAGGAGGAACAACTCAGAAGAAGACAGAACATAGTTCATCGATTAGGACAGCTTCCAACCAAGACAGCTCTCAGCTCCTTCTTAGACATGTCCACAGGCAGGCTGCAATTCTCTGTGGTGCTCCCAGGAAGCCTCGGCTGCTGGGTCCCTCTTGGCCTGGTCTCTGGAAAGTGGTCTTGCTGGGGCAAGTGTGACAGCTCTTTAGCTTCACTGACAAGTGCCCAGAAGCACCTTACTCTGCCAGTAAATCTATTGCACAAAGATACTCTGCTCTCTTGTTCCAAGGGTCAGGAAGCCCACAGCAGCATTCTTGTACTAATCTCCTTCTTCTTGCTGCTTGTATTGTCTTGCTCCATCTCATGCCATTGTGCGTCATCTTACATTGCCTTGTGAGCTGTCTCCAATGTTAGAGGTCACTCTATGTCCTGGGTCTAGGAGGTTCTCAACACAAGGAGTCTGGGTCTAAAGGTTGCTCTCTTCTCCCAGCTTTTCTTCTTGATCATAGTAAGGTCCCCATTATCTCTGTGGGATCAGCTCTTTTATAAGACAACTCCTTTCACCAGGACTACAAACAGACAAATACATTTGGTATGACACAGGCACTATATTTGCACCCTTACTGATCCATGTAAGGGTTTCACAGATCTTATTTGCATAATAAACTGTCCAATCTCTTTGCAAGATTGTGACCTAACAAACTCAGGGACAGACAGGCCATATGTAAAGAGAAACCTGTTGCACTGCAGTTTGTGATCTCTTTGGTTTTCATACACCAAGGAAAAGGCTTAGGAAATTATATCTTGCCTGTCATTGGAAGGCATGTCCCAAATATCTCATGATTTTCTCTGAACAGTGGCCCCTTTTTATTGGCATTCTCTTGGCCTACACATTGAAATCATTTGGAGCAGAACAGAAAAAGCAACCAGATCTGTAGTCATTTTTTACTGTGATGGAGAGGCCTGGGATCTGGAAGGCTTCTGGCTATGTCAGCAGGTGAAATACCTGAAAATGATTCTGAAGATATTTTGTGAAGTTATTCCAGTTTCTTTTGGTGTTTGTCCTTGTTTTCTTCTAAAGTTTGTCTTCCATAAGGAAGCATTGGGCATCATTTTTGTGATTTTTACTCTATTTTGTGGACATCCACATCTGGAGCTAGCCTATTTCCTGGGCTGATGGCTCCCACTCCTCTATCAGAGAAGTTGGAGGCAGGTAGACTTGGCCAGTTAGTACCCTGGGACCATGTCCTTCCGATTGAGTGTGCTAAATTGAGTCAGAATCAATCCAGACATCCACATGATGTAAGGAGCTGAGCTATAAACTTGTATGGGACCAAAGAGTATATGTAATTTGGATTAAGGAAGAGCCCATTAGGAGGGACAAATAGGAGGTGGTCTGGATTTGTGTGTGTTTATATGCACATGTGTATATGCACATGTGTATATATGCACACACATGTGTGTGGACTGTGCAAGTGCATTTGTGCACATGCATATGTGTGATGTGTAAGCACACATGAGTGCATAAATGTGTATAAACATGCCTGCATAGGAGTATAGGTGCACACATGTGCATGTGTATATATGTGTATGTGTGTGCAAGCACCTATACATATGGGAGTTTGTGAACATGTGTATGTGCATGCATGTATGTGCATGTGTGTGTACATATGATAGTGTGCATGCATGTGTGGTAGAGGAAAGCTCTCCTGTGATAGTTTTTATGCATACCTGGAATACTGCTTGAGTGCGCTGCATCCACTTAAATGGCTAGGGAAGTTCCAACACATGAAAGAGTGTTGGTTCAACTGGTGAAAGCCTGATGTTAATGAAACTACAGATCCAAACCATAGTCTGCACCATCTTTTTTAGATAACTCAACAACTCAACTCAACTCAACTCACTGCAGTTGAGTTGGAACTGACTCATAGCAACCCCCCCTTGGGTTTCTGAGGTGGTATCACTATGGAAGTGGATTGCCCAACCTTCCTTCCAAGGTGTGGCTGGTGGGTTTGAACTGTCAGCCTTCTGGTTAGCAGTCAGATGCCTTAGGCATTATGCCACCAGAGCTCCCTCATAGGATTTCCAAGGCTGTCAATTTTTACTGAAGCTGACTTCCTCCTCTTTCTCCTGAGGAAAGGCCAGTAGGTTCAAACCAGTGGCTTTTTGGTTAACAGCTGAATGCTTTAGCCAGTATGCCACCAGGACTCCACAACTTTTTTAGACATTCACTGTAAACTCTGCTTCTTCCTAAGAATGTCAGCCACATGAAAATTAGGACTAAAACAAACAAACATGAAGGATATTTTCTATTCCATCCCCTGGGCAAACAATATTGCTCAGGACCAATTTGTACAGGTGGTGAAGCAGGACTTTCATCTTCAATCAAATGTAAAACAAAGGCAGAACTCTATCATAAACACTGGTGAAATGGTACCAGAGCTGACTTTTTCTAGATGTTTCAAACACCTTTTTTCTTTTTGATTGTTGACCTCGACCGAATATATCATGAAGAATGCTTTAAAAGAGACCCTCTTAAGTGAGGAAAGGAGGCTATCCAACTTTGTAAATTTGTGTTATTTTTGAGCAAACAGGCTCTCCCTCCTGATCCTGTGCGCTCAGTGAAAGACACCTTTCAAAGATTGTTGCTCCCAAAGAAGAGCTGATCTGTGATGACAACAGCTTTCAGCAGCTCTCACAAAGAACACATACAGCTCAGCTCAGCATGGAGCAGCCAAACCAAGGGGTCCACATATTGTGCCTCAGCTGTTAGTGCTTGTTGTGTTCCAGGAGTCATGCTTAGAAATGGAGGAAAAAAGATCCTCTCCTGAGGAATCTGTGGTTGGTACTCCCTCCTGGGCACTGGGCTTCGGGGAAACACAAAGCACATTTGACAATGACAGACTGGAATTGTTTTCATTACTGTGTTCAGCCACTAGTTAGAATGCTGTCACTGAATACTTCCAGGACTCTTTGTTTTGTCAAATGCACCAGCTTGGCACAGTCAGATTCTTTTTGGCTTTTTCTGAAGAGAATATTACCTACTGGCCCTGACTCCTCAGAAAGAATAAGAAAACATAATGGCAAAATATCAGAATGGGCATTCCTGAATCTACTGTAGTACAAGCCATCAAATTATCTCCAATTTTAAAATGTACAAATAAGTATCTTCATAACTGATGAAAACAGAAGAGGGCTTCTCCCAGCCATTCACATAGAGATATAAGCAGCACAAGACATTGAGATGACCACATGGGGAGAAACTGTGTCTCTCCAGCTCGAACATGTACTTTGGGCCTGTCTTCTGTGGATGTGTGTGTGTTCATGCTACCTGTTTGCCATTCCTGTCCCTGAGTAATAATGAGAAAATCAGGTTTGCTAACTAGCTTCATGAGACCTTCAAATGCTCTTTGTCTCGTTATCATTCCCCATTGTAAATTTTTTGGCCGATCTCATGTGTAGAGTTGAGTTATATGCTGTATGAATGAGTGAATGGATACTGCATCTGCAAACTAACATAGTGGTAACTATCCCAAGATGCATCATTACTAATAAAACCTGCTTTACCAGCTGTCATGAAAGTTAAATGAGAGAATGCGTGTTAATGTGCTTTGTAAACTCCAAAGCACTGTGCTGACCTTAGCCAGTGTTGCTATTCTGAGAGGAAAACTGACCATGAGAAAAAGGTGATTTTGACCTCCTAGAAAGATGACTTCTTTGTCTAGATGTAGACTGGCCCACATGTTACAAGATTGCTAGAAACTTCCCTAGAGTCAAAAGCACATAACCCTTCCAAACAAAATTGATGTATTCTGTATGTGAAAAGAGGCCTGGAGAGAGCTCAGAAAGGATGATGAGTGCTAGTTTAGAGTTGGGAACAGAGGAGGGATGCAAGAACCCCATGTTTTTCATCTCTTGTTGGCTGACAAGTCTGCTTCTACTGCATGGTCTTGACTGGCCTGGACAGAAACTGCACTGCTCTCAGGGGAGGGCCAATAGGCCCAAATTAGAGCAGAAGGTGGCCACACATGGCAGGGTTACTGTCCAATGGAAAGTGGAGCTCTGCAAGCCTGAGCTTTCTGCATGTGGGGTCCTTCTACTATGCAGACTAGTGGCAATCAGAGCCTTCTGTTCTAGGGCTGTAATACCCTACTCCTCTTCTCTTTCACCACCTCTAAACTGGCACTCATCTCCTTTCTGTATCCCCCCCCCAAAAAAAAAAAATACAGAGGATTTTCAGGCTGTACTGTTTGTAAGCATTTACAGAATGTGGATGAAAAAGTCTAGGACCAATTTTATGTATTTGTATTTTACAAGTAATGTTTCTTTCTTCTTCATCCTCCTTTTCATACCTGAAAACTTTGTCCAAAATATCCTAACTCCACTAATGCCTTTATTTCAAGTTCTTGTTTCAGGTTTGCCTTAACACATTTTCTTTTATATCAATCAAAATAATTCCAACCAAACCCACTGCTGTGGAATTGATCCTGACTAATAGAGATCCTGTAGGACCGAGTGGAACTGCCCCATAGGGTTTCCAAGGCTGTGAGTCTTTATGGGGAGTCTCCCCAGAAGGGCTGCAGCTCCAGGGTGCCTCATAAAATAATAAAGGAAATAAAAAAAGAAAATGGAAAGTTACCTTAATCCTACAGCTGTAACATAACATTGCAATTCTTTAAAAACAAACAAACAAATCTTGGTAATATTAAACATTCTGTTGATAATCAGTGCAAAGAAAATCTATATGTATCCAAATAAAATGACATGAACCAATTATTTAAGAAGCCAGAATTTCCAGTTCTTGCACAGGATTTTCTACATGGCATTGCTACCTTTGTACACTGAACAAATAGTGAATGATAAGGAGGACTTCCTTCTTCCTTGTTGAATGGCCAAGCTACACAAAAGGAGTCATTTTTGTTTAGAAAGAAAATAAAAGGAAGTAGCATTTTACAGACAGGGAGAGATGTCAGTACCAAACTACAGGCAGTCCTGGATTATGAACATCTGACTTATGTACAACCCATAATTATGAATCAACCCCCATAAAGTATGGTTGTTGTTGTTATATGTCGTCGAGTCGGCCCCGACTCATAGTGACCCCTCCTTGGGTTTCCAAGGCAGTATCACTACGGAAGTAAGATTGCCCAACCTTCCTTCCGCGGGGTGGCTGGTGGGTTTGAACCGCCAGCCTTCTGGTTAGCAGTCAAGTGCCTTAGGCACTATGCTACCAGAGCTCCTAAAGTAAGCGACCACGATATGGTATGTTGGAAATTTGAGATATGTACAATGGTTCTTAATAAAAAATAGGTGTTACTTTGCAATGCACATTATTAAAGACATCATCATTATTATTACTCTACTATTATGTTAAAGATGTTTAGTTTATCTGGAAGTGTTGCTTAAATGATTTTTGTGCATAGAAAACTGCACTATATACCATATACTAAGACAAATATTTGACTAACTGACAATAGATAGGAACCATAACTAATTGTTCTGACTTATGTACAAATTTGACTTAAAGACAGACTTGGGAAAGGAACTCTTTCATAATCTAGGGACTGCCTGTATTGGCCTTTCTTGATTCTAATGGTGTCTCACATCATCCCACATTCTATCCTCAGACCCATCTTACTGAGGCTCCTGGGTATGGACTTTCTGAGCCTATTTTCCTCATCATGCCTATGGGTGAGCCCTAGGACCTAGATCCTCACAGAAGTCATGCAGCAAACAGCAGGTCCTATGGGGCCACTCCCAGAGCAACAGAGTACAAAGTTAAGCTGTATAACAGGAGGCTTGAAACCCCAGCAATGCAATCACACAATGCACTCTATAATTAACTAATTATTATGATCTCAAATGAGGTGTTTTGTTATTGTTTTGACCTTCCTGACACCCTTACTAACTGCAAGCCTGAATCTACATAAACAACCACTTCTATCCCTTGGCTCTCTTTCCTGTAGGAAGAGCCAGGGATTTGGGAAACACCCTATTGGTCATTTTGGGTCACAGAATTGATCATTGGCATGACAAGATAGTATCAGCCCCAGGCATTAGAACTGGCAAAAGGTTTCATGTGAGGAAAAAATGGAGGTGAAGAAAGAATTCAAAATATCCTTGCCTTTGACAGAGTCAGGGGAGAGGGTCCCTTCTGTCTACTGTGACTCTCTCTTTCTGCCCCTACGTACAATTTATAGGGAGTCTCTTCTCAGCTTCTAAGTGCTAGCTGTCACTCCTGCCCCAAAAATCTATGGTTGTATCTCATTTCAGATACAAGGGCCATGGCTGAGAGCAGATTCGAGGGTCCCTCCTGGCTTTGCCATGCTGCTCAAGTTTTTTTTTAGCCTAGCTGAGACTCAGTTTCCTGGGTGAATAATAGTTTTCTACTTCATAGCATTACTGTGGGGATTAAATAACTCATGGTGTGTGTTAGCACTCTGCCTGGGCATCAGATGAGTGGAGTGATATTGAATAGTCACTACTGAATAGTTAGTATCTTTGCATAGATGTGGATGAGCCTTCAGCAGCAAAGCCAGCCCTAAGGCATTTTGTTTTAATTTGGTTGAATGGTGAGTTTATTATCTGTAGAACAGAATTCACCAAACCAATATGAAAGATTGCTTCCTGGTTGCTGCCTTGTAGAGAAGGATAGATCTGGTGGCCTGGAGAGGATGGGCATATGGCCCTCAGTAAATATGTGATTGGGAGCTCTGGTAGCATAGTGCCTAAAGCACTTGACTGCTAACCAGAAGGCTGGCGGTTCAAACCCACCAGCCACTCCTCAGAAGGAAGATAGGGCAATCTACTTCCATAGTGATACTGCCTCGGAAACCCAAGCGGGGGAGTCACTATGAGTCGGGTCCGACTCGATGGCACATAACAACAACAACAACAACAACAAATATGTGATTAAATTCAAGAGACCCTCATTCCTGTCATTTCAGAATTCTCTTCCATTTAAGTCATCTGATCACTGGTGATACTCTTCTCAGCTCTACAAGTGTCTGTTCTTGTTGCTATTAAGTTTGTTTTATTTTTTTACTTTTATTGTGGTGAAAACATACATAATAAGACATTCACCAACATAGCAACTTCCACATTTACAGCTCAGGGACATTGATAATATTTTTTCATGCTGTGCCACCATTATTGCTATCTTTTGCTGAAATATTCTACCACTATCAGCATAAACAAAGTTCCCCACAAACAAGTCTCCCCCTCCCCCTACCTCCACCCCTAATAATCTTTGGGGTGTGTGTGTGTGTGTGTGTGTATTTTAATCTGTGTAGGAATTTTCCCTTCCCTTGCCTCCCATGCCTGGTAATCAAGAATGTTTCCTTCTGTTCCTTGACTTTTTACTATAGTGGACTAAGACGATATTTGTCCTTCTGTGATTGACTTATTTCAATCAGCATAATGTCCTCCAAGTTCATGTACATTACGTTTTGCAGATTCTATGTTATTCTTTCAGGTTGCATAGTATTCCATTGTGTGTATGTACCACAGTTTATCCACTCCTTGGTTGATGGGCACTTAGGTTGTTTCCATCTTTTTGCTATAGTGAATAGTGCAGTGATGAACATAAGTGTGCATATATCTATTCATGTCCTGACTCTCACTTCTTTAGGGCATATACCTACTGTGGTAGTTAAGGTTGTTGTCAGCTTGGCTGGGCCTTGTTGAGTGGCTGGGCAGCTGGATGGAGTTATTCCCCATGGTGAGACTGGCAATCAATTACATGGTTGAATCTCCTGGAGCAGCTGAGTAGCTGCTTTAGGGATGTGGTCTGCTTCCAGTGTATAAGAAGCAGCTTTGAGGAAGGTCTCCAGCTTGATGGCATGCTTGAAGCCTGCATGTAGCTGAGTCATTGTTCAGCAGCCTTCCATGTTGCTGTGCCAATTTGGGGACTTTTAATGAATTTGAATTAACATGTTGTTTGGTAATGTCGGGACTGTGCCTTTTCACTTGACGACCTTGGGTTTGCCAGCCTCAGCAGCTAGCAGCTGCATGAGTAAAGAGATGCCTCTAGGTTCAGTGGGCTGGAAGCAAGAGGCAGAGTTGAAGCCAAAGGTCAAGGGGCTTTCACCCAGTCCCTCGAGCCTGGCACATGGAACTCGGACTTCTAACCTTCAAAATTGTAAGAGAATAAACTCCTGTTTGTTAAAGGCACACATTTATGGTATTTTTCTGTTAGAGCAGCACAGAGGTAACCAAAACACCTACTAATGGGATTACTGGATCAAATGGTATTTCTATTTCCAACTTTTTAAGGAACCACCATACCGATTTCCACAGTGGTTGTATCACTTTACAGTCCCACCAACAGTGTAGGTGGGTCCAAATCTTTCCATATCTTTGCTAGCATTTATTATTTTATGTTTTGTTGAATTTTGCTGTTGAATGTTGAATGCTGGGGTGAGATGATATTTCATGGTTGTTTTGATTTGGATCTCTCTAATGGCTAAAGATAGTGAACCTTTCTTCATGTGTTGTTGGCTACCTGAATATCTTCTTTCGTGAAGTGTCCTTGTCCTCTGCCCATTTATTATTATTTTTTTAAAATTAGTTTGTCTTTTTGATGTTGAGGTGTTAGAGTTTTCTATGAATTTCAGAGGTAAGTCCTTTGTCCAACATGTCATTGCCAAATATATATTTTTTCCCATTCTGTAGGTTCTCCTTTTACTCTCTTGGAGAAGTCTTTTGATGCACATAAGAATTTAATTTTTGGAAGGTCCCAATCGTCTAGTTTATCTTCTGCTGTTTGTGCATCTTGGGTTATGCTTGATAGTCTATTTATGATATAATTAAGGTCCCTAAGTATGTCCCTATTTTTTCTTTGATGAACTTTATAGTTGTAGGTTTCACATTTAAGTCTTTGATCCATATGGAGTTAGTTTTTGTGTATGGTGTGATGGATGGATCTTGTTTCATTTTTCTGCAAATGGATATCCAGTTTTGCCGGGCAACATTTGTGAAAGAGGCTGTCTCTTGACCATTTAATAGATTTAGGCCCTTTATCAAAGATCAACTGACCATAGGTGGATGGTCCGATTTCCGGGTCCTTGATTCTGCTTCACTGGTCTATGTGTTTGTTGTCATTGTACCAATACCAGACTGTTTTGACAATTGTGGCTGTATAGTAGGTTTTGAAATCTGGGAGTTTGAGACCTCCTACTTTATTCTTTTTTAGTAGTGCTTTGCTTATCCAAGGTCTCTTTTCTTTCCATATAAAATTAGTGATTGTTTTATCCAAGTCTTTAAAGAATATTGTTGGAATCTGGATAGGGATTGCATTGAATTTATAGATTGCTTTGGGTAGAATTAACAGTTTCGCAGTGTTCAATTTTCCTAGCCATGAGCATGGAATATTCATTCATTTATATAGATCTCATATAGTTTCTCTTTATTATTATTATTATTAATTTTCCCCCTCCCTGTGCTCTGCTTAACTATGCATTCCTGTCTGTCAAGCTTTCCCTCTATGTGAATGCTGTCCCTCTGGTGTCTCATAGCTGATCAATCTAAGGGCTGCATCTTCCTAGAATAGGGATGGGTGTTCTGCATGTCATTCTTTCTACTGTTGGGCTGAGAGCCAATCTGTGGAAGTGAGTCCATTTCTAGGCCCAAAGAGTAACCTGAGGCCATTGTATCCAGGGTTCCAATAGTATCCAACCAGTAATTCTGATCATTTTTGTGTATTTGAATTTTGTTCTATATTTTTCCTCTCACTCTATCCAGGATCTCCAATTTTGATTCCTTTCTGAGTAGTTGGCATTGGGAGCTAGGCACCATCTAATTCTTCTGGTCTCAAGGTCATGAAGGCTGAGGTCCTAGTGGTCCATCTTAACTTTGGACTAATTGTTTCCAGATGCCTTTGATTTTCTTCACTCTCCTTTGCTTCAGATGAGAGGAGAATAGCAGTAGTATCTTAGATGCCCCCTCAGAAGCATTTATAAGACCCCAATCGCTACTCATCAAAGTAGGTTGTAGAACAAGATTTTATGTACTATGTTGTGCCAATTGAACATGATGTCCCCTGAGACTATAGTCCTAAGTCTGCAGGCCTGGTGATTCTCTCTCTCAAGGTGTTTGGTTGTCTCAGAGAAGTTACTCCAACTCTGTCTTTTGTTGCTTCTGTAATATATGTGGCTAATTTTGTAGCACAAGTGCATATGTAAGATTACCTTCAGCCAAATCTATCCTTGGTCTAGGGTATATTCCTGTTTGCCTATATCTACCTGATCTTCTCACTTGTCTATGAGTTTATATGTAGCCTGGTGTTTGGTGTTAGTGGTAATGCAATATTGTACATGTACTACTGCTTGCCTCTGTTGTCTATATCTTATGTGCACATCCCAGTGTCCTTCTTTCCCCAATGTCATCATGCTGGTCACAGACTCTTTCCATACCTTCCCTCCTCTCATCCAAATCAACATGTGACCCCCAACTAGTCTAAAATTTTCTCTCCTGTCTGCAGGAACAAGAAAAGTGAATTTCCTTCCCTGAATAAACTTTTCCTTGACTTTTTACAAAAATGAGCTCATACAATATTTGTCCTTCTGCAATTGACTTATTTCACTTAGCATGATGTCCTCCAAATTCATCCACATGTGAAATGATTCACGTATTCTTCATTATTATTTAATGTTGCATAGGATTCCAATGTGTAAGTGTACCATAGTTTGGTTATCCATTCATCTGCTGATGGGCATTTAGGTTATTTCCATCTCTTTGCTATAGTGAAAAGGCCCAGGAACTGGGACAGAGGAGCAGTCAGCCACAGAGATCCAGGTAAAGGTGGTATAAGAGGTTTCCAACAGGGAGACAAACTTGTCTGTCAGTTTGTCCTACCATGATGTTGTGTTGATATGAGTTTTGAGGCTGAGCCACTGGTGTTTCAAACCCAGCAGGATGCACATGGT
>NW_006921614.1:16266414-16272173 GCF_000298275.1 Orycteropus afer afer
CACGCAAGTAAGATCTTACTGAAGATAATTCAAAAATGTTTGCAGCAGTATATTGACAGAGAACTTCCAGAGGTGCAAACTGGATTCAGAAGAGGACATGGAATAAGGGATATCATAGCTGTTGTCAGATGTCCATACATGGATGGGTCTGTTTCTGGGTTTTCCATTCTGTTCCAGTTTTCTATCTGTCTATCATTGTACCAATACCATGCTGTTAACTACTGTGGCTGTATAGTAGGTTTTGAGATCTAGGAGTGTGAGACCTCCTACTTTGTTTTTCTTCTTCAACAGTACTCTGCTTATCCTAGGTCTCTTTCTTTTCCATATGAAATTAGTTTCTAATAGTTTCATGAAGTACTGTTTTGTAGTTTTCTTTGTATAAGTCTTTAGTGTTCCTGGTAAGATTTATTCCCAGGTATTTTATCTTCTTGTTAGCTATTGTAAATGGTATTGATTTCTTTATTTCCTTTTCAGAGACCTCTTTGCTAAAGAAGAGGAATCCAACTGATTTTTGTATGTTGATCTTGTGTCTTACCCCTATGCTAATCTTTCAATAAGTTCCAGTAGTTTAATTGTTGAGTCTTTTGTGTTTTCCACGTACACCATCATATCACCTGCAAATAGCGATAGTTTTACCTTTTCCTTTCCAATAAAAATGCTTTTTATTTCACTTTCTTGTCTTATTGCCCTGGCTTGGACTTTGAATATAGTGTTGAATGGAAGTGGAGATGGAAGACATCCTTGTCTGGTTCCTGTTTGCAAGGGGAATGGTTTCAGTCTCTCTCCATTGAGAATAACGTTGGCTATTGGTTTTGCACATAAAACATTCCCAAAGCCAAACTCACTGCCATTGAGTTGATTCTGACTAGTAGTGACACCCTTTGGGTTTCCAAGGTAGTAAATTTTTACGAAAGTAAATTGCCCAGTCTTCCTTCCATGGAGTAGCTGGTGGGTTTGAACTGCCATCCTTCTGGTTAGCCGTCAAATGCCTGAGGCATATATACCCTTTGTTATGTTGAGGAATTTCCCTTCTATTCCTATTTTTCTGAAAGTTTTTATTAGAAATTGGTGTTGGATTTTATCAAATGCTTTTTCAGCATCTATTGTTGTAATCATGTGATTCTTTCCCTTTATTTTACTTATGTGATGGATTATGTTGATTGTTTTTCTAATGTTGACCCCTCCTTGCATATGTTGTATGAATTCCACTTGGTCATGATGTGTTTTTATTTTTTTTTTGATATGTTGTTGGATTCTATTGGCTGTTTTTTTTTTTTAATACATTTTATTGAAATATAATTTATGTATAGTGAAATACACAAAACTAAAATGACATGGGTCAACGCATTTTTCTTTCAGTGTTCCCTCCCCTCCCCTCCCACCCCTTGTAACCAACGAAGTTTTCTTCCATATATAAACCTTTCCTTGACTTTTTACAATAATGAACTAATACTATATTAGTCCTTCTGTGATTGACTTATTTCACTAAGTAAAATGTATAATTTTCTATGGTGAGCTAATTTTGTTTATGAATGATGCTATCACTTCCTTTGTTGCTATTGCTTTAATATTTGGTAAGTATTTGTGCTGGTCCTCCTTTTTACTTTGATGTGAAGGTTTATCATTTTTCTTTGAGGTTACCCTGTGATCTATAATTTTATTTCCAAGTTTAGAACAGTCTGTTCTATCTTGCAGTTGTCTTGATTTCCGTACCATTTAGAAGTTCTATAACTACACAATTTTTTCCCTCTTTATAGTTTGTAGTTGTCCTCATTTGTTAATTGATGTCTCTGGTTCCCTGTTTACAATCTTGTAGGCTTATTTATTTTGAATACTTCCATGACTTGGTTGGTTTCTGGGTTATGTCATTATGTGTGCTAATGGTTGGTTATTGTTTGCTGTTGTTGGTTCTCTGTCCAGAGAATTGCCTTTAGCATCCCATGTAAGATTGGTCTGGTTTTAATAAATTCCCTGAATTTCTGCTTATCTGAAATGTCCTAATTTCACCATCATATTTGAGGGACAGTTTTGCTGGCTATATAATCCATGATTGAAATTTTTCTCTTTCAGGGTTTTATATATACCACCCTATTGTCTTCTTACCTGCAGGGCTTCTGCTGAGAAATCTGAGCTTAGTCTTATTGGATGGCCCTTGTAGCTAACTTTTTGTTTTTCCCATGCTGCTTTCAGGACTCTTTCTTTGTCTTTGCTTTTGGTGAGTTTGACAATATGTCTTGTTGATTTTCTTTTGGGGTCTATCCTGTTTGGGGTTTGTTGGACCTCTTGAATGGATATATTCTCAGCTTTCATCATACCAGGGAAATTTCCTTTCAACAAGTCTTTGACAATTTTCTCTGTTGTTTTATTTGTCTCTTCCTATTCTGGAATTCCAATTACACGTAGGTTATTCCTTTTGATGGTATCCCACATGAACCTTAGGCTTTCTTCATTTGGTTTTGATCTTCTTTCTGATTGATCCCTTTCCATAGAAGTATTGAGGTATTTGCCTTCAATCTCAATAATTCTGTGTTCCATTGATTCAGTTCTACTCCTTTGCCTGTTCAATGTATTATCTATTTCTGAAAATTTAGTATTAATTTTCTGGATTTCTATCTGTAGATTTTGTATCATTTGCAATTTTTCATTTTATTCTTGTATTGTCTTTTGAAATTGTTCTAGGGTTTTATCCATTTTCCTCAAATTTGTCAGTGTTTTCCTTCATTTATCTCTCAATCCATTGTATGTACCTAAATATAATACTTTTGAATTTCTTATCAGAGAGTTCCAATGCTGCTTCTTCCTCACTAGGTCTGTATCTTGGTCCCTTATTTCACCTGGTTTATCTTGCTTCTTTGTGTGGACTGTGATGCTCTGTTGTCTCCAAGGTGTTGTGACATTTTTGTATTTATATTTAATTGGTGATTGTATGTTGGAGTGACTTACTCACAATTTTCATTTTCTTTGCATGTTATCTAAGTAAGCAGGGCACTGTGCTCCTCTGTTAGTTGACAGCACTGACACACTCATCACCTGTTGTCTCCTTTCTTGTTGTCAGCCTCTCATATGTCCCTGATGTCCTTGGCAAATGGAGACTATTCTTAGGTCCCTGGAATCTGAATGAGAATGTTGTCACTTTAAAATCCAATATGGTCACTGCCTATAAATATTCAAAATGGCTGCGCCCCAGGTCACTTCAAATATCCAAAATGGCTGCCACTTGTAAACAATCAAAATGGCTGTGCCATCCGGACAGCTGAAAGTCCACAGCTCTGGTTGTCTCCCTCCTTGCTGTTTCCCTTTCTATTCATAGGCTACCAGCACAGTCATCCCTGTAGCCCTTGGCGACCAGGGCTGAACTTTAGGTCAATCCTCAGGTCCCAACACCACTTGGAAATATTTAGGCTGTTGGTCCCATCAGAGTAGCTGACAGTCCACTGCTCTGACCATCTCTGTACTCACTGTTTTCATTGAGGTTTTTCCACTAGTTGGTGCCGAATCCACTTTTGTATACTTCCTTTCAAAGCTTAGGGCTCCAGAATTATCTTCTGCATCTCTGTCAACTGATTTCTCTTTTCTTTGTTAAAGAGGGTCTGTGTAACTTGTCTGCCTATTCCTCCATCTATTGGCTAGGATTTTGTTGAAGATTTTTGCATCTATATCCATGGGGCGCATTGGTCTGCAGTCTTCCTTTTCAGCAATATCTTTGCCTGGTTTTGGTATCAAGATTATGCTTACTTTATAAAATGAATTTGGGAGGATTTCATCCTTTTCTGTTCAAGAATATTTTGAGTAGAATTGGTGTCAGCTCTTCTCTGAATGATTAGTAGAATTCTCCAATGAAAACATTTAGGCCAGGACTTGTTTTTGTTGGTAATTTTTTAATGACCTATTCAATTTCTTCTTTTGTTATGGGTCTGTTGAAGTTTTTAATCTCAGCCTGTATTAGTTTATGTAAGTAGTGTGTTTCTAGAAATCTGTCCATATCTTCCAGATTTTCAAATTTCTTGGAGTACAGTTCTGTGTAGTATCCTGATACTATCCTTTTTATTTCTCTTGGTTCTGTTGTGACATCACCCTTTTCATTTCTTATTCGTGTTATTTGCATCTTCTCCTTCTTTTCCTTTATGAAATTTGCCAGTGATTTGTTGATTTCATTAATCTTTTCAAAGAACCAACTTCTAGTCTTGTTGATTTTTTTTCTATTATCTTTCTATTTTCTGTTCCATTTATTGCTATAATCTTTATTATTTCTTTTCTTGTGGTAACTATAGCCTTTTTTGCTGCTCTTTTTCTAATTGTTGGAGATGTTGAGTTAAGGTATTGATTTTGGCTCTTTCTTCTTTTTTGATCTGTGCATCTATTGCTATAAATTGCCTTCTGATCACTGCTTTTGCTGTGTCCCCAAGATTTGGTGTATTATGTTTTCATTCTCTTTTGATTCAAGGAATTTTTAAATTTCATTTGTATTTCTTCTATTACCCAGTAGTTTTTGAGGAGGGTGTTATTCAGTTTCCATATGTTTGCTGTTTTTCTGTTTGTCTTCCTAGTGTTGGTTCCTAATTTTATATCATTGTGATCTAAGAAGATGTTTTGCAGTATTCAATATTTTTAAATTTATTAATACTTGCTTTGTGATCTAATATGTGGTCTATCCTGGAGAATATTCCATGTGGGCTGGGAAAGAATGTATATTTTGTTGTTGTTGGATGAAGTGCTCTGTACATGTCTATAAGGTCAAGTTTGTTGATTGTATTGTTTAGTTCTTCTGTATCTTGTTGAGTTTCTTTCCAGTTCTATCTTTTATTGAAAATGGTGTATTTAAGTCTTCTGCTATTACCGTGGCGTCATCTACTTGTCTTTTCAATTCTGTTAAAGTCTGATTTATGTATTTTGGGGATTTTTCATTGGGTGTGTAGATATTTATCATGGTTATGCCCTCTAGTTCAGTTAACCCTTTAATCATTCAATAATGTCTTTCCTTATCTCTTATGGTCATTTTTGTCTTAAAGTCTATTTTATCGGAAGTTAATACTGCCACTCCTGTTCTCTGGTTACCATTTGCTTGATTTATCTTTTCCCAAGCTTTGATTTTTAGTCTATTTTGTCTTTGTGTCCAATGTGAGTCTATTGTAGATAGCATACTGATGGGTCATGTTTTCTTCTCCAGTCAGCAATTCTCCATCTATTGAGTGGTACATTTAATCCATTTACATTCATTATAATTGTCTACAAGTATGAATTTATTGACTTCATTATGTTATGTGTTTTTTTTTGTGATGTTTCTGATTTCTTTGTTCCATATAATTTTCTGTGCTGAGATCATTATGTTATGAACCATGTTGTTATCTCCTTCATCACTATTGTTTTAGCATTTGCTAATATTTGTGCTTGTCCCCTTTTTCACTTTGATGTGAAGGTTTATTATTTTTCCTTGAGGTTACCCTGTGATTTATTATTTTCTTCCCAAGTTTCAAATAATCCGTTCTATCTCACAATTGTCTTGATTTCCTCACCATTTAGAAATTCAGTATCTATGCTATTTTTCCCTCTTTTTAGATTGTAGATGTCCTCATTTACCAATTGATATTTCTGGTTTCCTGTTTTCAGTCTTGTAAGCTTATTTTACTTTGGATACTTTTATATGTGGTTGGTTTCTGGGTTATATTATCTAGTTTGCTGTTTTTGGTTCTCTGTCCAAAGAATTCCATTTAGCATGTCTTGTAAGGTTGATCTGTTTTTTGAAAAAATTCCCTTAATTT
>NW_006921614.1:16272295-16277036 GCF_000298275.1 Orycteropus afer afer
TCTCTGCTGAGAAGTCGGAGCTTAGTCTTATTGGTTGTCCTTTATAGGTAAATTTTTGTTTTTTCCTGTTCTGCTTTCAGGATAGTTTCTTTCTCTTTGATTTTTGCTAGTTTGATATGATATGTCTTGGTGATTTTCTTTTGGGTTCTATCCTGTTTGTGGTTTGTTGAACTTCAATGGATATATTCTTGTCTTTCATCATATTAGGGAAATTATTTTCCAACAAATCTTTGACAACTTGGTTTTATGTGTCTCTTTATGTTCTGGAATTCTGATTACATGTAGGTTATTCCTCTTGATAGTATCCCACATGAATCTTCATTTTGTTTTCATCTTTTGTCTGAGACATCTATTGGCAAAGTAGTATTGAGGTGTTTGTCTTCAATCTCATTAATTCTGTCTTCCATTGATTTGATTCTACTCCTTTGCCCATTCAATGTATTATCTATTTCTTTTATTTTTAAATTTTTATTGTGATTTGAGTGAAAGTTTACAGAGCAAATTCACTTTCCTTATAGCAGCTCACATACACTTTGTCTCATGACATTGACTGAATTTCCCACAATGCAACAGCTCTCTTCCCACTTCCTCCCTATAGTTCCTCTTCTGTGTGTCCTTCCCTCCCTTACACTCCTGTCCCCCAAGATGTCTCCCTGTGCATACACAGCCCTTGTATTCTCCCATGATTGAGCTCTCAAAGGAGTGTATCTACCCAATGTAAATGTTTAGCTCAAATCCTGTCTTTTGTTTGGCTGGACACCACAAAAGTGAGTTCAATTCCATACCTGAAGGACAGCTAAGGGCCATAGTCTCAGGGCTTCCACCAGGCTCTATCACACCAGCAAACCTGGTCCCCCTCCCTTTTTTTTTAAATGATTTTGAGTTTTGTTCCACATTGTTCTCCCATTGTATACAGGATCTCTGACATAGATCCCCCTTTGAGTGGTTGACAGTAGGATCTGGGCACCATCTAATTCTTCTGGTCTCATAGTCATATAGGCTGAGGATCACATGGTGTACAAGTCACTTGGACCAATTGTTTCCATGCATTTTTGGTTTTCTTCATTCTTCTTTGCTCTGGATGAGGAGAGACCTATCATTGCATCTAGATGGCCACTTGCAAGCTTTTAAGATCCCAGTCGCTACTTGCCAAAGTAGGATGTGGAACAATGTTTTTGTGTAATATGTTATGTCAATTGAGCTTAATGTCCCCTGTGACTATGGTCCCGAGCCCACAGGTCCAACTACTCACTCTCTGGGTAGCTGGCTGTGACCATGAAGTGACTACAACCTTGTCTTTGTCAGCTCTACTATATACCTTGGAATTCTTATAGAACACAAATACACTTATAGAACCATTGTCTGCCAACCCTATACATGGTCATGGGCACATTCCCCACTGCATAGACATACCTAATAGTTCAGCCTGTCCACCCATCTATCCATGTGTAGATCAATGTTTGCCATCACTGACAATACAGTACTGTATGTACAAAAGGATTTGTCTTTGTCTTCCTCTTCCTCAATGCCACCATGTTGATCACTCACATTTGGTACATAGCCCTTCTTTCAGCCAAATCAATACTTGTCTGTATCTATCTAGCAGTGTTTTGTCCCCTCCCGTCCCACCCCTGGTAACCAAGAAAGAAAATTTCCTTCCATATAAAAACCTTTCCTTGACTTTTTACAATAACAGACAATATTTGTCCTTCTGTGATTAACTTATTTCATTCAGCATAATGTGGTAGCATAGTGCCTAAGGCACTTGACTGCTAACCAGAAGGCTGGTGATTCAAACCCATCAGCCACTCCTCAGAAGGAAGATGGGGCAATCTACTTCCATAGTGATACTGCCTTGGAAACCCAAGGAAGGGTTGCTATGAGTTGGGTCTGACCTGATGGCACATAACAACAACAACAACAACATAAATAATCTATTAACATTAGGCATAAAACCTAATTTTCTTCTTCCTGACTGTTCTAGTCCATACTCAAATTTCCTATCTCACAGAACTTTTAATCACTGTTTCACAGGTTAACTTGTCAAAATTACCTAATTGCTTCTATGTATTTGTTTTATTTCTCCTACCAAATCTTACACACTTCACAAAGAAAATCAGGCTTTTCCTTCCTCTATACCTTTTACTGGGAGCTCTGGTGGTGCAGTGCCTAAGACATTTGAATGCTAACCAAAGGGCTGGTGGTTCAAACCCACCAGCCACTCCTTGGAAGGAAGGTTAGGCAATCTATTCCGTAGTGATACTGCCTTGGAAATTGAAGGAGGGGTTGCTATGTGTTGGATTCAATTCAATGGCAGTGGGTGGGAACCTTTTATTAGGAGCTCTGGTGGAGATGTGGTTAAAGCATTGGGCTGCTAATTAAAAGATTGGCAGTTGGAACCTACTAGCCACTCTGCAGAGGAAAGATGAGACAGTCTGCTTCTGTAAAGATTTACAGCTTTGGAAACCCTATGAGCAGTTCTACTCTGTACTCTGGGGTTGCTATGAGTTGGAATTGAATAAATCACACTTGATGTGGTTTGGTACCTTTTACTGAACCAGCATGCTTAGATATCTTTTTAGCACTTATTAACTTGCTCAGAATTGTTGTAGCTTAAGTTTGGTTTGTTACCTCAAATATTTGTAATTTTATCTCAGTTAAAACTTGGCATACAATTGTTTTCTATGTATTTTTGACCTTTAAGTTAAAAGAAACACCTTATATTCACATTCAATACATTCTCTTGGCTCTCGTGTATCTCCAAATGTGTTAGGCCAAACATGGCAAGTTGTTTCCTAATGCAGAGCAGAGTATAAAACAGTTCTTCAAATTCTGGGTCACTCGGTTTCCGTGTGACATGTACTGGTAAGACACCGCTGGAAGTCTTGCTGGGCTGACCTGCCAACACAGATATGCTCTGTTAGACTCTGTGATTCTGTTTTAGACATGGAAGATGTGCCCTGGGCAGAAGAAAGAAGGAACAAAATAGCCCCGTACAAATTTGTGAAGTTAAAAAAAAAAAGTAGTTAATAGGAACTTGCAGCTTTGAGAACTTTTTCCCAACATTTTATTATGAAAATTTTAGATATACAGCAAATTTAAATAAATCGCACAGCAAATACTCCTATGTCCACCACCTAAACTATACTTTCTTTGTGATGTATCTGTTCATCTATCAGTTCCTTACTCATCTACCAATCCACTTATTTTTAAATGCATTTGAAGAGTTATGCTCTTCTCCCTAAATACTTTAGCCTTGTGTAATTAAGAGAGTTTGCTATTTATTTGCACTTTTTTGCTTTTAAGGTAGAATTTATTAAATTAAATGCAAATCTTAGGTGCGATTCTATGAGTTTTGGCAAGTGTTTATACTTTTGAAACCCAAACTCTTCATCAAGTTACAGAAAATTACCATCCCTCCCCCAAGTTTTGTCATGCTCAGCAACTTCTGTCTCCATCCTCAGATTAATTTTGTCTGTTGTAGAACATCATATAGATGGAATCATACAGTATGTATGCTTGTGGAAGGCTTCTTTCATTCAACAAAATGCTTTTTAACATTCATTTATTTATTTTTTTGTGTGTGTGCTAATAGTTCATTTCTTTTTATTGCTAAGTTGTATTTCATTTGAATAATACATCACAGTTTATTCATCTATTCTCTTACAAATGTACACCTGGCTCTTCCCACTTTTTTGTTATAAATAAAGCTGTTATAAGCATTTCAACAACAACAAATGCAACACACTGCCATCCAGTCGCATCCAACTCATAGCAACCTCTCCTTGGGTTTCCAAGGTGGCATTACTACAGAAATAGATTGCTCAACCTTCCTTCCAGGGAGTGGCTAGTGGGTTTGAACTGCCAGCCTTCTGGTTAGCAGTCAAATGCCTTAGGCACTACACCACCAGAGCTCCTTATAGGCCTTTCTATTGTTTGGCTGAAAGTCAAGTCACAGGCTTAAAGGATAACTATGGGCTGTAGTCTCATGGATGCTCTATCAGATCAGGAAGCCCAGTTTGTTTGTTTTTTTAATTTCTGATTTTGAGTTTTTTTCCACATTTTTCTCCCACTTTGTCCAAGACCTTCTATTGTGATCTGTTTCAGAGAAGTTGGGAGTGGTAGCCAAGTACCATCTAGTTCTATTTATCTCAGGGTCATGGAAGCTGAGGTTCACATGTTCCACTAGTCCCTTGAATTAATTGTTTTCATGCATCTCTTTTTATTTTCTTCTTCTTCTTCTTTTTTTTTTTTTTTTAATTTTTTCTCTTTTCTTTGTACCAGATGGGGAGAAACCAATAGTGACACCATAGATGGCTGCTCATAATCATTTATGACCCAGTTGCTATTCATCAATCTAAGATGCAGAACAATGTCTTTGTAGACTATGTTATCTTGCATATCTTTTATTAAACATATTCTTAGGTATTATGTCTTTTGGTGTTATTGTAAATGAAATGTAAAGAAATTTATTTTTCCAATTGTTTGTGTTAGTATTGACCTCTGTACATTAATCTTGTATCTTGTAGCCTTGATAAATCTTCATATAAACTCTAAAACCAAAAAATATATATAAACTCTAGTGGGCTTTTTTTTTGTCAGCCCCAGGGTTACAGGTGAGGAGAGACAACTCAGGGATGCCCGAAGTAGCAAGCGGGAAGAGCAGGAGAAAGGGGATTAAAAGCCAGGAAGCCAGAGATAAGAGCAGTGAGTCGAAGGGATTAGGTGAGGAGAGGCAACT
>NW_006921614.1:16280816-16282326 GCF_000298275.1 Orycteropus afer afer
TGGTGCAGGATCGGGCAGTGTTTCATTCTGCTGTGCATGGGGTTGCTATGAGTCGGAAACGACTCGACGGCACTTAACAACAACAACAACAACAAGTGGGTTTTTAGAGGTTTCATAAAATTTTCTAAATAAACAACAATATCATCTGCAAGCAGTTTATTTCTTCCATTGTAATCCTTATAACTTTTCTTTCTGTTTCTTACCTTATTATGATGTATAAGACTTCCAGTACAATTTTGAAGAGAACAGTGAAAGTGAACATTCTTGCTTGTTCTCAATCATAGAAGAAAAGCAAGATATTCAATACCTCACTTTAATTTTAGATTCTAGATTCCCTTTATCAGTTTGAAGAAGTTCCCTTCTATTCTTGGTTTGATAATATATGTGTTTTTAAATCATTAATGGGTGTGAAAATTTGCATAAATTTTTTTCTGTACATATTGAAATGATTCTATAGTTTTATTACTTTCAGAAGAGCTTTGGTGGCATAGTAGTTAAAGCATTCAGCTGTTAACAAATGGTTGTTGGTTTGAACCCACTAGTCACTCCACGGGAGAAAGATGTAGCAGTTTTCTTTAGTAAAGGTTTACAGCTTTAGAAACCCTGTGGGGAATACTACTCTGTCCTATAAGGTTGCTATAAATTGGAATTGACGAAACAACATTTTTTTTGTTGTTGTTGTTTTGTTAGTTTTAATTTGTTTGTATTTCTAGCCTTTGAGATGTTTCAAAACGTTTTTATCTTCATTGAGTTCTGAGAATTCAAGTCAACTGAAAAGGGACTAAGATTTCAGAAAGTTTCTAAGTACTCCAGTCTGAATTAAATAAAGGCAGATTGCTGAAAGTATTTCAAAGAACAGTTACCAAGTACTTGGTTGATCTGATGACATTTGGACTAAACTTTTTCAGCATCCAAAAAGTAATGGCATTATTTCCCCATACCTACTTGTCCTTCCTTTCAAAGGTCCAAAGGAAGCCATTCTACTTTCTGAACTTCATGAGGAAGTTATTTACTATGGAAGAGAATAAAGTTGAGAAAAAAATCATGCTCATATTGTTTGAAAATAGTTTTAGTAACTCATATCACAAACCACCTCTCCAAAATTAAATCATCTTCACCTCCTAGTTTCTGTCTTGTTATTTTCTTTTACTCAACTCCAACACTTTGAGTTGATACAGTATTTACAGCACTGTATTTCAATGTAGTACTACTCAGTTGTTGGATTCTATAGTCTAAATCAGCAATAAAGTTTTACTTCATGAGTCATCTTATATAAATAAACAACTCATTTTGTTCATCAAGAGTGTTTCATCTCATGATGTTAGCAAAGATTTTGGGGATTAACTAAGTGATTAATGTAAAATTTAATAGGTCATGACAGATCTGAGGCATCATCTTTTAAAATCTTTTATAAATGTATTTATATACATACTATGTGCTACATAACTACTGGGCATTCAATATATCTGGACACTTACGAAGTTTCCCACATATTTAAAAGCATAATAAT
>NW_006921614.1:16282444-16289193 GCF_000298275.1 Orycteropus afer afer
ATATATATGCATATACACATATATATATCCTTTCTAAATCTCTCCTGCTCCTGGCAACCACTAATAAGCTTTGGTCTCTATACATTTGCCTATTTCATATAAGTACAATCATACAGTACTTGCCCTTTTGTGAATGACATATTTCACTCAGCATAATATTTTCAGGGATCTTCTATGTTGTAGTGCATATCAAGATTTCATTTCCCTGATGGCTGAGTAATAGTCCATTGGGTGTATATACCATATTTTATTTAGGCATTCATCTGTTGATTGACATTTCAGTAATTTTCACTTTTTGGCTATTTTGAAAAATGCTACAATGAACATTGGCATACAGATTTCTGCTTATGTTCCTGCTTTCATTTCTTTTCTTTATTTTTGATAATAACCAATATTTTAAATGCTTCATAAGAATCTCTCAACTAACAGATAATACACCAACATTTACTTATTCTTTACTATATGTTAGGCATCTTGTTTAACAGACTTTCCACAGGTTATAAAATCTGAATTAAACTTTTATTCTGTAGAAAGACTCCAATGAGACCCTTTTTTTTTCAGTGAAGGCAAATACTTTCATTGAGATTTGTCCTGCCTGCCCCCTCCTCCAAATACATAATAGCTGGGAGGGTCACTTTTCTTCCACTTAGAATATCCTCTTTTGTGTACAAAGTAATGTGATGTGAAATGAGAACCTATTAGACTTCAGGGACAAAAGTCTTGTGGCTGAAGAACTAAAGGACATCATGATAAGATGGGACCTCTATGTGGACAACTTGAGGGCAAGACTCCAAAATACTGCCAATGATTGTTGTTGTTGTTGTTATGTGCCATCGAGTTGGACCCGACTCATAGCGACCCCTCCTTGGGTTGCCAAGGCAGTATCACTACGGAAGTATATTGCCCAAACTTCGTTCTGAGGAGTGGCTGGTGGGTTTGAACTATCAACCTTCTGGTTAGCAGTCAAATGCCTTAGGCACTATGCTACCAGAGCTCCCTTCCAATGATTATCAGGTTGAAATATTATACAAAGGATTTCTTAGTGAATGTATGTGTAGCCACACATATACATGTCATTGTGTGTATTGATTAGGTAATGTATTAGTTACCTATTGCTGAGTAATATATTATCCCAAACTTAGCAGCTTAAAACAACACACATTTACAACCTTATACTTTCTGTAGGTCAGGAACCCAGAAACATTTATCTGGGTGTTTTCTGGCTCAGGTTCTTTCATGAGGCTGCATGTAATCAAGCTGTTGGCAAGGAATGTAGTCCACTAGAGGTGTGACTCAGAAGAATCCACTCCATGTGGCTGTCAGCAGTCCTCAGGTGCCAGTAGACTGTGGCTGAGATCTCTGTTCCTTGCCATGTGGATCCCTTCAATGGCTGCCAGAGTGTTCTCAGGTTCTCAGGACATGGAGCTTCTTCCCCTAGACCAAGGAATTCATGAGAGGGACACATCAGTCTTTATTATCCCTCTGCCTCATTTTTGTTGCTTACTCTGATTTTCTCTGTGGGAGAGGGTTAAGCAAGGGCTATCTGAAGGCTGCTGTTGCATGTTCAATTCTGAAATACAACCTCCAAGCTTTGGTAATTTTACTCTAGCTAGTGTAGAAACAGGTGCATCTCTAATTCATTAGCTTTAAATAACAATTCTCTATCGAGAAACATATCTGTAATAATGTTCCTTAGTCCAACTGGCAATTATAGATAGAAAGATAAGAATTTATTATTTTTTTCTAAAAGCAAAAAACCTGTTTCTATGTAGCTCTGCACCCTGGGAAGACACACATTTATGAGTTACAGAAACAACTGAAGCATGTGACTTCTTAGCATCTCTGCAGAGCGGGCAGACACAGTAGCAATTGTTACAGATACTCATTTGGAAAAAAAAAAAAAAAAACAAGAAAAATTAAAAGAGAATGAGTAAGTTGCCTGGATTCCATATAAAAGGAGGAGGAGACTGACATTCATCATGTGACATATTACATATAAATTCTCACCACAACCTTGTGAGGATGGCACAAATTTATCTGTTTTACAGATGAGTAAATTGAGGTTTAGTAACTTGCCTAAGGCCATAGATTAGTAAGTCATCAGAGCAGAGATTCTAACTCAGGGCTCCTAACTCCAAAGGTCACTTGCTGTTTCCCTGATGAGAGCCACCCAACCTTGCCCTGTGTACCACAGGTACAATAAGCACTAAGTTGGGGCATGACAACTCTTCAGGCAGGATCTTAGCTTGAGTGATGTAAAGCTTGGTTTTTATCACATGATGAGATCTGCCAGTTTGAGGCATGGTTCAGCACTGTGTATTTGATGTTGCATTAAAGGCATCTCTGAACCAGGGCTGTAAGTTCCCCTGGAATTCTGATGACTGTTTTTGGTGTTGATATGGTCACACTTGGATTTTAGGGCCACTGGGTTTTTGTAGCCAGAATGACTTGTGAGTTGGAAGTTGGAGTACTACTTTACACCAGTGCTTCCGACATGTCACCATCCCACACTGCTCCTGAAGATCCCTGGCATCTCTGTCCTCTCTTCTGAGTCACCCACAGCCTCTACTCGAGTTCCTTCCATCAGCATAATATACTACATTAAAAGAAAAGGTAGTGAGTCATTAGAGGTGATTCTGTGATATGGGAAAAAACTGTGACTTTCATCTATGGCAGGTACATCAGGAGCTCAATGTCTGTGACATTCCTTAAGAAGGCTCTTTCCCTTTTTCCACTTCCTGCTCCAGGTTTATTCATTTAGTTGGTGAGGATGTAATTGTGTGCACTCATTTTGTACCAAAAGAAATAGCAAAGGGGTTATTTATTCTGACTGGACCTCTCCTACTGCACCATTCCTAATTCTACTTACATTAATAGTTAAGTGTTTCATAACTGGGCTCAGGTGCTATAGTGGATAAGGCACTTGACTGCTAACTGATGGGTCAGTGGTTCAAACTCACCAACTGCTCCATGGAAGGAAAGCATTTAATATATATTTTAAAAGATACTTAAGGATTTTCTTTGTAATTTATCCTAACAGCCTATTCCTTATGTATATTGTCACTCTTCAAAACAGGTCTGTGTGGAAAGAAAGAACGAGAGAGAAAGGTAAAGAGAGAAAGAGAGCACACACATATCTGGGGAGCAGATAATGGGATAATCTGTGATAATGTGTTTGAGCTAAACTAATGTTAGCTCTAAATTTTTCAAGCCATGAATGAGTAAGCTTACAAACAGGATGATAGAATACTGAAAGACAAGACAAGACTTAGTATTGCCTTGAAATAAAACTTGCAGCAAATTTAATGTAACACATAATGTCATGCCTAATAGCTATTGTGCTTAGAATAATACCCAAAAAGAGACAATCAATTCTCCCATGATCTGCAGTTAATAAATACTTCAGAGTTTTTAAAAACAAAATGACAGTTCTTCTCTTATCTTTATTGGTTTATGTCAACCAGAGAAATAATGATTATTCTTGCTGATACCCTCCACAATGTATTATGTGACTATAACTTCTTTCTCACAAACTCACTGACTTCTAGGGTCGTTAAAAGCCCAACCTCAAGTTGTTTTATCTTGTCCTTTGGCAGAGGGTTCTACCCCTCCATCTCTGATGCTCTCAGTCTTAGCCCAGGTATTGGATTCCCTAGTCTGGCTACAGTCACACCTAGAATGATGTGGATGGACTCACAACATTGGACTTCTTGGTCAGGGTGTGTCAAGTGTGTTGAAAGAATGGGCACAAGGGAGTGTTTGGGAAGAGGAAGTAGGAAGGGAGAGGGAGCTTGGGGAAAGAACTTGTTAAACAATCAGGCCCCTGAGGCTTCGCCCTGGGATAAGTCCTCACCATTGAAACACAGGACAGGGAAGCACTTGTTATGTGGTAGGCATTAGGATGCATGCTTGGAAGACTTGCTGGACTTACGTAATGGTCATGATGGCCTTTCAGAGAGTTTTCAGACCTCCATCTGACTCCAGGTAAGAAACTCCACTCTTCAGACCCCTTTCTCTCCACCAGCCTTGCTTTTTCCAAAGTATGGACAGACAGAGTGCTTTCTCCTCCCTGGGACCCCATTATGTTGGGAAACAAGGGTCACTTGAGATGGTCAATGCAAAAAGCCTTCCTCACCTGACCCCTGAGCTTACCCAGAGAAACCAGAGATGTTTCTGCTCTGAAGCATTGTGTACACTTTCCACTCAAAGTTCTCAGGTCAATAGAAACTAATTGTGGCTAATTTCAATAATAATAATAATTCATTTTTAAAAATGTAGTTCATAGACTCACTTGGAGGGGTACAGTATTGGCCCTGGAGGCTATAGAGCCAGGGACACTTTCTAAAATCATACCACTGACTGGAAACAAGGTTACATGCATACTCACTGGTGCCTGTTAGGCTGACATCACACTGGTTAGACCCTGTGACTATCACTAGAATGTCACCTTAGAAAATAAAGATACTACTGCCAGGAGTTCCCTAAATCACTTGCTTCTTTCCAATAGGCAGCATAAAGAATATTCTTTGGAAAGTGGTCTGAATTATTCCTGCCTTTGCTCCCCCTGACTCTTCTGCTTAAACATTTCTCTTCCTATCTTCTGGCCCCAACCTTTCATATCAGCATGAATTTCACTCTGTTGAGAACAACCTCATATTACTTCTCTAGAGTACCATCACCCAGTATTTCCATGAACAGAGGACACGGCACGTGGGAGCACAAAGGAGGATGGCCTACTTCAACTGGGGTCTTCAGCAATTACTTCCTGGAAGAGGGGACATCTCAGGCAGAAGTTTAGAAGACAATAGGAGTTAGTCAGTGTGAGAGTCAGAGGAAGAATGTGAATCTTCCTCAGTCTATCTGATTTTCATGAATGTTCACCCCCTATCCCCAGCAAAGGGCTTGGTGACATATATGAAGTCAGGTAAAAACTTGTGAATAAACACACATGCAGGAAGCCCTTGAAATGCAATTATTTTTGTGCCTTGTGTCTATGGCAGTTTAAAGCAAATGTCTATCAAACCTGTGGTAACTTCAGCCTGAGGATATTGTTAAGCCAAATAGCTTCATAAGATTTTAAAAAGGATTAGCAATGCATCTGAATAGGACCAGGTACTGCAATTATTCTTGCAGCAGTTTCTCAATGGGCAATTAGAGGATTAGCCATGCAATTTGATCAAATGTTCAGAGCATTTGCATACTGTACTTAGCAGGTCTAGGAACAGTTCTATTTGCTTTAATATAACAGTTATCCTTAACAGAATCACACAGCTAAGTTATTTACCATCAATAATTAAATTGAAAGCATTGCCAGTTGGAATAACAACAACAAAACTTAACGATTTGTATGTCTCCAACTTCATAGAGAATTTCAGCCCTCCCTAGAATTTCACAATCATGTGTTATTAGTCCTACGTGAATGGGAACATGTAGGATAAGAGCCCCAGATCAAAGACTGTGCATATATATACACAACTTTTTATATATAATCTAGGTAATTCTTATGTAAGGAAAAAAGGTATGACTAAAAGTTAATTGTTGAACTGCAAGGAATAATACTGTGTGTATTATTAAGTCAGTGAGCAATGAATAGATGTAGTCTTCTTAAGAACAAGCTTCCTGCTTCTCAGTCAGTGAATCACTCACATTAGGGTAATAGCTTTCTTTATATGTGAATTCAAACTTCCCCAATCAAGATTCTTGCTTAAAGCTTGGCATCTGCTATTTCCTTCACATAAAATGTTTGCTTTAAAAATAGGATTCTTCACAATGATTATGTGTGTATGTATGTATGTATGTATGTGTGTGTGTGTGTGTGTGTGTATCTATATCTATATCTATATCTCCCTTCTTTAATGACTTTATTTAAAACTATTGATGGCTTTGAGAAGTTGCTCATGTTTTAGGAAACAATTATAAAACTAGTTATTGATGTTGTTCTCACATGGAATCTTTTCACTTTAGGAGGAGTATCATGCTGGGATTTGTGATTGTAGTGGGGAAAGATGGGGCACTGTGAAATGAACTTGGTCATTCTGGCATTGTTTACAGTTATCTTCATCCTATGGATAATGCAGTTTTGAAAGCACAGTTCCATCAGGCAGGGGACAAAGTAATGAGGTAGACCAGAATTCCTCAAGAGACAAGCTTGATTTTTGTCTTCTTCCTTGGTGTGTGGTGTGGGTAGCTTTCTCACAAATCCATACCTCCACCAGGGTTTCCACTTCCTTTCAGTAAGAGTGATCCACCTGGCTTTGTAAAGTAGCAGTATCCAAGGGTTGCATTACAAATGGAGGCGCCACACTTCAGGAAGGAGGAGAAGACCCAAAAGTTACTTATATATCCGATTCAGTGTCTGTTTTCTGACATGATTTGGGGGTAGTGTGAACTCTGTGCAGAGAGATACACTGGAATTCTGCCCACTGGTTCACTTAAAGATGGAGGCTTAAGGGATTCTAGGAATATCTGGGTGCTTTTCTTTTGGTTGTCTGCTGGAAAACAGTTAAAGAGCAAGACTGAGGCCAGAATGAGCAACGTTCTAATCCTGTTCCATTTTACTGTATAAAATTGGGCAAGGTATTTGATTTCTATTACCCTCCTATTTCTCAGTGTAAATGGGGATGATAACACCTACCTTCAAAGGTTATGGTGGAGGTGGGGCAAGATGGTGGACTAGGCAGAAGGATTGCACAGACCCTCTTCAACAAAGAAAAGGGAAACCAATTAACACAGACACAGAAGATAATCTT
>NW_006921614.1:16297298-16307432 GCF_000298275.1 Orycteropus afer afer
ATTTTGGTCAATGACATGAGACAAAGTATATGTGAACTGCTGTATGAAAAGTGAATTTACTCTGTAAATCTTCACCCAAATCCTAATTAAAAAAAAAAAAAAAAAAGGTTATGGTGCTGTTTAAATTCAGTAATGTATCTAAAACTATATCCAATTCAACAAGTATTTATTAGTTGCTTGTTTAAACACAGCTTTATAGATCCTGTAATCTGGTATATATAACTTATTTTATAACTAGGTTTGGCTAGGTTTGGTTAAGAGTATAAAAACAAACAAGTAAAGCACAGTTCATTTTACTAAACTGTGAAGACATCTGTTAATCAAATGATATAATA
Organism: Orycteropus afer afer; assembly: GCF_000298275.1. Lineage (NCBI taxonomy): Eukaryota > Metazoa > Chordata > Mammalia > Tubulidentata > Orycteropodidae > Orycteropus > Orycteropus afer. The sequence continues at coordinate 16,297,634 of NW_006921614.1, forward strand.
AAATCTCTGAGAGCTGACACTTGATGGAACTGTCCCATTCTGGATCTCACAAGTTTTCCACTTTGACAGCGCGCAGTCTTAGTACTTTTCTATCACTAGTAGAAAATATTTGAATTTTCATTCTCTGACAGATTTCTGCCTTGCACAGGTATTGACCTTTGCAGGTTCTAATGTACAATGAATACAAAAGCATCAGAATAATTCTTATCACATTATGGTCATATAGAATTGCTCCTGGAATTAGATCTTTGTAAGGAAAAGAGGATGAATATTTTATTTAATATGATGGGAGAATATTAAATGGTATAAAATCTTTGATAATCCTTCAGTAAATGATTCTAATTTCTAATTATTCTAATTTCACAACAAGCTTAAAACATGGGGCTCTATGATATGTAGTCTCCTAGGAGCTGCTGTTTGTTGAATCAGGTTTGGCATGTTTCCCAAAAAGAGAAGTAGAAATCCAAGTACTTACAGAGATTATCAATGGAAAGGCTTAATGAGCCAGACTTTCCACATTGCCAGAATCACTTCCCAGTAGAAAACTGGGAGGTCAAAAAGGCACATTCATCCACTCTTAGGTGGACCATGGATAGCCAAGAGGAAACCATAGGATAAGTGGAAAGCACAAATCCCATTATGAACAAAGTTAATAAGCTTCTGCTGGGCTAGGTGTGAGGGACAGGGATGCAGAATAAAGCCCCTGTCTTCTTTTAGGGGCTGATTGTCTAGCTGATGAAATAGGACCTACGTGTTAAAAGATAAGTAACAACCATGAAAATATCTGCTAAGTGTCCAAGTAGTGGAGCAGAAGGTAAGCATTGCAAATGCTCAGAAGAGAGGGAATGAAAAGCCACTCCAAAAATGCAGCCTTAAACTGGGGCTGAGGCAGTGTAGAGTGGGGAAGTATCTGATAAGAGACAGGCTGGCTGGAGGTGTGGAGGCCAAGATGCTTACAGGGCAGTATTCAGGGTGCCAAATGCAGGTTGAGCAACATGAGAAGATAGAATTGACAGGAGTTTACGACTCATAGAAGAGTAGAGAAGCACAGCTAAAGGCTACCTCATACAGAGCAGTGTGGGAAATGGTTTGCATGATGTCAAGAGTGAATTACAATGGATTTTAGAAGAGAAGCTGAAGTGGGGGATCAGACAGAACCCTGCAGATCTAGTTAGCAGCTGAGGGTTTGTCCAGAGTGGAGACTACAAGAATGGGAGGGAGGCAGGAACAAAAGACACTGTAGAGCAGGATTAATTGCACTTGATGAGTGACTGAGGTGAAGAGGCTGAGGGAAGAGTCAAAGATGAGAGTCATGAGGAAAAGCAGGAACATGATAGGGTAGAGATATTTTGGTGATAAGATGGTGATTGTGCACAACCAAACCACAAAACATGAGGCAAAATACCCAGTTAGAGTAGTGCTGCAAAGTGTCCTTGGCTCACCTTATCCATGTTTCTCTGATATTTCCTTTCCATTCACTCACACTCAGGATTTTTCACCTTTGCCTGCCCTCAGCCAGAGCCATCTTTCTGAGAATAGCTTTAGATTCGAACTCCACTGGCACTTAGCATCCTCATGGCTAGGTACAAAGTCCCGCAACTGGTCTCTCTGGTCCTGTCTTTGCCAGTACTGCCCCACTTTCTTAGCTCTGACTGCCCAGTGTGAATATGAAGGCAACCCAGGGGCCTGTTCCCTAATGCAGGGCCCCTTTCAGGAAGCAGGACTGAGGTGCAGGGGAGAGAGGCCTTGAAGGTGGCAGCCATAGGGTAAATCCAGGGAGAAGTAAAGCCACTGGAGAAGAAATGCCAGTGACATAGGAGTAGAGGGTTTTAACAGGAGGGGACAGTTCAGGGAGTGCAGAGACAAGGCAGACTCAGTGTTCCCTGTTCCAGAGTGCTTATAATAGAGTTGAAGGGCATATGTATGAACACAGTGGATCTTAAAACAAGACAGAATGAAACAAAAGGCTGAAGCAATAGTAGAGGGGATTCTGGAAAGATGGTGGCATAAACAGACCATCATTCCAACCCTCCCCCACAAATACAACAAGAAATATTCCAAGGAAAAATGCTTGGCTTTGAGAGATCCTGACTGGGGGACACAGGAAAGTAGCAGGGAATTGAAATTAGGAAAGAACCAACAAATCAACAATGAATTGCATATGATAGGAAAATTTATTCTCCCACTATTGTTGACTCCCAGCCTACCTACATGGTCACCAGCTGCTATGAACTGGGAAGTGACCCCAGAAAAAGAGCCTACTTCCCTAACCATCACAGCCCCTGACTTTACAAAGAGACAGGACTTCAAGTTCCTGTTCTAAAATTAACAAGGAAGACCTATCTGGGGTCTGTTTGGAATGTGACAGCACGTTTCCCACCTGGGCACAGTCAACTGCAAGCCTACTGTGAATTACTACTGAAGATCTATGCAGTATAGTCTGTTCCCATAGTAAATACTCTGCCAGGCTCCCTGCATACCCTATAGCTCAAGTCTCTGAAACAAACAGGACAGACCTCCCAGGGAATCAGTTCACAACTGCTGACTCTTCCGTTTGGTCAATGCTGAGGACTGCTGACTGAGGCTCCTGTGTGTTAAGAAGCAGTAATTTTTAATGGGGGTTATACCCATAGCCTGGCATAGTGCCTAAGGCATTTGATTGCTAACCAAAAGGCTGGCAGTTCAAATTCACCAGCCACTCTGTGGAAGGAAGTTTGGGCAATCTACTTCTGTAGTGATACCATTTTGGGAAGCCAAGGAGGAGTCGCTATGAGTCAGATCCGACTCGACAGCAGTTGAGTTAGGTGTATTTATTTATTTATTTATCAGCTTTTATACCCAAAGCCAACATACTACATGGGGGCTTTGACAGCAACGAGGCAGACTTCCCTGGGAGTCCATTTGGAGTGTAACAAACCCTTCCTCAACTTGTAACTGTCAGCTCAAAAAGGCTGAGTCCAGTTTAATGGAATTATGGGATGTAAAGAAGAGACCTAATATATGCATCATGTGAATTCCTAGAGAAGATGAGAGAGAGAGAGAGAGAGAAAGGGATGGAAAGAATATTTGAAGAATTAATGATGTAAAAATTCTAATGAAGGACATGAATCTACAAATCCGAGATGTGTAAATAGCCCCAAGAAAGATAGACCAAAAGAGATCTACACCAAGACACATCATAGTTAGGCTCACAAAAAGTAAAGTTAAAGAAAGAATCCCAAAAGCAGTGAAAGAAAGGCAAACAGTGGTATACATAGTATTCCCAAGATTAAAAGCTGATCGCTTCTCAGAAACATTGGAGATCTGAAGGCAATGGAATGCAGTTCTAAAAATAAATACAAAAAACTGTCAACCAGAATACTAGACAGCAAAACTACCCTTCAAGAATGAGGATGAAATTAAAATATTCCTAGACAAACAGTAGCTGAGACAGTTCATATCCATCTGGCTGGCCCAACCAAAAAAATACTAATGGGATCCCTTTAGATAGAAAGGAAAAGACATTAGAAAATCATTCAAAGCTATACATAGAAAAGATAGATCCTTAAAAAGGGAAGTGCATGGAAAAATATCAGGGCTAGTAACAAGGTATTCGTGCTTGATAATTATAAATGTTTTATCCTTTATGTTTTTCAATAATAATTATAGAAAAAGTAAGGATAAAATTATGTTATAGGACACATGAAATATAAAGACATAATAAGTGATAAAAACAAAAGGAGGGGAGAGGAATTGTATAGATATATAATTTCTTGTATGTTACTGAAGTTATAGTGGTACCAACTTACCCTAGAATGTTATAAATACAAGCTATTAAATATAATATTTGTGGTAATCACTAAGAAAATATATAAAAAAACATACATGAAAGGAGAAAGAAACCAAAAGGCTCAATACAATTAACTCACACAAAAGCAAGCAAAGAAGCCTTAATACACACATAAAAACAAGTAACAAAATAGAAGTCACTTCTTATCATTGATTACAGTGAATGTAAACAAAGTCAAACCAAACTCACTGCCATCGTTGATTCTGACTCATAGCGAACCTTTTAGGTTTCTGAGGCAGTAAATCTTTAAGGAAGAAGATTGTCCTTTGTTCCTTCCATGGAATGGCTGGTGGGTTTGAATCACTGACCTTCTGGTTAGCAGCGAAATGCCTTAGGCACTGTGCCACCAGAGCTACTTTGTAAGCAGACTACATACTCCAATATTTCAAAAATGCAGTGATGGTTCGGCATTAGAAAATCAATCAATGTAAGACACTCATCAATAGAGCAAAGGAGAAAAAAAACAAACACATGATCATCTCTGTTGTTGGATACTGTCGAGTTGGTTCTGACTCATAGAGACCCAATGTAGAGCAGAATGAAACATTGGTTCATTCTGTGCCAGCCTCACAATCCTTGCTATACCTGAGCCCATCATTGCAGCCACTGTTATCAATCCATCTCATTGAGGGCCTTCCCCTTTTTTGTTGACCCTCCACCTTACCAAGCATGATTTCCTTCTCCAGGGAATGATTCCTTCTGAAAACATGACCAAAGTATGTGAGATGAAGTCTGGCCATTCTTGCTTCCAAGGAGCACTCCAGTTATACTTCTTCCAGGACAGATTTGTTAGTTCTCCTGGCAGTCCATGGTCTTTTCAGTATTCTTTGCCAACAAAACTCAAAAGCGTCAACTCTTCTTCTGTCTTCCTTATTCATTGTCTAGCTTCCACATACATATGAGCTGATTGAAAATACTGTGGCTTCAGTTAGGTGCACCTTAGTCTTCAAAGAGACGTTTGCTCTTCAGCACTTTAAAGAGGTCTTTTGCAGTAGGGTTGCCCAGTGTAATACATCATTTGATTTCTTGACTGCTGTGTCCATTGGTGTTGATTGTGAAAACAAGTAATATGGAATCTTTGACACATCCAATCTTTTTTCCATTTATCATGATGCTGCTTATTGGTCCAGTTGTGAGGATTTTTGTTTTCTTTAGTTGAGGTACAATCCATACTGCAGACTATAGTCTTTAATCTTCATCAGTAAATGCTTCAAGGCATCTTCACTTGCAGCAAGCAAGGTTGTGTCATCTGCATGTCACAGGTTGTTAATGAGTCTTCCTCTGATCCAGATGCCATATTCTTTTTCATATAGCCCAGCTTCTTGGATTATTTGCTCCACATACAAATTGAATGAGCATGGTCAAAGAATACAACCCTGATGCACTCCCTTCCTGGTTTTAAACCATGCAGCATCCCTTTGTTCTGTTCTAATGACAGCCTCCTGGTCTATGTACAGGCTCCTCATGTGCACAATTAAGTGTTCTGGAATATCCATTCTTCTCAATGTTATCCATAATTTCTTACGATCCACATAGTCGAATGCCTTTGCATAGTCAATGAAACACAAGTAAACATCTTTCTGGTATTCTTTGCTTTAAGCCAAGATCCATCTGACATCAGCAATGATATCCGTAGTTCCAAGTCCTCTTCTCAATTCAGGTTGTACTTCTGAAAGTTCTTTGTCAATATATTGTTGCACTTGTTTTTGAATTATCTTCAGCAAAATTTTACTTGCTTGTGATATTAAGGATTCTGTTTGATAATTTCCACATTCTGTGGGATCACCTTTTTTTGGAATGGGTGCAAATACAGATCTCTTCCAGTCAGTTAGCCAGGTAGCTGTCTTCCAAATTTCTTGACAAAGATGAGTAAGTACCTCCAGCACAGCCTTTGTTTGTTGAAACATCTCAATGGATATCTCATCACTTCCTGGACCCTTGTTTTTCATAATTCCTTCAGTGCAGCTTCGACCTCTTCCTTCAACACCACTGGTTCCTGATCATATGCTACTTCCTGAAATGGATGAACATTGACCAATTATTTTTAGCACTGTGCCTCTGTGTATCCCTCCCATCTTCTTTTGATGTTTTCTGCATCATTCAGTATTTTGCCCATAGAATCTTTCAATATTGCAGCTCCAGGTTTGACTTTTTTCTAAAGTTCTTTCAGCTTGAGAAATGCTGAGAGTGGTCTTCTCTTTTGTTTTTGTAACTCCAGGTCTTTGCACATTTCATTATAAGTGACTTTGTCTTCCTGAGCTACTCTTTGAAATCTTTTGTTCAGCTCTTCTATCTTGTCATTTCTTCCATTTGCTTTAGCTACTCTCCATTCAAGAGCAAGTTTCAGAGTCTCTTCTGACATCTATCCTGTCTTTTTAATGACCTTTTGCTTTCTTCATGGATTATGTTCTTGATGTCATCCCACAATTCTTCTGGTTTTCGGTCATTGGTGTTCAATGCATCAAATTGATTCTTTAGATGGTTTCTACATTCTGATGGGATGCAATCAAAGTCATATTTTGGCTCTTGTGGACTTGTTTAAATTTTCTTCAGATTCAACTTGAACTTGTATATAAGCAATTGATGGTCTGTTCTACAGTCAGCCCCTGGCCTACTTTTGGCTGAAGATATTGAGCTTCTCCATTGCCTCTTTCCACAGATGTGTTCAGTCTGATTTCTGTGTATTACATCTGGTGAAGTCCATGTGTATAGCCATGGTTTATGTTGTTGAAAAAAAGTATTTGCAATGAATAAGTTGTTGGTCTTGCAAAATTCTATCATGTGATGTCTAGCATCATTTCTATCACCAAGGCCATATTTTCCAGCTACTGGTGATTCTTCTTAATTTCCAACTTTCGCATTCCAATCACCAGTAATAATCAACACACCTTGATTGCATGTTTGGTCAATTTCAAACTACAGAAATTTGTAAAATTCTTCAATTTCTTTGGCTTTGGCTTTGGTGGTTGGTGTGTAAATTTGAATAATAATAGTATTAACTGGTCTTCCTTGTAGGCATGTGGATATTATCCTAGCACTGACAGCATTGTACTTCAGGATAGATTTTGAAACATTCTTTGTGATAATAAATGCCACACCATTTCTCTTCAATTTGTCATTGCTAACATAGTAGGTCATATGATTGTCTGATTTGAAATGACCCAAAGTGATCCATTTCAGCTTATTAATTCCTAGGATATAGATCTTTGTGTGTTTCATTTCATTTTTGACAATTTCCAATTTTCCTAGATTCATACTTTGTACATTCCATGTTCTGATTATTAATGGATGTTTGTAGTTGTTTCTTCCCATTTTGTGTCATAGCACATCAGCAAATTGAGGTCCTGAAAGCTTTACTCCATCCACATCATTAAGGCTGACTCATTTGACTGCTAACCAGAAGGTTGGCAGTTCAAACCCACCAGCCATTCCTTGGACAGGAGGTTGGGCAATCTACTTCCATAGTGATACTTCCTCAGAAACTGAAGGAGCAGTCACTAAGAGTCAGATCCAACTCACTGGCCATGCATGCTTACTACTTTGAGGACATAGTTCTTCTCCCATCATATTTTGTTTGAGTGCCTTCCAACCGGAGAGGCTCATCTTTTGGCATGATATTGGACAAAATTTCAGGGCTATTCATAAACTTTTCCAGTACTATCTCAGACAGTGTTTCACTGCTATTCATAAGGATTTCAGTGGCCAATTCTTTGAAAAGTGGATGGCGACTTTCTTCTTCTGAGTCTGTCTTAGTCTGGAACCTGTCCACTATAGTTGACCCTGCTGGTATTTGATATCCTGATGGCATAGCCTCCAGCCTCATAGCAACACACAAGACACCATAGTATGACAAACTGACAGATGAGTAGTGGTGGCATTTCTATGGATGTAGAAAAAGCACTGGAAAAATTGAACACCTTTTCTTGAATATGAGACAGGAATGTTCTAGTGGAAGCTCTGATTTGGGGTGTATGTGTGTGTGAATATATATGGGGTGAATTCAGACTTGGTTTCTCTTCTCCTGAAGTTCAAGGAGCTGCATAGACCACAATTAACTTGAAAGAATAGAGATGAAATTGGAGATTTTGACACTTCATAGATATTTTCAGATACCTAACTAAATCCCTTTCATTACTTCAAGATTTGAATAGAAGGGTAATGCCTCAATATGATTCAGGGCATTATGAAAAAACAACAGCCAATATTATATTTAATGGAAAAAGACTGATATGTTTCCTCTTGAAATTAAGAACAAGACAAAGTTGCCCCTGTCACCACTTTTATTCAATATTTTATTAGAAGTTCTAGCCAGAGCAGAAGAGGGGGGAAAAAAGATATCTCCAGATTGTAAAAGAAGAAGTCAAATTTTCTCTATTTGCAGATGACATGATCCTATATATAAAATATCCAAAAGAGTCCACAAGAAAGCTTCTAGAGATAATAGAAGAATTGAGCAAAATTGCAAAGTACAAGATCAACAAACAAATATCACCAACATGAGAAATCTGAAAAGGAAATTAGGGAAATAATTCCATTTACAAGAGAACAAATTATCTAGGAGTAAATCTAATGAGAGATGTGAAGGCCTTATACAGTGAAAATTAAAAAAACACTGCTGAAAGAAATTAAATAGGACTCAAATAATTGAAAAGATGTTTTATTTTCATGGACTGGAAGATTTAACACTAAGATGTCAATGCTACCCAAAGTGATCTATAGATTCAACACAGTCACAATCAAAATTCCAACAGCCTTCTTTACAGAAACAGAAAAACCAATCCTTAACTTTATATGGAATGGCAAGAGGCCTCAAATAGCTAAAGCAATTGTGAAGGAGAAGGACAAAGTCAGAGGACTCACACTTCCTGATTTTAAAACATACTATACAGCTACAGTAATCAAAACAGCCTGTTGCTAGTATAACAATAGATAGACCAATGGTATAAAATTGACAGACCAGAAATAAACTCACACATCTATGGTCAGCAGATTTTTGAAAAGGATGCTAAGTTCATTTGATAGGGAAAGAAGTCTTTTCAATAATTGGTGCTGGGAAAATTGTATTTCTATATGCAGAAAAGTGACACAGGGTGGATCCCTCATGCCATACACAAGAACAAATTCAAAATGAATTAAGGACCTAAATATATAAACTAAAATAATAAAATTTTTAGAAGAAAAAGCAAAGGCAATGCTGTTAAGCATAACTTTCAACAATGAATTATCTAATATAATAACAAAAGCATAAACTGAAAAAGATAAAAATAAATAAATGAGATCTCATAAAAATTTTTAAAAAAATAAATTTATCAAAAGAATTTACCAAGGACTTCTGGAAGATGACAGTATAGGTAGACAAGCTACACAGACCCACTACAAGAAAGAAGCAAGTCATGAATTGAAACAGATAGGAAAGATAATCCTGGAATCCTGAGCTTTGAAGGGAAGGACAAAGAAATGGATTAAATATCAAGTAGTAGAAGAGCCTGAGTTAAAACAATGAATAAAGAGAAAGATGGTGCAACAGACTATCAACTGTACTGACAGCAAGGCCAATTTGAATATTTACAAGTGGAGTTCATATCTAGGCAGCAATTTAAGAATTGGCTCTGCTCACTGAGGACTGCATGGGCAACTGCACTGGTGGCTGATGACTAGAAAGGAAAATGGTGAATAAGGAGACAAACAGAGCTGTGGACTGCTGGCTGTCAAGAGGGCACAGTCATTTTGAATATTTACAAGTGAGAAAGCCATTTTACATATTTGCAAGTGACCTTCTGATCTAGGCAGCAACCTAAGAATAGGCTTTACATGCTGAGGATAGCACAGGCAACCACACTAGGGGCTGATGCCTAGAAATGTGCAATATTCCCCCTACTACTCTTATACCCCAAGTCCCCTTGGTGAACAGGGATGTGGCCATCTCCCACCTCCACCCACCTTCTGGACTGGCAGGAATTCCATCTCAGT
>NW_006921614.1:16308262-16309840 GCF_000298275.1 Orycteropus afer afer
AAGCTTTTAAGATCCTAGTTGCTACTCACCAAAGTAGGATGTGGAACAATGTTTTGTGTAGTATGTTATGCCAATTGAGCTTGATGTCCCCTGTGACTACAGTCCCGAGCCCACAGGTTCAATTACTCCCTTCCTCTGGGTAGCTGGCTGTGACCAAGAAGTGACTACAACCTTGTCCCTTGTCAGCTCTAGTATACACCTGGGAATTCAGATCATACAAATACACTTACGGGACCATTGTCTGCCAATCCTATACATATTCTTGGGTATACTCCCTGCTTCATAGACATACCTAATAGTTCAGCCTGTCTACCCATCTATCCATGTGTATACCCATGTTTGCCTTCACTGAAAATGCAGTACTGTACATACAAAAGGGTTCATCTTTGTTGTCTGTACCTTCCATGTAACTCTCTATGTCTTCCTCTTCCTCAATGCCACCATGTTGATCACTCACATTTGGTTCATTGCCCTTTTCGTCACCCAAATCAATAATTATCTCTACCTACCTAACAGTGTTCCCTACAGTCCCCTCCCACCCCTGGTAACCAACAAAGAAAATTTCTTCCATATTGAAACTTTCCTTGACTTTTACAATAGTGGACTAATAGAATATTTATCCTTCTGTGACTGACTTATTTCACTCAGCCTAATGTCCTCCAAGTTCATACATGTTATGCGGTATTTTGCAGATTCTAGGTTATTCTTTAGGGTTGCATAGTATTCCAGTGTGTGTATGTATCATAGTTTGGTTATCCATTCCTCAGTTGATGGACACCTAGGTTGTTTCCATCTTTTGGCTATTGTAAATAGTGCTGCGAAGAACATGGGTGTGCATATGTCTGTTCTTGTCATGGCTCTCACTTCTTTAGGTTGTATACCTAGTAATGGAATGGCTGGGTCACATGGTATTTCTAATTCCAACTTAGAAGGAATTGCCATACTGCTTTCCACAGTGGTTGTACCATTTCACAGTCCCACCAGCAGTGTATGAGGGTCCCAATCTCTCCACATCCTTGCCAGCATTTGTTATTTTCTGTTTTGATGAACTTTGCTACTAGTGCTGGAGCAAGATGGTATCTCATTGTCTTGATTTGCATCTTTCTAACAGCTAATGATCATGAGCATTTCTTCATATGTTTGTCAGTTGCCTGAATATCCTCCTTGGTGAAGTGTCTATCATGTCTTCTGCCCATTTTTTAATTGGATTGTTTGTCTTTTTGTTATTGAGGTATTGGAGTTTTCTATAAATTATAGAGATAAGTCCCTTATCAGATATGTCATTACCAAATATTTTTTCCCAATCTGTAGTTTTATTTTGAGTCTTTTGGAGAAGTTTTGGAAGCACATAAACATTTAATGTTTAGAAGGTCCCATTCATCTAGTTTCTCTTCTGCTCTTTGTGCCTTTTGGGTTATGCTTGATAGTCTATTTATGCCATATATTTGGTCCCCTAAATTTACCCCTAGATTTTCCTTGAGGAACTCTATAGTTTTAGGTTTCACATTTAAGTCTTGGATCCATCTGGAGTTCCTTTTTGTGTATGGTGTGAGGTACAGATCTTGTTTCATTTTTCTG
>NW_006921614.1:16311018-16313680 GCF_000298275.1 Orycteropus afer afer
GTTTTCCTTTTGAGTGATGTCTTTGCCTGGTTTTGGTATCAAGGTTATGCTTGCTTCATAAAATGAGTTAGGGAGGATTCCATCCTTTTCTATGTCTTCAAAGACTTTGAGTAGAAATGGTGTCAGCTCTTCTCTGAATGTTTGGTAGAATTCTCCAGTGAAATCATCTGGGCCAGGACTTTTTTGATTGGGAATTTTTTGATGACCTGTTCAGTTTCTTTCTTTTTTTTATGGATACGCACAACTTTTCCACATCAGTGTGTGTGTGTTTAGGTAAGTGATGTTTTTCTAGAAATCTGTCCATTTCTTCCAGATTTTCAAATTTGTTGGAGTACAGTTCTTCATAGTATCCTGACATTATCCTTTTTATTTCAGTTGGTTCTGTTGTGATGTTACCCATTTCATTTGTTATTCATGTTATTTGTATTCTCTCCCTTTTTCCTTTGTTAAATTTGTCAATGATTAGTCAATTTTATTGATCTTTTCAAAAAACCAACTTCTGGTCTTGTTGATTTTTTCTTTTGCCCTTCTATTTTCTGTCTCATTGATTTCTGCTCAAATCTTTATTATTTCCTTTCTTTTAGTGACTGTAGGCTTTTCTTGCTGTTCTTTTTCTAATTGTTGGAGATGTTAGTTTAAATGTGTGCATTTATTGCTATAAATTGGCTTCTGATCACTGCTTTTGCTGTGTCCGAAAGATTTTGGTGTTTGGGTTTTCATTCTCGTTTGATTCAAGGAATTTTTGAATTTCACTTTTTGTTTTTTCTCCTACCCAATCTTTCTTAAGGAGGGTATTGCTCAGTTTCCATGTGTTCATTCTTTTTCAACTGATCTTCCTATTGTTGATTTCTAATTTGATAACATTATGATGTGAGAAGATGCTTTGCAGTATTTCAATGTTCCTAAATTTGTTAAGGTTTGTTTTATGGCGTAATATATGATCTATCATGGAAAATGTTCCATGTACACTGGAAAAGAATGTATATTTTGCTGCTGTTGGGTGACATGCTCTCTAGATGTCTATAAGGTCAAATTGGTGGATTGTATTGTTTAGCTCTTCTGCATCTTTATTGAGCTTCTTTTCAGTTGTTTTATCTTTCAAAGAAAGTGGTGTATTAAAGTCTCCCACTATGACTGTGGAGTCATCTATTTCAGACTTCAACTCTTTTAAAGTCTGATTTATGTATTTTGGAGTTTTTTAATTGTGTCCAAAGACATTTATTATGGTTATATCTTCATGTTCAATTCATTCTTTAATCGTTATACAATGTCTTTTCTTGTCTTATATGGTGTTTTTTGTCTTAAAGTCAATTTGATCAGAAATTAATATTGCCACTCCTGCTCTTTCGGTTGCCATTTGCTTGATATATTTTTTTCCAACCTTTGATTTTTAGTCTATTTTTGTCTTTGTCTCTAAGGTGTGTCTCTTGTACACAGCACATTGATGGGTTTTGTTTTCTTATCCAATTTGCAACTCTCCATCTCTTGAATGGTGCATTTAATCCATGAACATTCAGTGTAATTATTGACAAGTAAGAATTGGTTGCTGTCATTTTGTTATGTGTTTTTTCATGGTGTCTCTTGTTTCTTTGTTCCATATTATATTCAGTGCTGAGCTCATTATGTTTATGAATTGTGTTATCATTTCCTTTGTTTCTGTTGTTTTAGTATTTGCTGAATATTTGTGCTTGTCCTCTTTTTTATTATGGTGTGAAGGTTTATCATTTTTTTTTTTTTGAGGTTATCTTGTGATTTATAATTTTCTCCCCGAAATTAGAACAGTACATTCTAATTTGCTACTCTCCTGACTTCCTCACAATTTAGAAGTTCTGTACCTTCTCAGTATTTTCCCTCTTTTTGGTTTGTAGTTATCCTCACTTGCCAGTTGATGACTCTGGTTCCCCGATTATAATCTTGTAAGCTTATTTTAATTTGGATATGTCCACGGCTGTGGTTTCTGGGTTATGTCATCCTGTGTGTTAATGGTCAGTTGTTATTTGCTATTTTTGGTTCTCTGTTCAAAGGACTCCCTTTAGAATCACTTGTAAGGTTGGTTTGGTTTTAACAAATTCCCTTAGTTTCTGCTTATCTGGAAATCTCCAAATTTCACCATCATATTTGAGGGACAATTTTGCCAGGTATTTAATTCTTGGTTGAAAATTTTTCTCTTTCAAGGTTGTATATATACCATATACCATCTCATTGCTTTCTCACTTGCATGGTTTCTGCTGAGAAGTCAGAGCTTATTCTTACTGGTTGTCCTTAGTAAGTAACTGTTTGTTTTTCCAGTGTTGCTTTCAGTATTCTGTCTGTCTTTGGTTTTGATGAGTTTGATGATGCCATGGTGATTTTCTTTTGGGGTCTATCCTGTTTGTGGTTTGTTGGACTTCCTGGATGAATATATTCTCCCCTTTCATCATATCAGGGAAGTTATCCTCCAACAAATCTTGGACAATTTTCTCAGTGGTTTTATTTTTTCTCTTCCTGTTCTTGAATTCCAATGACATGTAGAGTATTCCTTTTGATGGTGTCCCACATGAACCTTAGAGTTTCTTCATTTTGTTTTGGTCTTTTATCTTATTGATCCCTTTCTAAGGAAGTATTCAGGTATTTGTCTTCAATTTCATCAATTCTGTCTCCAGTGCATCAATTCTACTCCTTT
>NW_006921614.1:16314540-16315265 GCF_000298275.1 Orycteropus afer afer
AACTAGAACCTGGGAGGGAAAGAATAAAGAATAATAGTAAAAAGGACAAAAGTATTTTTAATAATAGTACTTTTAAAACAGACAAAAAGAAACAAACTAAAACACAGAAAACATAAAAAAAAATAATCGGGCAGGGTGGGGCAGGGCATCCAGGCTCCGTCCGAGCACACGGACTGGGATGGAATTCCTGCCAGCCCAGAAAGTGGGTGGGAGTGAGGGATGACCACATGTCTGTTCACCAAGAGGCTGTGGGGTATAAGAATAACAAGGGGAATGTTGTACCTTTCCAGTTGCCTGGGTCCAAAATGTCCTTTGGCTTCCTGGCAAGTGGAGTTTGTTTTTAAGTCCCTGGAAGCTGGGAGAACACTGTCACTTTAAATATACAAAATGGTGAAACCACTTGTAAACATTCAAAATGGCTGCACCCTCTGGACAGACAAAAGTCCACAGTTCAGCCAGCCATCCCTTCACTGCCTCCTCTTTTATTACTCAGCCACTAGAGCAGTCCTCCATGCAGTCCCTGGCTAGCAGGGCCAATTTTTAGGTTAATTGGTAGGTCCTACTACCACTCAGCAATGTTCAAGGTGTCTGTGCTATCAGGATCTCTGAAAATCTATAGCTCTGTTTATCTCCCTTTTTGGTGTTTCATGCAAATTCTTTTGCTAGTTGTAGTTTAGTCCATTTCTATATCCTTCCCTTCAAGGCTGAGGGGTCCAGGATTATCT
>NW_006921614.1:16315365-16317137 GCF_000298275.1 Orycteropus afer afer
AAGTAAGATCTTACTGAAGACAATTCAAAAACGGTTGCAGCGGTATATCGATAGAGAACTTCCAGAGGTGCAAGCTGGATGGATTCAGAAGAGGAAGTGGAACAAGCAATATCACAGCTGCTGTCAGATGGATCTTGGCTCAAGGCAAAGAATATCAGAAAGATGTTTACTTGTGTTTTGTTGACTATGAAAAGGCATTTCATTGTGTGGATCATGACTAATTATGGATAACATTGAGAAGAATGGGAATTCTGAACACTTGATTGTACTCATGAGGAACCTGTACCTTGACCAGGAGGCTGTTGTTCAAATGGAACAAGGGGACACTACATGGTTTAGAATCAAGAAGGGAGTGTGTCAAGGTTGTATGCTTTCCCCATACTTATTCAATTTATATGCCAAGAAGCTGGATTTTATGAAGAAAAACGTGGTATCAGGATTGGAAGATTAACAACCCGAGATATGCAGACGATACAACTTTGCTTGCTGAAAGTGAGGATGACTTGAGGCACTTACTGATGAAGATTAAAGAATACAGTCTGCAGTATGGATTACCTCTCAATATAACGAAAACAAAAATCCTCACAACTGGACCAATAAGCAGCATCATGATAAATGGAGAAAAGATTGAAGTTGTCAAAGAATTCATGTTGCTTGGACTCTACAATCAATGCCAATGGAAGCAGCAGTCAGGACATAAGACAACATGTAGTACTGGACAGATCAACCATGAAGGAACTCTTTCAGGTGCTGAGGAGCAAGAATGTCTCCTTGAGGACTAAGGTCACCTGACACAAGCCATGATATTGTCAATCGCCTCATATGCATGTGAGAGGTGGACAATGGATAAGGAAGACCGAAGAAGAGTTGATGCTTTTGAGTTGTGGTGCTGCCGAAGAATGCTGAAAGTACCATGGACTGCTAGAAGAACTAACAGATCTGTCCTGGAGGAAGTGCACCCAAAATGCTCCTTGGAAGTGAGAATGGCTAGACTTCATCTCACCTACTTTGGTCATGTCAGAAGGGACCATTCCCTGGAAAAGGATGTCATGCTTGGTAAGGTGGAGGGTCGACGAAAGAGAGGAAAGCCTTCAATGAGAAGAACTGACACCGTGGCTGCGATAATGTGCTCAAGTATAGCAGAGTTCATGGAGCTGATGTGGGATCAGGTGGTGTTTGGTTCTGCTGTGCATGGGGTCGCTATGAGTCAGAAATGACTTGACAGTGCCTAACAACAACAACAACCAAGAGGTTGATGTTTGAAACCTACCAGCCAGTGCAGGCAAAAAAGACTGAGCAATCTACTTCCATAAAGTTTTACCACATTGGAAACCCTATGGGCATCACTATAAGTTGACATCAACTCCATGGCAGTGAGTTTGATTTTTTTTTGGTTTGATGGAAGAAGAAACAAAATCTTTCCCCAAAAATATGAAAAGACAAGCTAGCAGCTGGGAGATCATCTTCAGAAACCATGTGTCTGACAAGAACCTCATAACCAAAATATATATAAAATTTTGACAATTTAACAGAAAAAGATAAGTAGCTCAATCATAAAGTAGGTAAAGGACTAGAATAGACATTTCAGCAGAGGACATTCAAATGGCCATGAAACACATGAAAAGATACTCAGTGTCATTAGCCAACCACAATGTGATACCATTTCACTCTCACTAGGGAGCTCTGGTAGCATAGTGGCTAAGACACTTGCCTGCTAACCAGACGGCTGGCGGTTCAAACCCACCAGCCACTCCTTGGAAGGAAGGTTGGGC
>NW_006921614.1:16317237-16322031 GCF_000298275.1 Orycteropus afer afer
TTTTTTTTTTTGGTGATTGTTCCTGTTTGTTTATGTGGTTGGTGCTTTTTCTTCTCTTGTTTTTATTTTTATTTATTTATTGCTTTGTCTAGCTAAGTGATAGACAGCAACTGTGCCCATATGACCTAACCATACCCACACCTACTGCAGCCCCACCCACTGAGTGAAGCCCACCACTTGCTTCTGTACCAACTGACCAATGATTGAATGCAGCCAATAAGAGCACAACTCACCCTCAACTTCTCTTCATGAAAAGCTATCAGAGATCTGTGCATACACTCTCATTCTCTACCACACCCACCAGGACACAGGCGGTGGTAGTCTAAGTGCTGCCAACTAGTGAAAAGAGGAGCACAGTATCCTGCTCACTCAGATATATAAAAGCAAAATAAAGAAAAAAAATCTTAGACAAATCAGATCAACATATAGTCACCAGTTGAATATAAATATGTTGACATCACAATATCTTGGAGCCAATGGAATATCCAAGTCTACACAAAGAAGCAAGATAAAGTAGTACAAACAAAGGACCAGGATACAGACTCAGAAAACCTTCTTGAGGAAGAAGTACCATTGAAATTCTCTAATAATGAGTTCAAATGAATTGTATTTAGTTATCTTCAATGATAGAGAAACAAATGAAGGAAAAAACTAACAAAATTAAGGAAAACATACACAAAGCTCTAGCATAACTTAGGAAAATATTACAAGAATAAATTGACAAACAAAAAATTAAAAACCATACCCAAACAACAAACAGAAATCCAGAAGATTAATACTAAGATTTTAGAAATAGATAACATATTGAATGGACAGAGGAGTAGAATTGAATCAATGGAAGAAAGAATTAGTGAGATTCAAGACAAATACATCAATACTACTTTGTTAATGGATCAATAAGAGAAAAGATCAAAGCATAATGAAGAAAACCTAAGATTCATGTGGGATACCATCAAGAGGAATAACCTACATGTAATCAGAATTCCAGAACAGGGAGAGACAAATAAAACCACTGAGAAAAATTGTCTAAGATTTATTAGAGAATCTCCTTAATATGATGAAAGATGAGGAGCTATCCATTCAAGAACTTCAACGAACCACAAACAGGATAAATCCCAAAGGAAAATCACTGAGAGATATCATAATCAAACTCACCAAAAGCAAAGAAAAAGAAAGAATCCTGAAAGCAACACAGGAAGAATGAAAAATTACATACAAAGGGCAACCAGTAATACAATCCACCAACTTGACCTTATAGACATGTACAGATTACTTCACCCACAACAGTGCAATATACATTCTTTTCCAGTGCACATGGAACATTCTCCAAGATAGACCATATGTTAGGTCACAAAGCAAGTCTCAGTAAATTTAAAAACACTGAAATATTGCAAGCCATCTTCTTAGATCTCAATGATATAAAATTAGACATCAATAACAGGAAGATCAATGCAAAAAGAGCAAACTCATGGAAACTGAATAACAACCTCTTTAAAAACTACTGGGCAATACAAGAAATGAAAAAAGAAAAATTTTCTTGAATCAAACTAGAATGAAAACACAGCATACCAAAATCTTTGGGAGCCAGCAAAAGCAATGATCAGAGGGCAATTTATAGCAATAAATGCACATATCAAAAAAGAAGAGCCAAAATCAACACCTAAACACAACATCTCCAACAATTAGAAAAAGAGCAGTAAAAAAGTGTATAGTCACTGGAAGAAAAGAAATAATAAAGATTCAAGCAAAGATACATGAAACAGAAAATAGAAAAGCAATAGAAAAAATCAACAAGACTAGATGTTGGTTCCTTGAGTCAATTAATAAAATTGACTAACCATTGGCAAACTTAACAATGGAAAAGAAGGAGAAGATGAGAATACCACTAAGAAATGAATTGGATGACATTACAACAGAACCACTCACAATAAAAGAATATCAAGACACTATGAAAACTATACTCCAACAACTTTAGAAACCTAGAAGGAATGGACAGATTTCTAGAAACATACTACTTACATAAACCAACATAGACTGAAATAGAAAATTTGAACAGAATCACAAAAAAAAAAAAAGAAAAGAAGAAGAAGAAATTAAACAGGTCACGAAAAAATTACCAACAAAAAAGTCTTGGCCTGGATGGTTTCACTAGAGAATTAAACTAAGCATTCAGAGAAGAGCTGACACCAATCCTACTCAAACTATTCCAGAACATAGAAAAAGATGGAATCCTTCCTAATTCGTTTTATGAAGCAAGCATTACCCTGATACCAAAATCAGGCAATGACACCACTGAAAAGGAAAACTACAGACCAATATCCCTCATGAATATAGACGAAAAAATCTTCAAAATCCGAGCTGATAGACTACAACAATATATCAAAAAAAATAATACATCATGACCAAGTGGGATTAATACCAGGTATGCAAGAGAAAACAATCAATGTAATCCATCACATAAATAAAAAAAAAAAGGAAAACAACTACATGATCATTTCAATCTATGCAGAAAAAGCATTTTATAAAATTCAACCTTTCTTGATAAAAACTCTCAAAAAAAAAAGGGGGGGGGATAGAAGGGAAGTTCCTCAACATAATGAAGAGCGCATGTTTTCAAAATCAACAGGCCATATTGTCCTCAATGGAGAGAGGCTGACAAAAAGATATATGTACTCCCATGTTCATTGCAGCATTATTCACAATAGCAAAGAGATGAAACAATGTAAGTGCTCATCAGTGGAACAATGAATAACCAAACTATGGTACATAGTACATACAATGTATGTACATGGTCCATACAATGGAATACTATTCAACACTAAAGAATAATGTAGAAGCTGCAAAACACTGCATAACATGGATGTACTTGAAGAATATTATGCTGAGTAAAATAAGTCAATCACAGAAGGACAAATATTGTATTAGACCATGGTTTTAGTCCATTATTGTGAAAAAGAAAAGTTTTATATATGGAAGGAAACTTTCTTTGTTGGTTACCAGAGATCAAAGGGGAGGGGAGGGAAGATAGGTAAGAGATTTGGTGTGTAGAGAAAGGCAATATACCAAAATCAAGTGACCAACACAATAACACTAGTGAAAAGGAAGACACAGAGATGTGCCTAAGAGGTACAGACAACAAAGATAAACACTTTTACATATACAGTACTGCATTATCAGTAATAGCCAACACTGATCTATAGGTAGATACATTGGTAGACAGGCTGAATGATCAAGCATGTCTAAGCAAAAGAATATACCCATGACTATATATAAGTTTGGTAGGTGATATTTTTACATACCTATTTGTATGTGCTATAAGAATGTCCATATAAATAGAACTAACAGGGGGCAAAGTTATGATAACTTCTTAGCCATAGCCAACCACAATGAGGGAGCAAGATATTGGACCTGTGGGCTCAGGACCATGGTTGTGGGAGATATCAAGCTCAACTGGCATAACATACTACACAAAAACATTATTCTTTGGTGAGTACATTCTATTTTGGTGAGTAGTAACTGGGGTCTTAATAGTTTGCAATCAGCCATCTAGATGAAACAATTGTTCTCTCCTCATCCAGAGCAAAGAAGAATGAAAAGAAAGATGCGTGGAAACAATTAGTCCAAGGGACTAGTGAACCATGTGAACCTCAGCCTACATGACCATGAGAACCAAAGAACTAGATGGTGCCTGGCTACCACTGTCAGCCACTCAGAAAATGATCAGTACAAGAGTTCCTGGATAGAGTAGGAGAAAAATGTGGAACGAAATTCAAAATCATAAAAAAGACCAGGCTTACTGGTCTGATAGAGACTGGTGAAACCTCTGAAACTATGGCTCTTCATCACCCTTTGGGCTTGGAATTTACTTGACAGCACATAACAACAACAACCACTTATGGCTTCCAGCCAAACAATAGACAGGCATATAAGGTGAAGATTTACAACAGGTAGGTACGCTCCTTAGAATAATCAATCATGGAAGATCAGAAGGGCAGTATCTGTACAAGGAGATAGCTCAGAGGGCAGGAATGTATAGGAAAGAAGGATACAGGGAAAAGGTAACTAACTACAAGGAAGACAAAATGCATGTGAACTGCTAGATGGAAAATGAATTTGTTTTGTAAACTTTCACCCAAACCACATTAAAAAAAGAGAGAGAGACAGAGAGTAAATTGAAAGTCCCTGATGGCAAAAGAAGAAACTCTGATGGTCTAAGGCATTTATTTGACTGCTAATCAAGAGGTTAGGAATCAGCCACAGGGATCCAGGTGAGGAGAGAGGGGGAACCCAGGCATGCCTCAAAGCAGCAGAGTGGGAGAGCAGGAGAAAGGAGAGGAAAAGGCCCAGGGACCGGTAGAAATGAGGAGTCAGCTGCAGATGGGAGAGAGGAGAGGAAAAGGCCCAGGGACCTGGATAGATGAGGAGTCAGCCGCAGGGATCCAGGTGAGGAGAGGGAACCCAGGCTACACCTCAATGTGGCAGGGGGGAGAACAGGAGAGAGAGAGGAAAAGGCCTGGGAAATGGGACAGAGTGTGGAGTCAACTGCAGGGATCCAGGTAAAGGTGGTAGGAGAGGTTTCCAACAGGGAGACAAACTTGTCTGTTGGTTTGTCCTACCATGGTGACGTGTTGCTGTGAGTCTTGAGGCTGAGCCACTGGTGTTTCAAACCCAGTGGGGTGCACATGATTTACATATATCAGCCCAGCTTGCAGACTGAGACAGACTAGGAAGAAGGAAGAGGCCATCCACTTCTCAAAGAATTGGCCAGGGAAAACCTTATGAAAAACAAAGAAA
>NW_006921614.1:16325451-16341804 GCF_000298275.1 Orycteropus afer afer
CCATAGTGATACTGCCTCGGAAACCCAAGGAGGGGTCGCTATGAGTCAGGTTTGACTCGATGGCACATAACAACAACATAACAACAAAGGATGCCTACAAAAAAAAAAAAAGAAAGGAACTCTGGTAGTGTAGTGCCTAAGGCATTTGACTGCTAACCAGAAGGCTGGTGGCTCAAACCCACAGCCACTCCTCGGAAGGAAGATTGGGCAATCTACTTCTGTAGAGATACTGCCTTGGAAACCCAAGGAGGAGTGCTATGAGTCAAATCGACTCAACGGCAGTGAGCTTGAGCTTAAGATACCCAAGATTAAAAAAACAAAACAAAAACACCAAACAGAAAACAATAAATTTTGACAAGGAGTGTGGAAATTGGAACCATTACCCATTGTTGATGGGAATGGAAAATCATACAGCCTTTGTGGAAAATAGTGTGGTAATTCTTCAGAAAACTAAAAATAAAACAATCATATGACCCAGCAATTCCATTTATCACCGAAAAGAGTTGAAAGTAGAGACTCAAACAGAGACTTCTATACCAATATTCATTGCAGCACTATTCATAATAGCCAAAAGCTGGAAACAACCTAAATTCACATCAACACATGAATGAATAAACAAAATGTGGTACATACATACAATGGAGTCCTAGTTAGCCAGTAGGAGAAATGAAGTCTTGATACATGCTACAATATGGATGGAGTTGGAAGACATTATGTTGAGTGAAATAAGTCAATCACAAAAGGATAAATATAGAATAACTTCACTTATACAAAAAGAAAAGAAACGACAAATATATAGCCCATTGCCATCTAGGCGGATCTGACTCATAATGACTCTTCCTTCAGTTTTTGACGTGGTATCACTATGGAAGTAAATTGCCCAACCTTCCTTCTGGGGAGTGGCTGGTGGGTTTGAACCACCAGCCTTTTGGTTAGCAGTCAAATGCCTTAGGCACTACACTACCAGAAAAAAAGTTTATTTGTGGTTACCTGGTGTGGGAGGGAGAAAGAAAGGGGAGGTTAATAGTGATGGAGGTATCTCATTGTTAATGCTAGGGTTGCATAGCTGATTATTGTAATTGCTGTCTTTAAATTTTACAAAGTTGAATCGGAAATACTTTTGTGATAGATACATTTACAACAATAAGGAAAAAAAAGATAGTGTAGTTGAGGATGATTATGTACAACCAAAAACCCTATGAAATTTGGTCTCTTGGTTTGGAAGTTTATTGTCATGGTCTCATGGGCCATACCAGTTACTTGGACTAATAATATGTTTAATGCCTCTGTTCTATCTTCTAGTTTAATTCTTAGAGCCTAGAATCTTAAAAGCTTGCAAGTGACCATCCAAGGCAGAAGAAATGGTCTCTGCCTGGAACAACAGAGGAAGGAGAGTTGGGAATAGGAGGATAAGGAATGTGTGGCTATTTGCCTTCATGAACAACTGTCTCATTTTCCATGAGACCAGAAGAAATGGGTTGGTGCCTGGCTACCATTATTGATCATTTTGATCAAAGATTCCATAGAAGACTGGACGGCACTTAACAATTACAACCAGTAAGTCCCTGGCTTGTTCTGGATCATCATCTGACCTCTGGTTGCTGGGATTTGTTAGCATTCACAGCCTGTGAGCCTGCTGTTTGCTGTCTGACCTGCTGATTTTGAATTCATCAGTCCCTGCAGAGTCAGGAGAAGCCTCTAGCCTGATTCCTGACCTTTGGACTTGGGGTTTTGCCAGCTTCTACAACTGGATGATCTATTTCCTTGAGATAAATCTCTCTCTCTATGATAGATATGCATATACTTCATTGGTTTTGCCTCTCTAGAGAACACAGTCTAAGACATGTAGGTTTACAGAAAATTCCACAGAAGGTATAGTATTCCCATATACCCCTTCTCTCTTGGAGGCAGTTTCTCCTATTATTTACATCTTTCATTTCTGTAGGACATTTGTTAGAACTTGTTTGTTACATGAATCATTTGTTAGATGAAACAATAATGATACATTGTTATTAACTAGAGTCCATCGTTTATATTTGGGTTCATTCTTTGTGTTGTATGGTCCTTTTGGTTTTGGCAAGTGTGTGAAATGCATCTATCAGTACAGTATGATACAGAGAATTATCACCATGTATTCATCCCTTTCCCTCCAAATCCCTGGCAACCACAGATCTTTTCACTATGTGCATAGTTTTGTCTTTCCCAAAATGTTATACAGTCAGAATCATATAGTATAAGTAGCCTTTTCAGACTGGATCTTCCATTTAGTATGTCTTTTTGTAACTTGATACCTCATTCCTTTTTATCATTGAATAATACTTCATTGTATGGATGAACCACAGTTTGTTTATCCATTCACCTATTGAAGTACATCTTGGTGGCATTAAATTTTGGCAATTGCTTTCAACATTCTTGTGCCTGGGATAGTGTTTTTCACACTGTATTCCAAGGGACATTCAATATGATGTTAATAGGTGTTCTACTTTTTAAATAAGTTTGGGAAATTCTGGGTTTGTTTCTGCAGAACTTTTCAGATCTAACATGTAGACTCTGGGGTGGGTGGTAAGGGAATTGGTAAAATAGACCATGCCAAGTTTTTGAAACTTACCTGCCAAAGGAATCTTCCAAAGAAGGTTGGGTGATGAGGGACACTTGTAAATATCTCATGGGTACTGTTATTGTTAGCTGCTGTAGAGTCAGCCCCTGACTCATGGCAACCCTAGGCACAATGGAACTAATTGATGCCTGGTCCTGTTCCAGGATTGGGCCATTTTGATCCATAGCATTTCCACTGGCTGATTTCTGGAAGTAGATTCCCAGGTCTTTCTTCCTAATCCATCTTAGTCTGGAAGCTCCACAGAAAACTATTCAGCATCCTAGCAACAGGCAAGACTCCATTGACAGATGGGTGGTAGCTGCTCATGAGGTGCATTGCCTGAGAATCACACCTGGGCCTCCCCAATGGAAAGTGAGAATTCTACCACCAAATCACCCCTGCTTCCTCACAGATACTAACCAGTCGTCATCAAGTTGACTCCAATTCATGGCAACTCCAGGTATTACAGAGTAGAACTATTCTCCACAGGGTTTTCAATGACTGATTTTTCAGAAGTAGGTCACCGTACCTTTCTTCTGAGGTGCCTCTGGATGGACTTGAACCTCCAACCTTTTTGTTAGCTGCCAAGTGCATTGACTGTTTGTACCACACAGGGACCTAATGGATATTAGTGCTTCTTAAAATACTGTCTGGGCAATACAATACGAATTCTAACAAAGAGATACCTCTGAGCTTGGAGGGCTCAGGTAAAGGCTCCTTGAGCTGACTTTGTTGCCTACTCTTGTCCCCTTACCTGCCTCCTGCAAGGCTCCGATGCCCTTCATGTTTAGACATGGGCCATAGGGTTTGGTCCAACCCCAGATGAGGCAGGAGAGTATATGCGACTCAGACCTTGGGTTGGGGAAGCTCAGGGTTCCTCTTGAGGCCCAGAAGCCAATCTGTTCCCTGAGCCATGGGCTGCTCACTGCCACTGGCTTTCTATGATTCTGTGTGTGAGCATGGCCAGGATTTCATGCTGTAGAGGTGCTTGGGCTGCCAGTCCATCCTACACTATTTGTTTGTAAATGTTTCCCCCTTACTCCACAGAATTAATGGGCTTAGCAATGCTGTGCTATCAATTTGTCCCACTCACATGGCCACAGCTAAACAGACCAACTGTAGACCCCTTCCCTCAGTGAGCCATTCCATTACTTTGCCTTGAGAATTTGAGGTAAGAGCCATAGTGTCTGTGTTAGACAGTGTCCAGAGTGCTGCAAGATCACAAACCTAGAGCGAAACAATGTTGTGGGTGTGTGGGAATGAGGAATTTTACTCAGAGATTAGAGAATAGTCAGCTGGAGAGCTGTGTGTATGAGAGAGAGACAGAGAGAGAGACAGAGACATAGAAAGAGAGAGAGTTAGAGTTGTTTCATTTCTCCAAGGTTTGCTTACATTCCACATTCAGGCTCTGGGAGAGCCCCTGATTCCCCAACTACAGGTAGAGAAATATTTTCCTGGCTTTGTTTGAAAAAGTAATTTGATAAGCCTTTGGTATGGAAAGTGGCTGTCCAAAAATCACATGGCTTTAGGAAATAACAATAAGGGTAATAATCACTGACATTGATTGAATACTTGGTGTGTGCCAAATGCTTTGCAAGGTACTTCCCATAGATTTTTTCACTTAAGCCTCAGAATGGGTACTATTAAAATTCCCATTTTATAGTCAAGGAGGCCGAGGCTTAGGGAGGGCAAGTAACTAGTCCAAACCCACAGAATTGGATTTTCCCCTTGAAATAACAGGGAGAAGAATCTGGAGAGAAAGTGAGAAGCTGCAAGGCATGACTTCTGCAAGGTTCACAAAATGTGTCAGTTCTTGGTCTCAATGCTATTTTATCTTGGGAACAGAGGAGGTTGCTACATTTCCAGTTAAGGCTGATATACTGCAACTAGGCTACATTCAAGGACAGTCAAGAACCCGGAGCTAAAGGATTCCTAGGAAGTCAGAAATATTGAGGGATTTGGCAGCAGATTTTACTGTCATGGCCATGGAGTGACTGAGGTAATTTCACTTAAATTTCTGGTGGCAGGGAGGTTCCCCCTTCCCCCACCAGACAATTTCAACAACTCTCTATTGGTGTAAATAGCTACGTTTTTTCTTCCTTATTAAAAAGTCTCTAAGCCAGCAGACTGAAATTGGCTTTGTCTGTCTGCAGTCATGACCACAGGATGACTTTCACTGGCTCTCTCCCAGTGGGACAAAGCTATTTCCTGGTAGGGTCCTGAGGTTCCATCCCACAATGAGTGGAATAGGTACTAGGCACTGCCTTGTTGCAGCCTGGTCACATCCTAGAAACTGTGCAGTTGCATTCCATCAACCCAGCCACCCCTCTGGTCACTGATGCTGGCCTTAAGGACATTTGAGTGCCATTTGGGTGCTGGTTGTCCTGTGTTGTTTCTGCACTTCTTTCCTGCACTCTGTTGCCTGGGATTTCAGTCTCAAAGTGATGACTATAAATGATACCAATGAGATGGCCTTTGCCAGGTGGGTGTGGTCTTGTCAGATACAGATTTTGACAGGAGTCCTGGTAGTGGATGATGGTGGGGAGGGAGACAAAGAGGTGTGCTCTCCTCTCAGAAATATTGAGGAACCCTTGGGCTATACTGTAGGTTGCCTGTTGGCACAGTAGTTAAGTGCTCAGCTGCTGACTGAGAGGGTGATACTTTAAAGTCACCAGTGGCTCTTCAAGAAAAAAGGCCAGTGATCTGTTCCAGCAAAGATTACAGCCTTGGAAACCCTATGGGGCAGTACTATGAATTCTACTATGAAAGGAATCGACTCCACAACAATGAGTTTGATTTTGTATTTTTGGTTTGGGGCTGTATTAGGAACTCTTTGTTTGGTAGGCTTCGGTATAAAAAAGACATGTGAATACAGAAGAGGATTCCACATCCCAGCTGAAGTTAGAAGGAAGACACCAACTCAGAAGAAGAGTGTCTGTGTGAGTCTGAGAGCTCTAGTAGCCTCCAGGAAAATCTTTAACCAGAAACCTTTTAGTGTCAGCATTACTAACAGAACTTTTGGACTCTTTAGGGCCTTTATCTGCCCTCCAGTCTCAGCAGGTATCAAGGAACTTCCTCCGAACTCAGCACGCATCACAAAAGCCATCCGGATTCAGCACGCATCGGAGATTTGTTGGGCTCCTGAAAGTCTCCCACATACCTGAGCCTCCATCCTCCCTAGATAATATTTTCCTAAGTGAACTTTGGAGCCGGGGGGTTTCTTTACATCCCCCAACATCTTAGATCACTGCCCTAAATCCCTTAGCAACAACCAATCATCTGTACCCTCTCGCCCTGGTGCTGCCCCTCCCCATATTGTTCCATAAATTTGTGAGAATACCGGGGCACGGGGTCTTTTGCTTAAGCCATTGACCTGGTAAGGGCAAAGACCCTAACTTAAGTTAGCTAATAAACTTTCCTATTGCATTTGCATTGTCGTGTGTTGGCATATTCCTCTCCGAGCATCTCCTTCATAACCTGGGCACAACATCTGGAAGACAAGTCCCTAAGGGAGGGAAGCTTATGCAAGAGACAGAGCAGAATACAAGAGATTTCCAGAAGGTGCCAGTTGGAGTGAAGAGAAGAATGAGGAAGGGCCAGGTCTTGCTAAGGGCTGATGGTGTAATGCTAACAGATGACAGAGAGAAAACCAGCTATTCAACTCTGTTTTTCTGCTTTTGTGTTCTTTATCAGGGAAAACTATCTTCACATTAAGAAGGGGAGAGCCAATGTAATTAAGATGTTTCTATAGCCCAGACTCATCAAGAGAGAGTAAGAGAGCTCCAACTTGCTTTGAGTGCTTTTGCAGCATGAATCTGAATGAATAACCTGCATTTCAGATGTTGCAAGAAGCCTGTGAGTTCTAAAAAGGAAAAAAAAAAAAAAAAGGCTGTTTGCTCACAGAACCATTGTCAGTAGATCTGGGGGACACAGAACAAGATAGGCTTTGGAGAATCCTCCCAGCCTCTATCCTATCATACTCAAGCTAGCCCAAGTCTCACCTCTCCAAAGGTGGCCAGTACAATGCTTCATCCACAAAAAAAAATTAACTCTCTCAGTGTAGATACTGTTAATACACCCTCTTATCACTATCTCATTATGACAGTAGTAAAAAATATACTTTCTGACTGTTTTTCACATTAACATATACATCTGGCAGTAACATATCAGGGCGCAAGGCAAGAGTAATGATGGTTGTGATGGCTAAAGTTATGTGTCATCTTGGCTAGGCCATGATTCCCGGTACTTTAGCAGTTTTATAATGATGTAATTTGGAGTTATGTAATGATGTAGTCATCTTCCATTGTGTGATCTGATATGGTCATTCTCCATTTTTGCAAAATGCTGATTTTCACATAATGACTTGGTTGTTGGAACCAAACCATGTTGATAAGTGAGGAGAGGCTGGCTGTACAGTCTAAAATAGCCTTAGATTTCTGAGCTGTTCACAATGTAGTTGATCATAATCATATGGATAAGCCAGAATTTCATAACCTTGGCACTATTGGAATTTTGGGCCCCATCATTCTTTACAGTGAAGGGCTGTACATTGTAAGATATCAGCAGCATCTTTTGCCTTTACCCATCCCTGCCCTCAATGGTGATGACAAAAATATCTCTCAACATTGTCAAGTGTCCCCTGGGGGAAGCAATCACCCCTTGTTAAGAACAACCTGTATAAATAGAACAACTAAGAATTATTTTTGGAGGGGGCATGCGGAAAACAATGATGCATAGATAAGATGTTGTTCACTGTAACATCCTGTATTCTGCAGCAGTGCAGAAACTGTCAATTTTCACTTATTCCAAAAATTGTATAAAAGCACAAAACAATTCTCCCCAGTGTTCATGTTTCCAGGTAGATCTTAAAACAAAATATAGTTGTGAATCTGTTATGAATAATTTGTTATTGTTGTTGTTTATAATCTAGTTGATTCTGACTCATAGCAACCCTATAGGACAGAGTAGAACTGTCTCATAGGGTTTTTCAGGCTGTAATCTTTACAGAAAGAGATTACCAGGTCTCTGCAGAGAGACTGGTGGGTTTGAACCAATAACTTTTTGGTTAACAGCTAAGTGTGTAATTGTTGTATCTTTAGGGTTACTTAATGAATAATTTAACCCCTTCAAAATAACAGGCATATCTGTCTTAATGTACCTAAGAAGTCTCTCAAATTCTAGTTCCACAAACAGCTGCAGTTTTGGGGTGATCCATCTCATTTTGAGAATGTGATCCAACCATGAAAATCCTTTTGAGCCAAAATGTAGATAATTACATTGGATTGTTCTAAACTTCTGAGGAGAATCTCTCTCAGAGTATAAGTCTGGGCGCGTCAGATTAAGTAAAGCAGTTTATGTAAGATGGGTGTGTGGGTTTGTTAGCCAGGATTTACCCAGCATTAGGGAGAAGGATGGTTGGCATCAACAAATCAAGAGCTGTTGATAGGAGACAGGGAGATAGAATCTGACATTGTAATTCTGTTGTGAAATGCCCTAGGATTACACCTGAGAACACTTTCTAATTCTCTGGCTCTTTGAATCCAAAACTGTTTCAAAGAAATTGTTGACACCCACTTCCTATATGCCTACTGTGTTTTCCACTTGACATACCATTTCGGCATGCTGTGTTATCTGAGTACTTTGAAACTTTTTAATAGGAAAATATCCTAAAGATTACAACAAAATTAAATATATAAGGAACACTCACATATGTCTCCACCACAAAATGCCCCTGACTTGTGAAATTAAACTTGGGAAGAACCATCAGGAAGGTGAGCTCCAAGCTGCCCTGCTTTCTCATTGGTAAAGCAAAAGAAGCATTGCATCTTGTGCTTGTTTCCTGGGGAAGGTGAAGAAGACCTGGGCAAAGCTTGAAGCCCCTGAGTTTGGACAACATTTTAGGAGTATTGAGAACCAAATTATATGACTTTGGGAAACCTTCTCTCAAGCTGGCAAGAAGTAGATCCTTAAAGATCTACCATCTGGGTTTTGTAATACAAAGTTTATTGAAGGAGATGCCATTCTCAACATAGAGGTGTTGAGGATCTCAACACCCTCCTCATCAGTGAACAAAAGTTCAAATGACTATTGTTTCTTTGTATTCACAGCTAAGTAAGGTGTGAGAATTCCTTTTTCCTTGTTATCTCTTAGGCATCTGAAGTAGCCCTGGCTTTCGGGTCAAGTGTTTTCCTGCACTTTTCCACTTCCAGCATATTGCTGGCTTTGCAGACAAGCTGACTCTGGGGAATGCAAGCATACATTGGAATTGCCAAACCTCTGACCTTCACTCTACTCACTGAGCATGCCATTTCTAATCTTGGAGTCTAATCACCTCCTGTGGTGCAGAGCTGGCTTACTTTCCACAGGAATGAGACAATGTATGTTTAGGGAATTCTGCACGTAGAAGACACTGAGTTTACATTTTCTTCACCAGATATGTGGTATCAGGGAAAATAACCCCATGACTTTGGGCAAGGCACTGTAAACTTAGTTTCTTAACGGCAGAAAAAAGAGATCCAACTGGACAGCAGTGAGTTTGGTTTTTCGGTTTTTTTGGCTCTTCTTCTAGCACTCTACTACTTTGTGTTTCTTACATCAAGAGGGTGCATGCATCTGTGAGAGCATATAAATTGCTGCAACTCAGGACCAAGAGGTTGTCTTCTCTTTATTTGTGGGGATATTTTACTTGGGAGAAATATATTGAAGTAACTGCCCCACTTTAAAATAATGAACACCTTTGCCTACAACAGAAGTTGGCAAACCATGGCTGTGGGGTCAAATCCAGCCTACTGACTGGTTTTATAAATAAAGTTTTACTGGAACACAATTAGTAACAAACAAATCACTCATTTACATATAGTCTAAAGTTGCATTTGGGAGTTCTAGTGGTGTAGTGCCTAAGGCATTTGACTGCTAACCAGAAGTTCAAACCCACCAGCCACTCCTCAGAAGGAAGATTGGGAAATCTACTTCTGTAGAGATAATGCCTTGGAAACCCAAGGAGGGATCACTGTGAGTCGGGATCGACTCAATGGCAGTGATCACCTCACTCATCATAGTTGCATTTACACTACAACAATATAGTTGATTAGTTGGTACAGAGACCATCTAGCCTGCACAACCAAAAATATTTGCTATCTGACCCTTTACAAGAAAAATTTTCCACCTCTAGTCTAGGAGCTCTGATAGCGTAGTGCCTAAGGTACTTGACTGCTAACCAGAAGACCGTGGTTCAAACCCACCAGCCACTCCTCGGAAGGAAGGTTGGGCAATCTACTTCCGTAGTGATACTGCCTCAGAAACCCAAGGAGGGGTCGCTATGAGTCGGGTCTGACTCGATGGCACTTAACAACAACAGTCTAGAACATTATTCATTCAATAACATTTTCTGAGGAGCTGTAATGCCTTGGGCTCTCTGCTAGGTGTTGGAGCCTAGAGATGAACCAGCCACCAATTCTGCCCTTTGAAAACTTCATAGCCAGGTAGATTTCAGAAGAAAGAATCAGGTGCTTCTTTGTTAAAAATAAAAATGATACAAACAATAAAATTAATATTAATCTTAAGAAGAATTGTTAATTTTTTTTACAATAATGAACATGCTATCTCCTTTATCTATCTGTCTGTCCATCTGCCCATCCATCTATTTATTTATTTTTGTGTATGTATGGAATGTGATTGCGTGTTTAGTAAAATTTCCTCTGTGTCTTTTTTTTCATACTAGATTTCAATTAGAGCAATGTCAATGTGTTTCTGTCAGTGGAATAAAAATAATAAAAAGAAAATTTATTCATGGTACGCCCATGTTTAAGACATTCTATCTGCACCCATCTTTTACAGAAGAAAGGAAGCCAAGTTTTTCTCTATGGAGAGGTCAGGCCTTCATAATCTGGCCACTGCTATTCTCTTCATCTCCCTTTCACACTAGAAGCTCTATGCTCTGGTCTTGTTTAAGTGCTTGCAATTTCTTGCAGTTTTTCACATTTTTGTTTTTATATACACCATTTTTCTTCTGGAAGGCATACCCCACCTCTGGTCTTTCTTGTCTACCCATTGAACTCCAACTTGTTGTACAAAGCCCTGTTCAGATGTCACCTACTCTGACAAAGATGTTAAGACTCTCTTTAGTATAGAAATCAAAGTTTGAATATAAATCTATGACTGAAGTTATTGTTGTTGTTAGCTTCCATTCAGCTGACTCCAACTCATGAAGACCTTACCTACAACAGAATGAAACATTGCCTGGTATTGCTTCATCTTCACAGTTTCCAGAAAGTTTAAGTGCATCATTGTGGCTATTATGCCAATTAATCTCACCAAGGATCTCTTTTGCTGTCACTCTACTTCACCAATCATGATGCCCTCCTCTAACGATTGATCCCTCCTAATTATGTCTCCCCCACCAGCCACTCTTCAGAAGGAAGATTGGGAAATCTACTTCCATAATGATATCGCCTTGGAAACCCAAGGAGTGGTTGCTAGGAATTGGATCTGACTCCACGGCAGTGAGTTTGGTTTGGAATTTTGGAATTGTGTCTCCAAAACAAATGAACTGGACAATGTTCTGTTGTGCTCCATATGGTTTTAATTGACTTTTTTTTTTTTTTTTTTTATTGGCAACTTTTTGGAAGTAGATCACTAGGCCCAGCTTCCTAGTCTGTCTTAGTCTAGAAGCTGACTACCATAGGTGACCCTCCTGGTATTTGAAATTCCGGTAAGAATAGCTTCTAGTATGAGAACAACACACAAGACACCACAGTATGACAAAATGAGAGATGGATGTTGGAAATTTATTATGTTGTTGTTGTTGTTGTTATGTGCCATTGAGTCAGCCCTGACTCATAGTGACCCCTCCTTGGGTTTCTGAGGCGGAATCACTATGGAAGTAGATTGCTGCGGTAAATTGCTTGATGTGGCCCTTCTAGCCATTGTCCTCCATTCTGTGATGTATTGTAAACCCCATTATCCATGCCTGTTTGAGGTGGTGTGGTAGTTAAGGTCAGTATCAACTTGGCTGGGCAGCTGGTAGTGGTCGCAGCTGGTAGTAGTCATTCCCTATAATGACTGGCAATCGACTTTGTGATGGGATTTGCCTTGAGCTGCTGATTGTTAAAGCCATCCACTTAGGTTATTTCTGTTGGGGCAACACAGGTGTAATGTATATTGAGTCCTGCCTTGCTGGAGTGTAATTCAAATCACCAAATTTAGCTTCCTTGAGGGTATACCTACGAATCTCCAGGGAAGATTTGTCCTGCTCTTGCTCTGATTGTGTCTTGGTTTATCCTCATCTCACCCCTGGATTTGAGACAGCAGCAGTCATCTGATCTGCTGATTGAGGTTCATCAAACCCCGAGAATTGGGAGGATCCTCCAGACCTACTCACGGACCTGGGACTCACCAGCCTGCCAGCCTCCACCACTACTACGTGAGACAAACCCTTGGGTGTCTGTGAGTTCTGTGAGGAGTTACAGCCAAATACAGAACCCTAAAACTGCGGAAATTACTGGGAGGAGGAGGAGGAGTTAATGTTTGAAATGATGGAGTGGTACGGTAGTTTGGACATTTGGGACATCTTTAACCTCTGCCTCATGGGGACTGACATTGTGCTGATCTTTCTGTGAGAAATTGGTCAAGCAATTGCCCAACTTTCCTTCCGAGGAGTGGCCTATGTCAGTAGTTCTCAATCAGAAGGGTCAGCAGCAATTCTACCTCTGGAAAACATTTTTCCAGAGACACATTTGGTTGTCAGAACTTGGAGGGATGATAATGGCAACCAGAGGTCTAAATGTCTTTAAACACCAAGCACAGCAGAGAATTATGTGGCCCAAAAAGCCACTAGTGCTGTATCTAAGAAGTCTTGGTCTATATAGATGTCATCCTGTGAGAATGAGTTTCTTATCCACAGGATTGAGTCTTATTGCTGTTTAGGGCCTGGCACATAGAAGGCACTTTACTAACCTTATTGGAAGATTGACTGTCCTTCGTTTATGTCATAGCTTATCTGAAATTCATAGCACACAGTGAGATTTACAGCAGGAACTCCATAACCATCTGTTGATAAATGGTTTATCTTTGGAATGAAAGAAAAATGCCCTTGTTTTTAATGTGGTGATTGGAGTCTCTTAGTTCCCCAGCTCATTCTTCAACTCTCCTACAGAGAAATCTGCACAAAAAAATTGCTCTCTCATCAAATTTGTTTCCATCAGGTCAATCAGTTTCAGATAAAAAATTTCTTTTTTCTGTTCAGAATTGTTTTGCACATAAAACATTTTCTCCTTTCCACCCTCCCAGTCCCACAAAGGGAAAAGAAGCACACTAAGTAGGGAGAAGCCACCCAGAAGCACTCCTTTCCTGTCTTCAGGCCCAGTTAGGGAGTTTGTGTGGATAAGCATTGGTCACGGGCTCACCTGAAAATTATTCTTCTTGAAGTATCAGTGGTGATAATGCAAAAATCCTGCTCAGTAGTCAGTAATTGTTGCATCCAGGGAGATCTCTATCCTCCTTTAGAAGGTTGGATGATTCCAGTCAGGAAATATCCAGACCACCACCAGCCAGCTATAATAAGGGAGGGTTGAAAGCTCAGCTACACAAAAATCAAAGATCACCTTAGACATTGCCTGGGCTTATGATTTCACCTGCCACACACTTTTTTTGAAGAGTGGTTCATTAACAATGCAGTGGACCTCTCTGGTATCACATTCTCTTTGTCTCTTGACCAACCTTTGAATGAGTTGGGTGCCAGTGACCATCAAACTAACTAGCAGATAAAGGTGAATAACAAAGAGAGGATATGTTTGCTGCATATCTAATTCCACCTCACAGTGGTCTTTGTGGGCTTTAATCCATAGTTTCAGATATACGAGTTAAAATTAAATCCCCAGGAAGGAGTTAACTTCATGCATCAAGAAGGACAAAGTACAGATTCTCCAGAAACGGAGGTCACACACCCACGTTTCCATATGGCTGATTTACAGAACTCTAGGGAATCTGTTCTTTTTGAGCAGGACCCCCAGGAGTCACTTAGACAATTTTTAAAAAAAGACTTGTGATTTGGCTGAAAATTTACAGAGTAAATTGGTTTTCTATTCAACAGTTGATACACATTTTGTTTCCTGACAGTGATTGCAATCCGTCCAATGTAACAGCATTCTTCCCATCTCCTCCCTGTGGTTACCATTTCTCCTTGTCCTTATTACCTATCAATTTTGCCTTCTGACCTGTGTGCATGGACAAATGCTGACATTTTTATTTATCTTTTATTATTATTATTACTAGGAGCTCTGGCAGCATAGTGCCTAAGACATTTAACTGCTAACCAGAAGGTTGGCGGTTCAAACCCACCAGCCACTCCTTGGAAGGAAGACAGGACAATCTACTTCCGTAGTGATACTGCCTGGGAAACCCATGGAGGGGTCACTATGAGTCAGGTCTGACTCATTGACAGTGAGTTTGGTTTGGTTTTTTGATATTATTATTCCTATTGGGATTTGGGTGAAAGTTTACAGAGCAAATTCATTTTCCATATAGCAGCTCATACACATTTTATTTCATGACATTGATTGCAATCACCATAATGTAAGAGCTCTGTTTCCACTTTCTCCCTGTGGTTTCCTTTTCCCTATGTCCTTCTTTCCTATGCATTCCTGCCCTCTGAACTATCTCCCTATGCAAATACTGCCCTTCTAATCTCCCATGATCGATTGTTCTAAGGAGTTTACCTACCTGGTATAAATGTTCATCTTATGTGGTAGTTATGTTTGTGTGTAAACTCGGCTGGGCCTGGTTGAGTGGCTGGGCAGCTGGTGGTAGTTATTCACCATGATGAGGCTGGCAATCAACTCCATGGTGGGATCTACCACAAGCAGCTGAGTATCTGCCTTTGGGTATGTGGTCTGCTTCCTGTATATAAGAAGCTTTGAGAATGGTCTCTAACATATGGCACGCTTGGACCCTGCATGTAGCTGTGTCATTGCTCAGCAGCCTGCTATGCTCTGCCAACCTTGGGACTTGAAATGGACTTAAGTTAATGGCCTGCCATATGGCTTGGTAACATCTGGACTGTGCCCTTTTTATTTGTCAACCTTGGGGTTTCTCAGTCTCAGCAGCCAGCAGCTGTCTGAGTGAAGAAATGCCTCTAGCTCCAGTGGGCCAGGAGCAGGAGGCGGAGCTGGACCCCAAGGTTGAGGGGATTTCACCCAGCCCCTAGAGCCTGGCACATTGAACTTGGACTTAAAGCTTCCAAATTGTAGGAATAAATTCCTGTTTGTTAAGGCCATCCCATTTGTGGTGTATTCTTGCCAGAACGGCACTAGGTAACCTGAATACCTTATATGCCTGTCTATTGTTTGGCTGGAAGCCATGGGGGTGAGTTTAATTCCAATCTTGAAGGGTGATTAGGGGACATAGTCTTGGGAGTTTCACCAGTTTTTCTATCAGACCAATAAGCCTGGTCTTTTCTACGATTTTGAGTTTTGTTCCACAATTTTCTCCCACTCTATTCAGGATCTCTTGCACTGATCCTTTTCCGAGTGGTTGACAGTGGTAGCCAGGTACCATCTAGTTCTTCTGGTCTCATGGTCATGTAGGCTGAGGTTTACATGGTCCACTAGTCCCTTGGACCAATTGTTTCCATGTATTTTTGGTTTTCTTTATTCTTTGCTCCAGACAAAGAGAGACCAACTGTTGCATCTAGATGGCCACTTGCAAGGTTTTAAGATTCTAGATATTACTCACCAAAGTAGGACGTAGAACACATTTTACATAGTATGTTATGACAATTGAACTTGATGTCCCCTGCGACCATGGTCCCAAACCCACAACTTGCTCCATCAGGGTTATTGGCTGTGGCTAAGAAGTTATCGTAACTTTCCTCCCTGTTAGTTCTATTTATGTAAACATTCTTACAACACATACAAATATGTATGTAAAAATATCATCTGCCAAACTCATTTATGGTCATAGTATATTTCCTTTTGCCTAGACAATCAATCCCTAGTTTTGAGTGTGGGAAACCAGTGTATGAAGTGATCTCCTAGCCCATCAATAGTTAACTGTGATAAAATGGTCTTCCTAAAGGAAGTTGTTTGTTTTGGATGTTATGGATGTGGCCATTATGGTAACTTCAAGGAAATTTATGAATGTGTGGCTTCTTCTTTAAACACAGAGATTAAAGAGTGATTACACTGTTGCTTAGAAATCAGTGATTCTATATATTGGATTTGAGTGTGCACACAGAAAGAGGATAGGATTGCACAATGATGATATTATATTTGGTGCAACCTTTGGCATCTCTGCCAAATCAGTGCACATGTACATGCTCTTTGCAAAAATCTATTTGTATGTCCTATTGTCATTGACTCACATGTTTGTACTGAACATAGCAGTTAGGCACATGATCCATGCAGAATCTGCAGTGGAATCTTTGTGATAAGGCCAGTTATTTTTAGGAAATCTAGGCTTTCATATAACCTGATAAGGAAGGACCTGTATATTCATTTCTGGGGCTTAAATTCTGCAGCCCTGAAATTTTAGTTGCAAGTACTATATATACTAGTGAGATCTATAATAAGTCAAGTCTACCCAAATGTTTAAAGCTAGTGGAAAATGAGGGACAAAGAGTAATTTCTTTTTCTTTTTCTTTTTCTTTTTTTCTTTTAAGAGCTTGTTTTATATTCAACGTAACGCGTACATTTAGTTTCATTCTCCATTTGCCATGTCCAACCCTAACCCAGTCTCCTCCCCTCCCTACCCTGCAACCCTCC
>NW_006921614.1:16350076-16357877 GCF_000298275.1 Orycteropus afer afer
CCGAGGGTGAGTTTTATTCCAGGTGCAGAATGTATTCCAGGGCCATAGGATTGGGAGTCCCACCAAATTTCATCTGACCAGTAATTCTGGTCATTATTGAGTTTTTGGATTTTTTTCCACATTTTCCCTTCCACTCTATCCAGGATCTCCAGATCTGATCCTTTCCTGAGGGGTTGGCATTGGTAGCCGGACACCATCCAGTTCTTCTGGTCTCAAGGGCCATCGTGTCCTAGGGCTGATTGCTTCTAAATGCCTTTTTCTTTTTTTTTTGCGTTCTTCACTTCCGACACTAGGAGACCATTAGCTGCATCTTAGATGGCTGCTTGAAAGCTTTTAAGACCCCAGTTGCTACTCACCAATGTAGGATTTGGAGCAATGCTTTTATGTATTTTGTTGTGCCAGTTGAGTTTGGTGTCCCCCAGAACTATGGACTATGGTCCTGAGGTAGTAGATCTATTGGATTTTTCTCCCATAGTGTCTGCTTGTCTGTGAGGGATCACTCTGTGTCTGTCTTCTATTGTTTCTGTAAGGATGGCAGATATTTTCTATCACTGGTATCTGTGCAAGATTAGCCTCAGATGAATCTATACTTGGTCTAAAGTATACTCTGTTCACTGACCCCCATCTGATCATCTCAGGTGTTTATGTGTTCATCTGTATAGCCTAGTGTTTGGTGTTAATGGCAATGTGGTATTGTGGACACATTGGTTGGTATTAGCATCTGTCATCTATCTCTTATGTGCACAGTTCCATGTCCTCTCATTTCCCAGTGTTACGGGATATATGGTGTGATATATCCTTCCCATATATCCCTCCCCCTACCCATGTCAGTGTGTAAGCGCCAAATAGCCCCAAATTAATCCCTCTCCTTCCCTCCAAATCCCAGTAATCTACTAGGTGATTTCCCTTTCCCATGCAAACTCTTCTCTGTCTTTTTACAGTAATGAGCTCCAGTGCTTGTCCTTCTGTGGTCGACTTATTTCACTCAGTATAGTGTCCTCCAGGTTCATCCACATTGCAAGATGATTCACGTATCACTCATTGTTCTTTAATGTGGCATAGTATTCCACTGTGTGGCTATACCATAATTTGGTTATCCACTCATCAGTTGATGGGCATTTAGGTTGTTTCCATCTCTTTGCTATGGTGAATTGTGCTGCAATGAACACAGGTGTACATATGTCTGTTCGTGAGCTACCTCTCACCTCTTTAGGACATATTTCTAGTACTGGAATTGTTGGGTCGAATGGTGCTTCTATTTTCAGTTTTTTAAGGAGACATCATACTGTTTGCCACAATGGTTGTACCATTTTACAATCCCACCAGCAGTGCACAAGAGTTCCAATCTCTCTAAAACCCTGCCAGCATTTGTTGCTATCTGATCTGTTGAACTTTGCTGCTATTGCTGGGGTGAGATGATATCTCATTGTCATTTTGATTTGTATCTCTCTAATGATTAATGATCGTGAGCAATTTCTCATGTGTTTGCTGGTGGCCTGTATATCTTTTTGGTGAAGTGTCTGTTCAAGTCTTTTGCCCATTTGTGAATTGGGTGTATCTGTCTTTTTGGTGTCGAGGTGTTGAAGTTTTCTGTAGATTTTGGAGGTAAGTCATTTGTCAGATAATGTTATAGATAAATATTTTCTCCCAATATGTAGGTTCTCTTTTTACCCTTTTGACGAAATCTTTCAATGTGCACAAGAATTTTATTTTTCAAAGGTCCCAGTCATCTAGCTTCTCTTCTACCTCCTGCACATTCTGGGTTATGCTTGGCAGTCTATTTATACCATGAATTAAGGCTCCTAGATTTGTCCCTATTTTATCTTTGATGAATTTTATAGTTTGGGTTTTACATTTAAGTCTTTGAACCAGCTTGAGTTTGTTTTTGTGTATGGGGTGAGTTATGGGTCTTGTTTCATTTTTCTACAGGTGGATATCCAGTTTTGCCAGCACCGTTTATTAAAGAGCTTGTCTCTTCCTCATTTAATGGGCTTTGGGCCTTTGTCAAAGATCAGTTGTTCATAGATGGATGGGTCTATGTCTGGACTTTTGATTCTGTTCCATTGGTCTGTCTATCATTGTACCAATACCATGCTGTTTTGACTACTGTGGCTATATAGTAGTTCTTAAGATCTGGGAGTGTGAGACCTCCCAGTTTGTTTTTCTTCTTGAGAAATGCTCTGCTTATTTGAGGTCTGTTTCCTTTTCATATGAAATGAGTAATTAGGTTTTCCATGTCCTTAAAAAATTTTGTTGAAATCTGGATCAGGATTGCATTATATGTATAGATTGTTTTGAGTAGTATTCACATTTTCACGTAGGTTCTTATATTTATGTAGTACCCTTGTTGTCTCTTGTAGCAGTGTTTTATAGTTTTCTCTGTATAGGTCTTTTGTGTCTCTGGTGAGGTTTACACCTAGATATTTTATCTTCTTTGTAGCTATAGTGAATGGCATTGTTTCCCTTATTTCTTTATCAGAGGAGTCTTTGCTGGTGTAGAGATATCCAACTGATTTTTTTTTTTTTAACGTTGATCTTGTATCCTGCCACTTTGCTGAACCTCTCTATTAGTTCAAGTAGTTTTTTTATTGAGTCCCTTGGTTTTTCTATATATAAGATCATACCATCTGCAAATAGAGATAGTTCTAATTCTTCTTTGCCAACATGTATGCCTTTTATTTCTCTTTCTTGCCTTATTGTCCTGGCCAGGACTTCCAATACAATGTTAAATAGAAGTGGTGATAGAGGGCATCCCTGTCTGTTTCCCATTCGTAGGGGGAATGCCTTGAGTCTTTCTTCATTAATAATGATGTTGGCTGTTGGCTTTGCATATATACCGTTTATTATGTTGAGGAATTTCCCTTCTATTCCTATTTGGCTGAGAGTTTTAAACAGGAATGGATGTTGGATTTTATCAAATGCTTTTCTTGCCTCAATTGATATAATCATATGGTTCTTTTTCTTTATTTTGTTTATGTGGTGGATTACATTGATTGATTTTCTGATGTTGAACCACCCGTGTAAACCTGGTATGAATCCCACTTGGTCCGGATGTGTTAATTTTTTGATATGTTATTGGATTCTGTTGGCCAGGATTTTGTTAAAGATTTTTGCATCTATGTTCATGAGTGATATTGGTCTGTAGTTTTCCTTTCTAGTGTTGTCTTTCCCTGGTTTTGGTATTAGTGTTATGCTTGCTTCATAAAATGAGTTTGGGAGTACTCCATCTTTTTCTACATTCTGGAATAGCTTGAGTAGCATAGGTGTCAACTCTTCCCTGAATATTTCATAGAATTGTCCAGTGAAGCCATCAGGGCCAGGGCTTTTCTTTGTGGGAAGTTTTTTTTTTATAACCTGTTCAGTTTCTTCACTTGGTATAGGTCTGTTCAAGTTTCCTATTTCGCACTGGGTTAATTTAGGTAGGTTTTGTGATTCTAGAAAGTTGTCCATGTCTTCTAGGTTCTCAAATCTATTGGTGTACAGTTTTTCATAATATTCTGTCAGTTTCTTTTTTATTTCAGTTGTTTGTGTTTTGATGACACCGTTTTCATTTACAATTCTTGTGATTTGGATCTTCTCCTTCTTTTCTATTGTTAGGTCTGCCAGTGGTTTATTGATCTTATTAATCTTTTCGAAGAACCAGCTCTTTGTTTTGTTGATTTTCTCTATGCTTTTTTTGTTTTATGTTTCATTTATTTCTGCTCTGATCTTTATTATTTCCTTGTTTCTAGAGACTGTAGGATTCTTTTGTTGTTCTATCTCTAGTTGTTGAAGTTGATGAGTTAGAGTGTTAATCTTGTTTCTTTCCTCTTTTTTGATATATGCATTTATTGCTATAAACTGTCTTCTGAGTACTGCTTTCACTGTGTACCATAGGTTTTGGTAGGATGTATCTTCATTCTCATTAGTTTCTAGGAATTTTCTTATTTCAGTTTTTATCTGTTCTGTAACTGAATAGTTTTAAAGCAGTGAGTTGTTCATCTTCCATATGTTTGATGCTTTTTCCTTGCTCTTCCTGTTATTAATTTCTAGTTTCATAGCATTGTGGTCTGAGAAGATGCTTTGCAGTATTTCAATGTTTTTGAATTTATTGAGGCTTGTTTTATGTCCTAGCATATGGTCTATTCTGGAGAAGGATCCATGTGCACTGGAAAAGAATGTGAATTGTGCTTTTGTTGGGTTGCAGTGAATTGCTTGATGTGGCCCTTCTAGCCATTGTCCTCCATTCTGTGATGTTTTGTAAATCAAATTATCCATGCCTGTTTGGGGTGCTGTGGTAGGTAAGGTCAGGTATCAACTTGGCTGTGCAGCTGGTAGTAGTCATTCCCTATAATGACTGGCAATCAACTCTGTGATGGCATTTAGGTTAATTCTGTTGGGGCAACACAGGTGGAAAGTATCTTGAGTCCTGCCTTGCTGGAGGGTATAATTCAAATCACCACCCTTAGCTTCCCTGAGGGTATAACTACGAATCTCCTGGGAAGATTCACTCTCCTCTTGCTCCGGATTTATGTCTTGGATCATCCTCATCTCACCCCTGGATTTGGGACAGCAGCTGTCATCTGATATGCTGATCGAGGTTCATCAAACCCTGAGAGTTGGGAGGATCTGCCAGACCTACTCACGGACCCGGGACTTGCCAGCCTGCCAGCCTCCACCACCACTACGTGAGATGAACCCTTGGGTGTCTGTGAGTTCTGTGAGGCATTACAGCGAAATACAGAAC
This sequence comes from Orycteropus afer afer, assembly GCF_000298275.1. Taxonomy (NCBI): domain Eukaryota; kingdom Metazoa; phylum Chordata; class Mammalia; order Tubulidentata; family Orycteropodidae; genus Orycteropus; species Orycteropus afer. Next base: position 16,354,803 of record NW_006921614.1, read on the forward strand.
CCTAAGACTTGGGGAAATTATTGGGAGGAGGAGGAGGAGTTAATGTCTGAAATGTTGGAGTGGCATGGTAGTTTGGACATCTGGGACATCTTTGACCTCCGCCTCATGGGGACCAGCCTAGTGCTGATCTTTCTAAGAGAAATTGTTCAAGCATGGGTAAAGTGCTGTATATATGTCTGTAAGTTCCAGTTGGTTGATTGTATTGTTGAGTTCTTCTGTATCCTTGTTGAGTTTTTATCCAGTTGACCTGTCCCTCCTTGAAAGTGGTGTGTTAAAATCTCCTACTACTATTGTAGAGTTGTTTATTATCCCTTTTAATTCAGTTAATATTTGCTTCACATATTTTGGAGCACTTTCATTGGGTGTGTAAATATTTATTATTGTAACCTCCTCTTTGTCAATTGACCCTTTCAGCAGCATATAATGCCCATCCTTGTCTCTTAAGATGTTTTTCACCTTAATGTCTATTTTCTCAGAAATCAAAATTGCTACCCCACCCTTTTTTGGTTTCCATTGGCTTGGTATATTCTTTTCCATCCTTTAACTCTTAATTTGTTTTTATCTTTGTGACTAAGGTGTGTCTCTTGTAGGCAGCATATCGATGGGTCTTTCTTATCCAGTCTGCCACTGTCTTTCTCTTGATAGGTAAATTTCATCCATTCACGTTGAGTATAATTAGTGATAGGTAAGAATTCTGTTCTGTTGTGTTTTTCTGTCGTCCAGTAGGTGCTTCCTTGGTCTGTGTACATTTCTGTGCTGAGTTCAGTTTGTTGGCTAATGCTTTCTTCCTTTTCTTCTTTATAGTTGGTTTTGTGTTTATTAAGCCCATATGTTTTCCTTCCTTCTGGATTTGCTTAGAAGAATTGTTACTCTTCTCTGTGGTTACCTTGGAGTATATTCTTGTCTCTACATTTTTAGAACAGTGCATGCTGCATAGACATTGTCGTGTTTTCCTCTCCATTTGAGGGTCTGTACCTAGAAGTATCATTCCCTCTGATAGGTTAGTTGCTGTTGTTGTGTGCCAATTGAGTTCTTTGGTTTTTAAGATTCAATCTTTTATAGTCTTATTTTGAGTATTTATTTCTGATTTGGTTTCATTATTGATGGCGTGTATCTTGGTTTTGCTGATCTCTGTTGTAGGTTCTCTATTGGAAGGATTTCCTTAAGCATTTCTTGTAGGGTTGGTCTGGTTTTCAAAAAGTCCCTCAAATTCTGTTTATCTGAGAATGCCTTGATTTCACCCTGAAATGTGATGGATAATTTGGCTGGATATAGGATTCTTGGTTGGAAGTATTTTTCTTGCAGTGTTTTATATATGCCGTCCCATTGCCTTCTTGCCTGCATGGTTTCTGCTGAGTAATTGGAGCTCAGCCTGTTTGATTATTATAAGTAATATTTCTTTATTCCCAGGCAGCTCTCAAAATATTTTCGTTGTCTTTGGTTTTGGAAAGTTTGATTATAATATGCCTTGGTGTTTTTCTTTTGGGATCTATCTTGTGTGGGCTTCTATGAGCTTCTTGGACAAATATCTTTCTTCCTTCATGATATGGGGGAAGTTTTCTGCTAGCAGGTCTTCCACAATTTTCTCAGTGGTCTTTCTCACCTCTTCTTGTTCTGGAATTCCAATAAGTCTTCTATTGTTTCATCTCATGTCATCGCATGCAATTCTTAGGTTCTCTTCATTTCTCTTAAATCTTTGTTCGGATTTTTCTTCATACAGGCTAGTGTCCAGGGATTTGTCTTCTAGTTGAGATATGTGTTCTTCAGCCAGTTCTAAATCTACTCTTTTGTGCTTCTATTGTGTTGTGTAATTCTGTCATTTTGGTGCTCATGCTCTGCATATCACTAGACATTTTCTGCATTTCTAACTGCTGTTTTTGTATGAGTTCTGATTGTGAATTAATCTTAATATTCTGTTCCTCAATGATTTTCCTGAGTTCCTCCAGGGAACTGTCTGTGTTCTCCTTGTTTCTGTTAGGGGTTTCTTTAGGCTCTTGTAAAGCTCTATAAACATATCTTCTAAATTCCTTCTCAGATAATTCTCTTGCCTCCCCTTCCTCCATGTATAATGAGACCTTTGTTTGTGATTTTGCTTCTAATGCCTTGTCCTGTTTTTGTTTGTTTGTTTGTTTGTTCGATTTGAGGTTGCCTGTCGTTTCCTAGACATTTTGAGGTTGTCTTTAACTGTTGGTTGTGTGTTGATTTGTTTTGTCTTGGTTTTATGGTTTAATATTTTGAAAAGGTGAAGCTGGTGTATTTTATTTTAGTATTGATTCAGGTATGTTGGGTCGCTCTGCAGTTTTCTTTGTGATGATGGAATCACTGTGTGGAATGTGGATATGTGTTTCTGTTTGTTGTAAAGAGGGTTTAGAGTTCAAACCGGGAGGTGTTATGTTGGCTGAATATGATTTCTTCTATTGAATGAGTGAATTTATTGGTGTAGAAGGTGGGAGTGGAAGACGGAAAGCTTGCTGTTGCTAGGGTTGGTTTCTAGGGCTTTGAGCAGGCTGCTACTAATAACATCGTACTGTTATTACAGGCTTGTGCCTCAATTTCAGGAATGATTCCTGTTGTAAGGGTGTCACCACTTTCTGCCAGGCTCAGACACGTGCAAACACCCTGCTCCTGAGGCCCCTTGGCACCAAAAAGCTGATCCAAGGCAAATTCCTGGGTTCACACTTGGCTGCGGATATTTCTGTCTCCATCCTGCCTGCCCTCAGTGTCGGCCCAATCTACCCAGATCACGATCAGCTCGGGAGTTTGTCTGTTAGTCTACCCACCTGTGGCACCAGAGATGTGCATGGTTTCAGCTGTGCTGGTGTTGGGAGTGACCAGCTCTCACATGCATACAAGGTGATTGGAAATATCATGGCTTGTGTCAGGCGCACCTTAGTCCTCAAGGAGACATCCTTGCTCCTCAGCACCTGAAAGGGTTCCTTCATGGTTGACCTGCCCAGTGCTACACATCGTCTAATGTCCTGACTGCTGCTTCCATTGGCCTCGAATGTAGAACCAAGCAACATGAATTCTTTGAGAACCTCAATCTTCTCTCCATTTATTGTGATGCTGCTCATT
>NW_006921614.1:16357977-16358884 GCF_000298275.1 Orycteropus afer afer
TGTATTTATGTCATGAAGTTCTCATTGGCTTAGACCTTGCTAATTCTGACCTTTAGATGGTTAACATAACACCTGTGTAAAAGTTTGTTTTTGATCATGGAGCTGGTGCAGGATCGAGCGGTGTTTCATTCTGCTGTGCATGGGGTCGCTATGAGTCAGAAACGACTCAACGGTCATGCTTATCTGTTTGCTAACTCTGCTGAGCTGGGTGATCTGGGCCATTAATGTCATCTCTTTGGTGCCGCAGACCAGCACAGTCAGGTGGGGCTGTCGTGGCACTTTGGTCCTCAGTATCATAAAATGTCCCTCCTGGCTCAAAAATATTCTGTAAGTAGAGATTCATTTATTTGCTCCTATTAAGATACAAATACTTTTAGGAGAGGTAGCATGTAATAGCACTGTTGGACAGTTAAGTCTTGGTGAAATTTCTTTGTCAGATTCTTCTCAAAGCCAATACAATAAAGGAGAATGAGCATGGACCAGCTGGAAGTATCAAGTGTGAGAAGGAGAAGGAGCTGAGAAGTGGAGAATGGAGGAGTAGAAAAGTAGATGGAGTAGATGGACCCACCACAGTCAAGCATCAGGAGTTTCACAGTCTTGCCAATGGTCAAATGGGGATGCTTAGCTGCTTCTTAAGGGGTAGGGAGGATTAGTAGTAAGAACAGCTATTGGGTATGTTCAAAGAGAAATGTACCAGCATGAGAATGGGCATAAGAGGTTTCCCTATCATTCTCTGTTGTTGTTATGTGCCGTCGAGTCGGACCCGACTCACAGTGCCCTCCTTGGGTTTCCAAGGCAATATCACTATGGAAGTAGATAGCCCAGCCTTACCTCCTTCCGAGGAGTGGCTGGTGAGTTTGAATCGCCAGTCTTCTGGTTAGCAGTCATCTGCCTTAGGCACTATGCC
>NW_006921614.1:16358984-16359447 GCF_000298275.1 Orycteropus afer afer
GTCCAGTTGTGAGGATTTTTGTTTTCTTTATATTGAGATGTAATCCATACTGCAGACTGTATTCTTCAACCTTCATCAGTAAGTGCCTCAAGTCCTCCTCACTTTCAGCAAGCAAACTTGTATCGTCTGCGTATCTCAGGTTGTTAATGATTTTTCCTCCAATCTTGATGCCATGTTTATCTTGATGCCACCTTTATCTTCCTAAGTTTATGACTGTCTCTCATTTCTTGATGTCACCTTGACTTCCTTTCCATATGAAAGTTCTGTAACAATACCATTTATTCCCCTTTTTGTTTTGATGTTGTCATTTACAAATTGACATTTCTGGTTCTTTGTTTTAAGTCTTTTGGCTTTGGTGTATTTTTGAGAAGTCTTTTTCTTGGTTGGTACCTGGCTGATGCTGTCCTGTGTCTTAATTTTAGGTTGTTGTCTGATGTTGGTTCTGTGTCTGGAGGACTTTTTA
>NW_006921614.1:16359782-16363010 GCF_000298275.1 Orycteropus afer afer
ATGATATGGGTTTGTGACTTTCTTTTGGGGTCTTTCCTGTATCCTGTGTGGGGGTCATTGAGCTTCTGGGATGGGTATTGTCTCATCTTTCTTGATATTATGGAAGTTTTCTGCCAGTAAATCTTTGACACTTCTTTTTTTTTTTTCCCCCCATAATCCTATTCTGGAATTTTGATCACATATAAAATTTTCCTCTTGATAGTGTCTCACATAATTCTTAGGCTTTCTTCATATATGTATATATAAAATCCTTTATTTGTGATTTTTCCTCAAACAAATTGCTGTCAAGGGATTTGTCCACTATTTTACTGATTCTGTCTTCTTTTAATTCAATTCTGTTCCTATGCCTTTCTGTTGAGTTGTCTATTTCTGAAATGGTATTTGTAATCTTTTGGATTTCCAGTTGCTGTTTTTGCATGGTTTCTAATTGTCTATTTTTTCATTTTGTTCTTAAATGGTTGTCCTGATTTTTTTTTCTTTATTTCTTTGTCTCTGGTTTCCTTGATTTCTTTCTTAATCTCTTGCAGATACCTATATATTAGTTTTTTGAATTCCTTATCAGGTAGTTTCATTACCATTTCTTCTGCTGGAAGATTTTCTGATTCTTTATTTTAGTCACTTGCTGGAGCCATCTTTTCTCATTTCTCTATGTGATTTGATATTATCTATGGTCTCTGAGGCATTAAAATGTTATTATTTTTATTTATTTCACATTTCTTTCCTATATCCTTATTTTTTGTTTCATTTTGTTTTATTATACCTGAACCCACCAGCCACTCCTCGGAAGGAAGGTTGGGCAATCCTACTTCCATAGTGATACTGCCTCGGAAACCCAAGAAGGGGTCGCTATGAGTCAGGGCTGACTCGATGGCACATAACAACAACAACAACAACAGGTGATGTGTGTGGGCTACTCTAGTTTCTAGTCTGGCTGCACTGGAGCTCTCACAACCTGTTTCTAGGAGTGTTGGGAAGTGGCTGGGTGTGTGAATATAGATAACTATTCACTGGTCTTGTTGGGTAGTTAAGGATGTAGCTGATTTTGCTGGTGTGGTAATGTCTGTCTGGCCACTCACCTTGGTGTAGGTACTGGGAGCATACTCATTGGTCAGAGGGTGGGTGTGGTGTGTGCACACTGCTAGTTAACAAGTGGTCAGGGTGAGGATCCCCAAGTCTTTGATCACCAGGTGGGTGTTATGGAAACTGTCACTAATGGTCCTAGGTAGGGACACAGCTGAGTGGGGGTGGTTGGATTGGGCATAAATCTGGTTTCAGAAGTGATGGTGTGGGACACAAGGTGGGGAGAGGCCACCAGTCTACAGATGTCTACTAGGAGACTGTGTCCCTGTCCAATAGGTGTGATAGGGATGAGGGTGTGCCCCTGGTGCAGGTAAGTGGAGGGAGTGGGAGGCACCACTGGTCTGCAGGATCCTGGTGTGAGTGGCTGGGTGAAGGAGAGGTGGCTCTGGTTTGCAGGTTGCTAGTGCCTGTGGTTAGGTGGAGCTGTTGGTGCTGCTGGTACATCAGTCCTTGATGTGGGCAGCTGGGACATAGGAGTGGGTCTTTGGCTCATTGAGTGTGGCAGTGATGGATGCTGCTGGACCACAATCACAATCATGTGCATATGTGTGTGGCAGTGGATAGTTGAGTGAAGGGAACACCACTGATCCACAGGACTCTAGAACAGGAGATTAGGGCTATGCCTTGGGTGAGATGAGTGTACTCAACTTACACAGGATGGGGAGCACTCCTGTCTGCCTCTGGATGTGAGTGCAGAGTCACTCCTGCTTGACTACACCAGGTATTGGGGGGTTCACCTGGGAATGTTGCTTGCTTTGTTTCAATATGACCACACTGTGCAGCAGGTTTTGCTGATATTACACTGGTGATCTGTAATTCTTTGCATCTGATGTTCTTATACAGTCTCTCCCTCCACGTGGCACTCAATTTTATTCTTCAGCCTTGCATTTGATACTCAGGATTCCAAAGTTGTCATCCATATCTGATTCACTTGTTTTCTTGAGTCTTTGTTATAAGAGGGACATTAAATGGCATCTGAGCATGCCAACAACTTGGGCTGCTTTATTTTCTGCATAGTGCTGATCACCAACTGGCATTCAATAGTACATTTATTTGCTTACTCATTCTGTCTTCCCTACTGGAATATTGGGGCCACAGGGCAGGGCCTTCATCTTTTTTATTCAAAGTTTGCCCCAGTGCCTAGAGCAGTGATAGGGACAGAAAGGTGCTGAGAAAGTACTTGTTGAATGGCTATGGGTCTAGGATTTCTGTCTCTCTACTCAGACATTCAAAGTGAAAAGAGGAGCCATAGGCTTTAGATTCAACAGTTTTGGGAGGGTCATCATCATGAAATCTTTTTGACTCAGTTTTAAAAGTAGGTGGAACAGGTGTCTTTCAAGAATTTTTCTACTTTGCTATAAAGGAGGGTGGTAGGTAAACTGTCCTGAGATTTTAGATATCCTATGTCAGTTTGTCCTACTGTGGTGATGTGTTGATGGGAGTCTTGAGGCTGAGCCACTGGTGTTTCAAACCCAGTGGGGTATACATGGTGATACCTATCAGCCCAGCTTACAGACTGAGACAGACTAGGAAGAAGGAAGAGACCATCCACTTCTCAAGAATTGGATAGGGAAAACCTTATGAGTAACATAGAAACACTGTCTGATACATTACTGCGCAATTTATGAATAGTCTGGGTAGGTTAGAAGGCTCTTAAAATAGGAGTTGAAAATAGCTGCATCATCAGAGTAAACCAACCTTACTCATACGGATAAGGTAAATCTTCCGAGATCTCCATTTGCTGATGTGGCACAACTCAAATTGAGGAGAAACAGCTACAGACATCCATTAATCGTTGGAACATGGAATGTATGAAGTATGAAACTAGAAAAGTTGGAAGTTGTCAAAAATGAAATGGAACGCATAAAGATTGACAATCCTAGGCATTAGTGAGCTGAAATGGATGGGTTTTGGCCATTTTGAATCAGAAAACTGTATGATCTACTATGCTGGGAATAACAGTTTGAAGAGGAATGGCGTGGCATTCATCATCACAAAGGATGTTTCAAGATCTGTCCTGAAGTACAATGCTGCCAGTGATAGGATAATATCCATACACCTACAAGGAAGACTCGATAATATGACTATTATTCAAATTTAAGCACCAACCACCAAAGCCAAAGATGAGGAAATTGAAGGTTTTTATCA
>NW_006921614.1:16366135-16377315 GCF_000298275.1 Orycteropus afer afer
TGTATTTATGTCATGAAGTTCTCATTGGCTTAGACCTTGCTAATTCTGACCTTTAGATGGTTAACATAACACCTGTGTAAAAGTTTGTTTTTGATAATCTCTGGAGAGAGAATTTATCAACCAAACGGTCAGTGAAAACAAATCACAAGTGGCCTTTTTAAACTACTTAACAGAAGGACTACTCTAGAGACTTTAGAATAATGTTTCACGACTGGTGTTCCAGGGAACATGAGATCCATTGGCATCTTGGTAGGATTTCCAGAGAAAGATGTTAAATGTTAGGCAGGCTCTTGATACGTTAATATGTATTACAAATCTCTAAGAGGAGCTAATAGAATGAGCCATTGCTATCTTACTATTGAGGCTTTTTTCCCCTCCTAATCCTTATAAATTTGTCTAGATTCCTTTGGGATACAGTTTGGGAAATAGTGATTTGGAAGTAGCCATTTGCTTCACAGTAATTTATAGTGATTATGACCCCTATTATGAGCTCTGGTAGCATAATGCCTAAGGCACTTGACTGCTAACCAGAAGGCTGGTGGTTCAAACCCACCAGCCACTCCTTGGAAGGAAGGTTGGACAATCTACTTCTGTAGTGATACTGCCTCAGAAACCCAAGGAGGGGTTGCTATGAGTCTGGGCCGGCTTGATGGCACACAACAACAACAACAACAACATGACCCCTATCTGTTCATTAAAAGATTTCCTGAAGAGACCTACCAATAAAACACTGATAGATTGGGTTTAATTTGTATTTATATGGTTTTTGAACATGGGAAATAATTTTGTCATTAATTTCAATTGATAGTGCAGCATGTTCCTCTCTCTTTCCTGGCTCCTCCCCACCTTTATTAATAATTGACCTGTAGTAAGGAGCACAGACAGCTCTGGTAGCATAGTGCCTAAGGCACTTGACTGTTAACCAGAAGGCTAATGGTTCAAACCCACCAGCCACTCCTTGAAAGGAAGGTTGGGCAATCTACTTCCATAGTGATACTGCCTCGGAAACTCAAGGAATCGTAGCTACTAGTTGGGTCTGACTTGACGGCACATAACAACAGCAACAACAGGGAGCACAAGTCAACTAAGGAGGAGAGTCAGATTGGAAAAAACATAACTTATTTCTGCATTAATAAATGTCGGGAGGCTAAAGACTTAAATCCAGTGTGATTTGCGTATTTTGTAGATTTTGCGTCTTTTTTTTTTCTTCTTTCCTGTAGGACTCTCTTCTGCATGGCAGATCCTTGCCAAATACTCAGTATCAGCATAATCACTGGATAAAGGCCAAAGTTAGATAGTTGCTAGTCATCACTTTAACAAAAGTCATTTTACATTTTTTTTTTCTACACTGTTAAGGCCATTTGAATATAAGGGAGAATATCACTTCTTCATGATTTGTCTGAGAAGAAAAGAGACAGTCATTCTGTATATTAAAAGTCACGGTTGGTTAGTAGTTAAGCCCCAAAAAAGGAGAAATTTGGGCAAAAGGAAATGAAGAAGCTTGTGGTTTAGGGAATTAGTCAATGGTGATGTCATCAGATACAGTAATAATATCCAGAGGTCTGATGTTTCAGTGTCCTATTGTTGCTCAGTCCAGGTTTGTTATATAACTGATTCTACCAGCATTTGCCTAAGTGCAGAGGATGAAAAAGTATGAGGCTCTCTTTAGAGGTAAGGTGGGGCAAAGTGATGTGCTCTTGAGATTCCCCTGGTGGTCTTCCCTTGTCTTGCCTGACATCTGGGCTCAGTATAAAGAACAAGGGAGGCTAAGAAAGCTCCTGGCTGAGTCTGTGCAGTCTGTCCACTTCTAGCCTGGTTCCTCTTTAAAGTTCTGGGTGATGATTAGTATGCTGAGATTTCCACCTAATCCAGTCCCACCATCCTGTGTGCCCATAAAGGAGCTCACTATGCTGGTGGAGAAGGAATTATACTACCTGCCATCTGTCATCTCTAGCCTTGTCTCCACCAGAACAATCAGAGAGTACTTCTCTCCCTCTCTACTAATAATGGTTGAATGAGAGAAAAGGAGCTCATTCTACATAATCAGGAGTTGATCAGTGAGAGAAATCAAGAGTTTTGGAAATTATTGCTTTTTTCCCCAAAATATGATATGAGGCAAAATAGAAAAATAGAACAACAGAAACAAGATTTGTTTATTATTATTATTTAAAAAAATCTATGCAACTCCTAGAGATAACTCTTAAGAATGGTGGGGGGCGGGGAGTTTAAAATAACTATAATTCTGGCCTGAGTTCCCTTTTAAAACCCAAGTTAAAGGAATATTTCAGACAATTAACTTCATCCATCTTGCCCTCAGTTTGCCATTCTTGAACAAATGGGTGGTAAATGTGAACTAGATGATCTTTAGGGCCTCACTTTGCTCTGAACCGTGGGTTCTATCCAAAAGAGGCTTCTTTCCAAAAGAGGCCATGTCTTTGAAAGATTTGGCCTTGTGTACTCATGTATTAGTCAAACATTACATTATGGATTTTAAGGCAGGATATATATTTCTAAGAAAGTAAATTTAACATTAAATCTTTTTTTTTTTTCAATAAGTGGGTATAAATAAATGGATAGATTCAAAGTTTTATCTCAGTTAGGCAGAATATATTTGAGTAATGATTGTCCTTGACCCAGATTTCTGAGTTTTGCTAAGAATGTAGAAAATACTTTTGCCACTGTTGTTGTTAGGTGCCCTTGAGTTGGTTCTGACTCATAGCAACCCTATGTACTACAGAATGAAACATTGCCCAGTCCTGCTCCACCCTCATAATCGTTGTGGTTCATAGTTCATAGTTCCATTTTTGCAGCCACTGCGTCAATCCATCTCCTTGAAGGCTTCCTTTTTTGTTTGCTTCTGCAACTACACTGGTTGAATTTTTTTTTTTTTACTTCTTTAACAAGTTTTACAAAGGATGTTTACTCAGTTGAACTCATGGCCAAACTTCTGAAAGCAGCAAACAAGTTACTCCACTATTCTTATCATCAATAGTCGTAACTCTGAATTGTATCACTTTTCTCCTACACAGATTATCAGTCCCTGGAAACATTTCAGGTTAGTATTACCGTTTTCCCCTTTGGCATAAAAACATGCAAACTAAGCTAATACTAAGCTAATACTCTTGCTTTTAAAATACAAGCATTGATTGGCAAGTTCATGACAAACATCTTGAGTAAATTTCTACTGGAAGCTGTAAAATCTAATCTGAATGGGAAAGTAGGAACAACTCTTAGATGTTACTATCAGGTATGGTGAGATAACTTTGTTTGGTATTGCTGTCCCAGTTACCTCCATAAAATTCTTAAAAATTGTAAGTAGATCCAAAAGATGATGATTGTTTTAGGTAGATTAGAAAATGAATCCAAATATTTGATCCTTCTTGGTACTATTGGCATATTAGACCATATTAGACCTTATGTGGGAGGATGACTTGTGCTTTGTAGGCTATTTAGCTGCATCCTTGGCCTTCACCCACTAGATGCCAATAGTACCCCTCCCACTCCCACCCCACCCCAGGTTGTGACAACCAAAATCATCTCCAGACATTGATAAATATCCTCCAAGGGCAAAATTATCCTTCTTTCCCCAACTGCAGACTACTGCTACTCCTCTAGCCTATCTTCAACACTGCTCCAAAAAAAAGTAAAAACAGAAATCACTTTGTTATGAAATATGTTATTAATATTCTTCCAAATAAATAAGCGTTCTGTAGGTAATGCTGTAATATTCGGCATCCATTTGCTACCTCTATTTATTTATTTTTGTTTTGTTCAAAGATCAGTCTGGAGAAATTGTTTGGACAGGCCCTTATCTATCTGTTCAGAGGATTTTACATAATAAGGTACTAAGTTACAACAAATAAAGAACTTTGCCCAAATGGAAATTAAGATATTAATCTCTTAACACAATGTTGTACTCTGTTACTTAAACAAATTACATGCCTCAGATGCCCTGAGCATGTTTCATTCTAACTCTTACATAGCCACAATAAAATAATATTTTAAGAGTAATCAAAAGTAGAAACATAGTTACTTATGAGCATTTCATTTATTTTAGTTGGAAAATAGTTCTTTTTGGATAGGGTTAATTAGCAAAATGTACTTCATGACTGTCATCCTAAGTTTTTACCTAAGAATAAAGCAGTGACACGCCTGAGTAGTGCCATTGTTCTGGTCTCCCAGCTTCTGTGCTGAGCTACAGGAATCAGTGCAGGTCTGATCCCAGGAGAAGGGATGTAAGCAGCTGTAGGTCAGTTCCCTAGGGCTGGAAGTCAAGCCACACTTCAGCCAGGTAGATATGACTGCAGGCCGACTCTGATAGACAGGCTTGCTCCATGTCCCTATTGTACCCTAGTTCTAATCACAAGGTCAGGTCTTGGTCCATGTGCCTGTCTATCTTTAGAAACTTCCTAGGGTCCACACCATTTTAGACCTGAGATTCCCTCCTACCAATCCTCCTTCCTGGCATTAAAGCCCTGGCCTTGAAGCCCAAGCCCCATGACTTGCTGGTGGGACTGATGTCACTGCCCTCAGGGGTACTCCTTGCCCACTCCAACCCAGCCCTTTCCTTTGTGGTTAAGCAGTCAGTTCTGAGCTACGACAATGCCCTTATTAAAAATATTCTATCTGGGAATATTCAGTGGTGCAGGAGATTGTAAATGCACACAAGGAAAAAAGGTATAGCCCCTTGAAAAACTCAAGAGAGGGGTGAAATCAGTTAGGTGTGAGATACTGACATAGAAGAGAGTGTGGCTTCAGAGGCTCAGAGTCCCCATGGCTGGGGAGATGTAATGGAGAGCAGATAGTGAGCAGAAAATAACATACTATACCAGTTGCTGTTCAGTCAATTCTGAGTCATGACAACCCAGAAAAATAACCAGTAGGTTTTAATTTGAAATGTACCCACATTTACTGTGTCAGGAACCCCTTTGGAGGCACAGATTAGAATGAGATATTTTCCTTTGGGGACAGAACCCCTCACATTGGGTATAACTAGAACTGGGTTGGGATAAACTTACCAGGCCTACAAATACCAAAGATGAGTAAATGTTTAGATAACTGGAGGAGTTAATTAATGACAAGGCTATGCAACTCATACTTGGAGAGATTTTAAATTCTCTTTCAAACTGGAAAAAATAAAATAAATTGCTATAAATGCCATTTTCTTATGAAGAAATTGTATATTCTGTAGAACAACTATGTATGACCGTGTTGTTTGTTATATGCATGCTTATTTTAATTTTTCTGTTAATCATTCTGAAAATATTCCATCCAATGCGCCAGAGTTAATGTAAATTGGCACTGAGAGTCTTCCCTTTTCTCGTTGACTATATCCTTTACCAAGCTTGATGTCCTTCCCTAGGGACTGGTCCCTCCTGATGACATGTCCAGAACATGAGAGGCAAAGTCTCACCATCCTTGTTTCTAAGGAGAATTCTGGCTGTACTTCCTCCAAAACTGATTCGCTCATTCTTCTGGCAGTTCATGGTACAGTCATAATTCTTCACCATTCAAATGCATTAATTCTGTGATCTTCCTGATTCATTGCCCAGCTTCATATGCATAGGAGGCTATTGAAAAGACAATGGTTTGGGTCAGGTACTCCTTAGTCTTCAAAGGTACATCTTTGCTCTTTAACACTTAAAGAAGAATTTTGTGTCAGATTTGCCCAATGCAATATGTTGTTTGGGTTCTTGACTGCTGCTTCCATGGGCATTGATTGTGAATTCAATTAAGATTCCCAGGTGATTCAAATCATTTGCTATGTATGACTAACTGAAAGATTGGCTGTTGGAAACAACTCAGTTGGCCAATAAGGAAGGCCTGTATTACTACTTCTGAAAGATCATCCCAAGAAGTTCAATTCTACCCTGGCACACAAAGAATTGCTGAGTCTGCATCAACTTGATAGAGAGTAGTTATTTTTTCACTACATTGAGTTGATTCCAATACCTAGTGACCCCCATTGGGTTTCTGAGGCTATAAATCTTTATGGAAGTAGATCACTTCATCTTCCTTCCATGGAGAGGGTGGTGGGTTTGAAATACAGATCTTCTGGTTAGCAGCCAAATGCCTTATCCACTATACCACCAGACTCCATTTTTCAGAATAAGAACACAAAATTCTTTTATGTTCATTTGGTTTTATACTTATCCAAAACAAAAATTACTTTCTTATATAAATAAAAATAAAATGATCATTGTGGAAATTATTTTTATCCAGTAAAGAAAATTGTAAGAAAGAAAATGAAATCATCTGGAATTCTGCTACCTGAGCTAACAACAACACTCTGATGAGCGTGCTTGTATGTCCTCATACACATAAGTACATTCTCTCTTTATTTTGAACTCCAACCTTCCATTCTGAACCTCCATATAATTTTCCTCATGTTCATATAACTATATAGGATTATCTGGGCATATGTCTATCCACATATTTTTGTCATTTTTTATTTTTCTAAATTTTATGTCCATTTTTGCTATATCTTGCTTGTCTCACTGAAGAGATCTCTTCAATCATTTGATACAGTTCGAACCCATTCTCTTTCCCCTAATGTTGTATTATGAAAAATTTCAAAGCTCCAAAGAATTTTACAGGAAGAATTTTACAGGAAGAATTCTACAGTAAGTATCCATTGTCTTTTCAGTAGCGTCATATGCATATGAGAGCTGGACAATGAATAAGGAAGATCACAGAAGAACTTACGTATTTGAATAATGATGTAGATGAGGAATATTGAATATGACATGGATTCCCAGAAGAAGAAACAAATATGTCTTGGAAGAAGTATAACTGGAATGTTTCTTATAAGCCAGAATGGCCAGACTTCATCTCTCATATTTTGGTCATGTTATCAGGACTGACCAGTTCCTGGAAAAGGATGTCATGCTTAGTAAAGTAGAGGGTCAGCTAGAAAGGGGAAGACCTAAAAGCTTGTGAGTGGCCATCTAAGATGCAACAGTTGGTCTCTCCTTGTCCAGAGGAAAAAAAATGAAGAAAATCAAAGATGCATGGAAAAAATTTGTCCAAAGGACTAGTGGACCATGAGAACCTCAGCCTACATGGCCCTGAGACCAGAGGAACTAGATAGTGTCTGGCCATTACTGCCGACCACTCACAAAGGGATCAAAATTGGAGATCCTGGATAGAGTGGGATAAAATTGTGGAACAAAACTCAAAGTCATAAAAAAAAGGCTAGACTTACTGATCTGATGGAGACTGGTGAAACCCTCAATACTATGGCCCTCAGTCATCCTTCAGGCTTGAGACTGAACTCATTCCCTTGGCTTAGCTTCCAGCCAAACAATAGATAGGCCTGTAAGGTAAACAATTACACCAGATAGGTACACTCCTTAGAACAATCAACCATGGGAGATCAAAAGGGCAGCATCTGAGCAGGGAGATAATCAGAGGACAGGAGTACATAGGAAAGAAGGACACAGAGAAAAGAAAAGCAAAACGGGAAGACCCTCAATAAGATTGATTGACACATAGCTACAACAATTGCTCAAACAAAGCAACAATTGTGAGGATGGCACAGGATCAGGCAGTGTTTTGTTCTATTGTACATAGGGTTGCTGTGAGTCAAAACTGACTCCAAGGCACCTAACAACAACAATATTCTTATACCTATCACCTAGATTCTCCATTAACCTTTCATTATGCATGATTTACCATCTATTCATCCCCCTATGTATCAATATATCTTATTGTTATTATTTTATTGTTGTAAGAATATCATTTTTATGCATTTCAAAATAAACTGCAGGTATCAGTACACTTCCCTCTACTTTGTAACTATTGTTCAATATTGGGAGCTCTGGTGGCGTAGTGCCTAAGGTGTTTGACTGCTAACCAGAAGGCTGGCGATTCAAACTCACTAGCCACTCCTTGGAAGGAAGATTGGGCAATCTACTTCTTTAGAGATACTGCCTTGGAAACCCAAGGTGGGGTGGCTATGAGTCAGGACTGACTGAACGGCAGTGAGTTTTTTTCCATATTTATTTTTCTTTTAAGTTAAAATTTCTAGAGTCATGCCCCTTCCACCCATCCCCCAGTGGCAACCTCTACTATAATTTTTTCACCACACTGTGTTTGCCTTTTCTACAGCTAGAACTGCATGGACACCATCCAGTTCTTCTGGTCTCATGGCAAAGGAAGCAACCAGACAGATGTTTGATTTGCACCTGATTCCTGACTTTCCTTCCTCTGTTGCTTTAGGTGAATGGAGCCCAATTACTGTACTTTTGATGGTTGTCTGCTACCTGTTATTTTTTATTTTTTATTTTTTTTTGAGTTGTGATTTGGATGATAGTGTACAGAGCAAATTGATTTTCCATTCACCAATTCATACACATTTTGTTTTGTAACATTCATTTTTATCCCCATAATGTAACAACACTCTTTTTCCACTTCCTTGTGTTTATCATTTACCTTCATCATTGTTTGCTATCCTTTTCTGCAGCCTTAGCTTTAACCAGAGGCAAATGCTACCCTTTTGATCTCAAATTATTGATTATTCTAATGAGTGTATACCTTCCTAGTATTATGGTTCACCTTTTAGGCCTATCATTTGGCTGAAAGTTGAGTCACTTTTAAGACTCCACTTACTACATAGCTAAATTTGAGAATTTGAGGTAGTACAGAAGTACAGAGAAATGATATTAGACTAATTGATTGGAATGTTCCTCGCAACCATAGTCCTAAGCTTTCAAACCAAGAAAAGGAATCCCATGAGCTGTTCAGTTATGCATACAAAGCCTCAACAGCTGCCGTTTTTCATCGTCTTTTTTTGTTGTAAAAATATGCATAGCACAACTTTTGCCAAGTCAACATTTTTCAGATGTACAGCTTAGTGATATCAATTACATTAGTTGGTTGTGCAACAGTTAACCTTAATTAATGCAGTATCTCCCATCACTATAAACAAAAACCAACTGCTTCCCAAGCAGTGGTTCTTGTTCTTCCTCTCTCCCCTATGCCTGGTACTCACTAGTAAACTTTGGTCTCTATATATTTATCTATCCTTGTACTTTTATGTAAATGAGATCATAAAATAGTTGTGTTTTATGATTGACTTATTTCACTCAGCATAATTTGTTCAAGTTTCATCCATGTTGTAGCAGTATTAGGCCTTCCTTTCTCTTTCTGGCTGAATAGTTTTCCATTGTATGTGTGTACCACATTTTCTTTATCAATTCATCTGTTGATGGACATTTAGTTTGTTTCCACCTTTTGGCTATTATGAATAGTGCTGTAATGAATATTGGTGTGAATATGCTTTTTATGTTGCTGCCTTCTCATCACCAGGGTGTGTGTGTGTATATATGTATATATATATATATATATATACATATATACACACACATACATACCCCTAGAAATGGGATTGCTGGGTCATACATTAGTTCTATTTTTAGGAACTTCTCACTGTTTTCCACAATAGCTGTGCCATTTTGTATTCCCACTAGAAATGGAAAATGGTTCCAATTTCCCTGCATCCTTGTCAGTGTTTTTTAATTTTTTTTCCCTAAATCTTAGTCAACTTGCAAAAGTGAAGAGATATCTCATTTTGCCTATGATTTGCATCTCTCTGATGGCTAAAGATGTTGAAGATGCTTTTGTTTTTGTAGGTTAGATCCACAGAAGTAAGATTGCTAGTGTAAAAGGCTTTATATTTCTTTTAATAAATATTGTCAGACTATTTGCAGAAAGGCTACAACCATTGCATTGCCACCAGAAAAGTAGGAGGGTATTCCTTTCCAGCTTCTCTGCAAACAGGGTGTCAGTGTGTTTAAAATATTTGTGCTTACTAAGAGATGAAAGTGGTACCTTGCCATTATTTTATCTTTCATTTTCCTTATTGCCAGAGGATCTGAGCATCTTTTCATACATGTGCTGCCACTGGGATGTGTTCTCTGAATTGCCTCATTTCTTTGCCCACATTACTTTTGGTTTGTATGTCTTTATCTTAATCCATGAAATCCCTTTGTCTATTATGGATAATTTCTGTCATCTATAATATATATTACAAATATTTACCCCCCAGTGCAGTACTCGTCTTTTAATTTTTTTTATACTCTGTTTTTGAATTTGTTGTTGTTGTTATGTGCCGTGGAGTCGGGCCCGACTCATAGCGACCTCTCCTTGTGTTTCCGAGGCAGTATCACTACGGAAGTAGATTGCCCCATCTTCCCATATTTTAATTTTTTTCTATGGTCAATTAAATACATATTCTCATATACTTACTGAGTCTTTCTCTATTTTTTTTTTAAGATCTGCCTATCTTCTAAATCATATGATAGTCTCTAAATCATCATTATTTATTTTTTACATTTGACTCTTCGCTTCATTTAGTGTTAGTTTTATATGTAATGGAAGATGGTATCCAATTCTCTTTCCTACCAGACAGATAGCCATTTGTGCCAACTTCATTTATTTAATAACTCCACCTATATGACCAGTTTGAAATACCAACTGTGCCATTTATGAAATTCTTCTATAAATGGAGATCTGTTTCTGGATTCTGTTTTGCTTCATTATGCCACTTGTCTATTTCTATGCCAATATAATTTTATTTTGATTACAGTATTTTAGTGATTTTGTACTACATCTTAGCTGGTAAGACAAATCTACCACTCTCCATCTTCATATTTTAAAACAATTTCTTTGCTATCTGTGGGCAATTATTTTTGCTATGAACTTTATTCAACCCACATTTTCCCCAAAATCCAATAGGATTAAAATTGCAGTTGTATTATATGTATACATAATATTTTGGAGAATTCATATCTTATAATGTTAAATCTTGTTATTCAAGAACATGGGCTGGTTTTCCTCTTATTACAATCTTACTTTATTTCTGTCAATAAGATTTGATAACTTTCTTTACATTGTAACCTAAACTTTTCTTATTAGATATTTTCCCTAAGTATTTTATAGATCATGAGTACTTTTCCCCAATTTCCATTTTTGTGGGTTTAATGCTACTACAGAGAAAAGTTACTGATTTTTATGTTTAACTAATATATCTTACCAAATTCCTCAATTAATTCTAATGACATTTTTTCCCTCAAAATGTTTTGAATTTTGAGGCGGGGCAAGATGGCGGACTAGGCAGAAGGATTGCACAGACCCTCTTCAACAAAGAAAAGGGAAACCAATTAACACAGACACAGAAG
>NW_006921614.1:16384460-16404885 GCF_000298275.1 Orycteropus afer afer
TGGCACACAATGGGCCTCTCGAAGAGTATGAAGGGATGGACACTGGGAGGAGGTAACTATGGGGAGGAAGTGGGAGGGGAGCTGCTGCATTGTAAATTTTTGTCAATGACATGAGGCAAAGTATATGTGAACTGCTGTATGAAAAGTGAATTTACTCTGTAAATCTTCACCCAAATCCTAATAAAAAAAAAAATGTTTTGAATTTTATGTGAATAGAATAATATCAACAGCACAGAAAGAAAATTTATTTTTATTTTTCAAGTATTTATATGGACTTTTCAATTTATTATTTTATCTGTCAGAGCTGCTAAAGCTATGTGGAATAATATTGGTGCTTGTGGCATCTCTGCTTGCTTCTGATTTTAGTGCAAATGATTTTAGCCTTTACCCACTTATAAAGTGTTATAACATTGATGTACAAGGTTAGTCCTTAAACATGGACAGAATATATGAGCAAAAGAAAAAAAAGTAGGGACAGGCATAGTGAAGCAAAAGAAAAAAGGAAGGAAAGGAAGGAAGAAAATAACTAATCAATTAATAGATAATGGAGAGAAATTTAGAGATTTAAACGTAAGTTTTAAATAAACATGTGATCTTGAGGTCGAAGGTGTGCCTGACCCAAGCCATGGTATTTTCAATTGCCTCATATTCGTGTGAAAGCTGGACAACGAATAAGGAAGACTGAAGAAGAATTGATGCTTTTGAATTATGGTGCTGGCAAAGAATATTGAATACATGATGGAATACCAGAAGAATGAATAAATCTATCTTGGATGAAGTACAATCAGAATTCTCCTTAGAAGCTAAAATGGCGAGCCTTTGTCTCACGTACTTTGGATATGTTAATCAGGATGGACCAGTCCCTGGAGAAGGGCAGGATGCTTGGTAAAGTAGATTGTTAGCGAGAAAGGGAAAGACCCTCAATGAAATGGATTGACACAGTTGCTGCAATAATGGGTTCAAACATAGCAACAATTATGATGATGGTGCAGGACTAGGCAATGTTTCATTCTGTTATACATAGGATCATTACGAGTTCAAAGTGACCTGATGGCACCGATAACAACAACAAGCATAAGAGCAGGCAAGACCTACAATAAGACAGTTAAGTGAATATACGCTGAAGTAAGCATAATTTATTTATTTATTCTGGTCTTCACTTTGAACAACACCTTTGTTGTCTCATAAAATAATTCTTAATTTCAAATATGTGTGTGTGTGTGTGTGTGTGTGTGTGAAAATAAAGTTAGAATAGGTTCTACTTCACTTTTGTGGTCAGTCCCAATAGAGACTTCCATATACAAGGAGAGTAACTAAATGTACGTTCTAGTTTTTGGTTTGAAATTGCCTGGTTTAGTTGGGCCAAATCGAACATTTCATAAGATGTTCTGGTAAATAGTTAATAACAAGCTTGTGTGTGAACTCAAAAAAAGCCAAACTCACTGCCATCCAGTCAAATCCAACTCATAGTGACCTCCTCTTGGGTTTCCAAGGTAGTATCTCTACTGAAGTAGATAGCCCAATCATCCTTCTGAGGAGCAGCCGGTAGGTTTGAACTGCCAGCTGTCTGGTTAACAGTCAAGTGCCTTAGGCACTACGCCAACAGAGCTCCTGTGTGTGGGGAAGTGAAGGTAAAAAGCCTTGACTTAAAATGTTTGCTGATTTTTGAATACTGGTTACTAGGAAGATACCAATGTCACCGAATGCAGAGTTAAGAAGAGATGAAAGGCAGAGAGCCAGCTCTAGTGCCCCACTACATCTGATGGAAGTCGATATCTTTTCATTTTTAGGATAAGTTTCAGGAAGAACCACAAGTTCTTCTTTACACCAGGAGGCAGATTTCACTAGGTAGATGAGTGGTCATTCCTGGATGTGAGCATGAAAATAACACAAACACTGATGAACAAGTTTCTCAGAGGCATTCCTATGGTTTGCCTGTTGTTTTAAGAAATTTAGTCATGACCTTAAGTTTCTAATTACAGTGTTTGGCTTTTGTTTTTTAAAACAAGATGATCTGGATGTAAGTAATCTCTTTAGAATGCATTCTCTGCATTACTGATGACGTTTTTAACAAATTCAATTTAGTTACGGTTATAGTCTGCTCCTACTGACACTTGAAGGAATTTTAGTTGTAATGTTGACAGGAATAGTAAGGCTTTTTTAAACCTCATTTCTGACTGCATATGGTCAAAGTGAATGCTGAAGAGATGATGCAATTTGCTTAAGGAGCTGTCACTGGTTATCATCAATGTTGGGACCCAGAATACGTACACTTTGTATTTCAGTTTGGTTCTCTTTCACTATATTTACCAAAGTTTAACAGGATTTTATTTTATATGGCTTAGGGCCAATTAGGCTACTATTTTATCCTGGGAAAAGCTTCCATCACCTAGAGGCAAAGATATGACTGTAGAAAATTAACTTTAAATGTCTTTATGTGGAATTTGACTTATATAGGGATGAATATAAAACTGAGGTAAGATTATTCTAGGAAAAAAGTGTTAACTATTTATTAAGTGCCTACTTTCTCAGGCAACTAGCCAAGTTCTCTGTATGTCTCCTTTCAGTGAGTCCTTCAGGCAGGGAGATTAAGTCACAGTTAAATCATTTGGCCAAGATCAGTCATACAGCCAGTCAGTGGCTGAACCAGAATCAGAATCATGGTAGTGCTTGTAAGCACTGCATGCTGTGTTACACTGAGTAGCTTCCTTGGCTGTTGCACCATCAGTAGTTCTGAGTCCCATAACATTATATTAGGATATAGGAAAATGCTATGACTGTAGATATACAGAGGAGGAGAGCTGCCACCCTTCAGATAAATTGCCTCTCTGAATAGAGCTGAGCAGAGGACCTTACAGCTTCTCTGGCCAAGGCTAACAAGCTCAGTGGACTAGCCACTGTTGTTCCATAAAACAGTCCCTAGAGCTCAAGCATGACACAGAGGCCAGGGGACAAGCAAAGTATGCTCTGTGTAAAAATTACTTTACATAAATTACTTCTTGAAAGAAAAAAAAAATCCCTTTATAAATTTAAAGGACTGTTTTATTCCATGAATGGTTTGGTCAAAAGTTTAATATTTTTTTCATTTATGGCCAAAAGTAGTTCACCTTCTTCTTAATCTTCCCCCTCCCCCTCAGATTTTGTTTTCTAATTAAAATGAATGTCTAAGATCAGATAAAAAGCTTTCTCAAACCTGTTTCTCCTTAGATACAGGAAGTTCCCTTGTTCTTTGGCAATGCGTGGAAGGAGACATGTTGGTATTGAGAATGTCTACAAAAATTTTAGGCTGCTGGAGATTGTTTTGGGTTGTTTATGTATTATTTTTTTTTACTTTAATTTTCTGTCATTAATTACTATGAGAAAAGACACACACACACACACACACATATATAGTACATACGTTTAGCATAGTCATAGAACAGAAGCCTACAGGGGCTGTAATATGGAAAGTGTCGTAAGAGGTCATGACATTAAGAAAGACTAGCAAAAACTGGGGCTGATATAAAAAGGTGATTGAAGTGGCAAGTGGGAAGATATAGAGAGTCTGGTAAACAAACCAACAAATGAATTGTTTTTATTATGGGACACCACTGCTCGCTAGAGAAGAGAGAGGTGATTCTCAAACATTTCCCAGTGGTGCTGAGGGAGGGAGGGTAGCTAATGTGAGTCCCAGGGCTGTGGGGCCAATGAAGCTAATTGGGTAGTCAGTGAGGGGACTGAGGTAAGAATCTTTGGAAGAGCAGCTCCAGGAGGCACTGTCAGGAGGAAGAGGAAATGAAATCACTCCTAATAGCATCTGGTCCGCTAGCTGGCCAACAGTAGGCTTAAATGCCTTTGGATATCTAGATGGGGAAGAAAATAAGTGAGAAATAACTGTCTGGTTGTTAGCAACCTGGCAAACTGATTGGAAGAGATCCATATTTGTGCCTATTCCAAATAAGTGATCCAACAGAATGTGGAAATTACCAAACAATATCATCAATATCATGTTGTTGTTGTTGTTATGTGCCGTCAATCAGACCCAACTCATAGTGACCCCTCCTTGGGTTTCTGAGGCAGTATCTCTATGGAAGTAGATTGCCCAACCCTCCTTCTGAGGAGTGGCTGGTGGGTTTGAACCACCAGCCTTTTCTAGTTAGCAGTCAAGTGCCTTAGGCACTATGCTACCAGAGCTCCTATTAATATCATAGACAAGTAAAATTTTGCTGAAAATAATTCAAAAACAATTACAGCAGTATATAGAGAGGAAACTGCTAGAAACTCAGAAGAGGATGTGGAACAAGGGATTTCATTGCTGATGTCAGATGAATCTTGGCTGAAAGTAGAAAATACCAGAAAAATGTTTACATGTGTTTTATTGACTATGGAAATGCATATGACTGAGTGGATCATAACAAATTATGGATAACATTGTGAAGAGTGGGAATTCCAAAACACTTAATTGTGTTCATGAGGAACATGTACATAGATGAAGAGGCAGTCATTCAAACAGAGCAAAATGATACTTCACTGTTTAAAATCAGGAAAGTTGTGCTTTAGGCCTGTATTGTTTCACCATATTATTCAATCTGTATGCTGATCAAATTATCTGAGAAACTGGACTATATGAAGAAGAATACAACATCAGGATTAGAGGAAGACTTTTTAACAACTTACAATATCCAGATGACAAAACCTCGCTTACTGAAAGTGACAAAGGGCTGAAGCACCTACTAATGAAGATCAAAGATTGCAACCTTTAATATGGATTACACATCAATGTAAAGACACAAAAAATCCTCACCACTGGAATAATATGCAACATCATTATAAATGGAAAAAAGATTGACATTGTCAAGGATTTCATTTTATTTGGATCCACAATCAATATCCATGGAAGGAGCAGTCAAGAAATCAAACAACATATTGCATTAGGCAAACGTGCTGTAAAAGACCTCTTTAAAGTGTTGAAGAGCAAAGATGTCACCTTGAACTCGAAGGTGCACCTGAACCATGCCATAATATTTTCAATACCTTCATATGCATGTAAGATTTGGACAATGAACAAGGAGGACCACAGAAGAAGTGATGTGGTTGGATTGTGATGTTGGTGAAGAATATTGAATGTACCATGGGCTGCCAGAAGAATGAACAAATCTGTCTTGGAAGAAGTTCAGCCAGAATGCTCCTTAGAAGGAAGGATGATGAGACTCTGCCTCTTGTACTTTGGACATATTATCAGGAGGGACCAGTCCCTGGAGTGGGATGTCATGATGGGTAAAGTGGAAGGTCAGCAAAAAAGGGGAATTCCTTCAACAAGATGGACTGACACAGTTGCTGCAATGAAAAAAATCAAACATACCAAGGACTGTGAGGATGGTGCAGGACTGGGCAGTGTTTTGTTCTATTGTACATAGGGTCGCTATAAGTCTAAATCAACATGATGGCACCTAACAACAACAGTACATATAATGATGCTAACTGGGACAACTGCTAGCTAATATGGTGGTGGAATACAAATTAAATAAGGGCCTGGATTTCAGCTCCCACTTGGGTCCTCAGTGGGCCCTTTTGTGCAATGCACAGCATAATGGCATAGGAAAATTCCATACCAAGGGCTTTCCAGCTGCTGCTTATTATTTGTAAGGATAGAACAGAAACAGAGAGCCTGTCTTCCTTCTCATTTCTTTCTTTACTTCCTTTCTCCCTCCTCCTCTCCCCTTCCTTTCTTTAATAAGCATTTGTGAGTTAGACACTATGCTAGGACTGAGAATGTAACAGACAAGAACACACAGGGTTCTTGACTTCATGTCCTGACAATCTAGTGGAGGAAGATGGAGACATGATTTCAATGAGTATTTGCTTACAAAATGGGTCAACTTCGTCTTGAAAAATTACAATAGTTTATGCCAGTCATGACCAAAGACCTGATTGAAAAGGTTAAGTGGGTACTGGGAGAATGTATAACTTAATTTCAGAGCTGCAGGGATAAAATTAGGTAGGAGACATATAGGGGCAGGAAAAGATGCCAGGGAAAAGGAAAAGCCTATGTGAATTCCTGATGCAGGGAGGGCTGTGGTGTCTTCTCAGAGCAAAGAGAAGACCTTTGCTGCTGGAGCTGGCACAAGAGAGTGAGGGTGGGAGGAATTCCTGAGAAGGCAGGGCCTGAGGCAGACAGGACCCATTTGCTCTGCTCTTCTCCCCACTGGCAAGGAGAAGTCATGGGAGGATTTTAACAGGCCACGTTGATGATGAACTTTACATTCCTTCTCACTCTTCTTTCATTAAATATATGTTTAGAGTTTCAGATTGCTAAGTGTTGTGCTTTGCTCCATGAATAGAGACCTCATCTTTTGGCAACTACCACTCTCATTATTGTCACAAATAAAGCTATTTAGGGATTCTCTTCTTTGCCAATTTGTATGGGAAGGGAAACCCCATGAACTGGGTTCTTGACCCAAATTATCTTATTAAATGACTTGTGATAAGAAAAGGAAGAGATATAATTTTATAATGCAAAGGCAAGCAACTAGTGGAGTCCTCAGTTTTGGAAGGCTGAGCTTAGCTTCATCCTGCCCTTAGTCTGCAGTTGGCATCAGCTCTTGAGAAAACACATGGCACTGATCATCCTCTGCCTCTTTAATACCATCTTCTCAACTGTAGAAGCTTGGTGGTTGGGCATTTGTATATAGCATTCAGAGCATGACTGGGTTTGCTTCTTAACTCATGATAAAAATGAGTAAAATGAACCATCTCTGGTGGTATAGTAGATAAGGCACTTGGCTGCTAACCAGAATTTCAGTGGCTCAAACTCATCAGCTGCCCTGTGGAAGGAGGACTAGGCGATCTACTTCCGTAAAGATTTACAGCCTCAGAAGCCCAATGGGACTCGATGGCAGTGAGTTTTTTTTTTTTTTTTTTAAATAGGGTTGTTGTGAGATTAAATGAGATAGTAAATGCACAGGGTTTACCATAGTGCCTGACATTTATTTATTAATAAATGTTACAGATACATTTTTATATAGTCCATTCCCAAAACAACCAAATATCACTTCCAAAACACCCAAACCTAGTGCCAACGAATTGATTCTGACTCATAGCAACCTTCTTGGACAGAGTACAGCTGCTCCACAGGGTTTCCAAGGCTATAAATCTTTTATGGAAGCAGACTACCCTGTCTTTCTCCTGCAGAGTGGCTGGTGGGTTCGAACTGCTGATGTTTTGTTTAGTAGCCTAATGCTTTAGCCACAGTGCCAACAGAGCTCATATCACTTATGTCCACGTAAAACTTGCTACTAATTATTGTATGATATACTATGAAAGTGAATTGGAGAGTTTCAAAAGCAGTATCAAGGAGAATCACCCTTCCTTAAATAATTAAGATCAGAAATACACTTGGTCTAGGGATTGTCCTGGTTCCTAAATGTTATATGGTATTACTTATTACTCACAGGCAATAACAAACTCATACTCTTGGTGGATCTACTTAATTTAAACTCTGGCCATTGACTTTCTCATGTCTCAAATCACATGAGGCTATTGGTCTTGTTACCTGGTGCTGCTCTGACAAGAAAATACCACAAATGGGATGGCATTAACAAACAGGGGTTTATTCTTATAATTTGAAGGCTTTAAGTCCAAGTTCAAAGTGCCAGGCTCCAGGGGCTGGGTGAAAGCGCCTCAGCCTTGGGGTCCAGCTCTGCCTCCTGCTCATGGCCTACTGGAGCTAGAGACTTTTCTTCACTCAGACAGCTACAGGCTGCTGAGGCTGAGAACCCCAAGGTTGACAAGTAAAAAGGCACAGTCCCGATGTTACCAATCCACACAGCAGGCTGTTAACTTAAGTCCATAGTAAGTCCCAAGGTTGGCAGAACATAGCAGGCTGCTGAGCAACGACATGGCTACATGCAAGGTCCAAGCATGCCAAAGGCTAGAGACCATTCTCAAAACTTCTCCTTATATACAGGAAGCAGACCACATACCCAAATGCAGCTACTCAGCTGCTCCCAGTAGATTCCACCATGGAGTTGATTACCAGTCCATCATGGGGAATACTACATCCAGCTTCCAAGCCACTCAACCAGATCTAGCCAAGTTGACATACAAACATAACCATCACAGCTATTTTATGCTGTCTCTGACTTTTATGCTGTCTCTGACTGTTCCTTAACTATTCCAAGAACAGTTGTTCTCAGATAAAAAGAAACAAGGTGTTCAAAGCTGAGAGTGGACAAGGAAGTATGTACAGATTGCTTTAGGATGAACAAGTGAGGCAGTGGAAATGAGGACTGGATCCTACAACACCTGTCAATTCTAACTTGCTGGGAGCTGAGGAAGAGAAGGGCTGGAAATGAAGAATGAAGGCTGAAGTCACAGATAGCTGACTTGCCCCAACTTGCATGTTTATCATGTCCCAGGTCTGTAGTGAAGATTAAATTGATACTTTGCCCAAATCTCTTATTGGCCTGCTTCCAAGACTCATCACCTAATTACAGGGAAGCCCCTCTTGCATTTTTTCACTCTCTTTTCCTGAACTTTACACCAGTCTTTCTCTCTTGCTGTTTTATAACTCCTTCACTATTGATGTAGCCTTTCTGCAATTCTCCCCCATTTTGCAAGGATCTGCATTAAAATCTTAGCTCAGAAATGGAAACCTCAAGTACAGACTGGCTAGCTAGGAGATTATACCACACTTTATCAATGCTGGTCAGCCCCTGCTAATACTTTCCATTGGCTCCTCAGTCCAGTGGGGTCTGGCTTCAGGCCATGGGGGACTTTCTCACATGATCTTACTTGGGGTCTGAAGAGCACTGGGCACTCTTGAGCATTTCCCTTCCTGTTGCTTCCATCCAGGGTCTTCCTGCCTTTTCCTGTGCTCCTTCTCATCTCCTTCTACCTGCCTCTAAAAGGGTGGTGTTCTTTTGGGGTCTATCATCTACTTCCTTCTTTCTCACCTTTCTCTGTCTCCCTGGGTGATCACATCCCTTCCTAGGTGATCATAGGTCCCAAATCTAAACCTCAGCCCTGAATATAGTCCTTAGCTATAGACTCAGGTATCCAGTCTACATCTGCTGCCAGGTATCCCACAGGTATTAACACCAACCTACATACGTAGTGCCTAAGGCACTTGACTGCTAACCAGAAGGTTGGCAGTTCAAACCCACAAGCCACTCCTCAGAAAGAAAGTTGGGCAATCAACTTCCATAGTGATACTGCCTCAGAAACCTAAGAGGGGTCACTATAAGTCGGGTCCGACTCAACGGCAATGTGTTTTTTGTGTTTTACATGGAACTCATAATGCCACAAAGTCTGTTTCTTATTCAGTGATTCTGTCTCTATGAATGGCATAACTATCTGGAAAGCTGACCAGACCAGAAAAATGGAAGTCATCTAAGAGTCATCCTTTTCCTAATTCCCAATACCCAAATCAGTTGCTCCCTGAGAACATATTTCCTCCTCTCCGTCACATGACCCTATCTTTGTTCTGCCTAAAATTAATTCTCATCTGGACAACTGTGGCCACTCCTACCTGGCTGCCCTATTGTCAGCATCTTTCCTCTAAAAGTTATTCCTCAGGATCTCTCGTTAAAATAGAATCTATCTTTCAATGCTCCAATAGCCTTCAGAATAAAGGTCCAAATTCTTAGAATGGTACCCAGGGCCTTCATGGTCTCACCTATTCCTATAGAAGACCCTCATGTGAGGTATAAGTAAGGTGTGAGTACATTTTATTCCTCCAAAATACCAGCATCTTTTGAGGCTCATGTCAGATTTTCTGCTTTGGCCCTGAGATGCACATCACAAAGTTTTCTAGTTTTTAAGGTCAATATTGCTGTGTATTACATACCACTCTTTTTTTTTTTAAGCTTTTTGTTGTGACTTGAGTAAAGGTTTACAGAGCAAATTGGTTTTCCATTCAATAATTCATGCACATTTTTGTTTTATGACGTTGATTACAATCCCCACAATGTACAACACTCTTCCCATTTCCTCCCTGTGGTTATTGTTTCCATTCATCCTTCTTTTCTATCCATGCCTGGCTTCTGAGTTTTATCCCTGGGAAAATGCTGCCCTTTTGATCTCATATGGTCTATTGTTCTAAGAAGTGTGTACCTCCCTGATGTTATTGTTCACCTTATAAGTCTATCTATTGTTTGACTGAAAGTTGAGCCATGAAGGTGAGTTCAGTTCCAGGCTTGAAGGGTCTCTAAGGACTGCAGTCTCAGGGTTTGCATCAGCCTCCATCAGACCAGAAAGCCTTGTCTTTTATTATTATCATTTTAAGTTTTGTTCTACAGTTTTATTCCACTCTATCTGGGACCTTCTATTGTGATTCCTTTCAGAATGGTCAGCAGTGGTAGCTGGGCACCATTTTGTTCTTCTGGTCTCTGGGCCATGGATGGTGAAGTTCACATGATCCATTAGTTCTTTGCACTAATTGTTTCCTTCCATCTTTGATTTTCTTCACTTTTGTTTGATCTGGATGGGAAAAGACAAATAATTGCACTTAGATGTCCAGTCACAAGTTTTTAGGATCCCAGTCACTACTCCCCAAATCAGAGTATAGAACATTGTCCAGTGGACTGTGTTATGCTAATTGACCTTGATGTTCCCCAAGACTATAGTCTTATTAACACCAACCTACATACGTAGTGCCTAAGGCACTTGACTGCTAACCAGAAGGCTGGCAGTTCAAACCCACCAGCCACTCCTCAGAAGGAAGGTTGGGCAATCAACTTCCATAGTGATACTGCCTCGGAAACCCAAAGAGGGGTCACTATGAGACGGGTCCGACTCACTCAGGCCCAGTGACTCACTCCCTCAAGCTATTTTGTTATTGCTAAGAAGTTTTCATAACTTTTCCCCCTGCATTTCATAGTATACTTATTGAGAGGAAATGTAGTCAGTGATCACTTTGTGGAAATGAAGTTTGGAAATAATGTTTTTAATGACATCTGAGAGGATGCAGGGACTAAGGATGTGTTAGGGAACATGACTCATGTGTTCTGACAGAGCAAATATTGAGAGTCCCTATCCTAGGTTGAAGTCTGTGGTGGAAGGCAGGGTACAAGAATGAGAAGGCATTATCTCCCCACAGGGTTTTACTGTCCAGTAAGGGAATATGACAAACTCAGATGGAGCAAGTGTAGCATTGACCTAAGGCCATGCAGGAGAGAGTAGTAAACTGCTCTCGAGTTTCCCAAGAGGCCTGAGCCATAATGGACTTGGGGAAGTGGAAGGTGTCCAGAGGTGTATGTAGAGTAAGTGCCTGACCATGTCCTAGGTCCTGGGAGAGTTCTCCTGAAATCCTGGCCGCACCTCAGTGTTGCAGTGATTAAGTACAGTGGTGCTGGGAATGCCCATTTAGGATCCCCTGGTTTTATTTAGTGAAACTTTGAAAAGGTATGAGAAGCAGAAGGGACAATGGGAGCAAAGTTATTCTCAGCACTTGCTCAAAAAACAAAACAAAAAAAGCACGGCCATTGACTTGATTCCTATTCATTGTGAACCCTCACTGGGTTTCCAAATCTTTAAGGAAGCAGACTGCCTCATCTTTCTTCTGGAGCAGCTGGTGGATTTGAACTATAAAAATGCTCCTTTAGAGTGTTCAGCCCTTGCTGTGGGAGATAATTCTAAGATCAGCTTGGAGCTGATTGTGGAGGGTCTTCAATGCCAGACAAGAAATCTCTCAAGATATCTCTGTAGTTTCAGTGGTGACCTGTTGGGGACTTTTCTAGAGGAGGTATTGGGTGCTCAGAAACTAACTGGAGAACACTGTCCTGGGAGTGGAGCTTTGATGCCGGGTCAGGGGATGACCCATGGATGCCCACTGAGCAGTGCCAGATAAGAGAGGTGAGAACCTCAGCAGGAAAGGAGCCAAAGACCAAAAGAGGGTTAGATCCATGGACTTGTATAGAGATGCAACTGGCATCAGTAGTCTTTACATCTCAACTGTGGCTGGTAAATAAGCTGCCAATTAATAGATATCATAGAAGATATATTCAGAATGAGCAGCTAATCACTTGGGAGTTTTGAGGGAGTCCAAGATCAAAAGAGCCACAGATGAAGTTTCAGGGTTTGCCTACTATAGTGTTCTTTGTTTTCTCACTTGAAAATGATGGATTGAGGTTTTGACCCCCACCAGATTGTTTAGAGGAGCTCTGGTAGTGTAGTCCTAAGGCACTTGACTGCTAACCAGAAGGCTGGCAGCTCAAACCCACCAGCCACTCCTTGGAAGGAAGGTTGGGCAATCTACTTCCATAGTGACACTGCCTTGGAAACACAAGGGAGGGGTCGCTGAGTTGGGTCTGGCTCGACAGCACGTAACAACAACATTCTTATTTGTAAATAATCAGTTCCCTATAACTATATGATTTGATATTTTCTCATTTTATTCTTCAAAACCTTGTTTAGTGACATCTCTGTTTCACCAAAGCCCATTGAATACTGTCATTGAAGTTCAGTTCTCCAATTCAGGTAGGTGGGGAGATCTCCATGTTGCTAGGTTTTCAAATGGGATTTGAGATGTAGATTAAGGAAGGAACAAATCTATCCTCTAGCCTAAGGAGCACTTCTATCATCCACCTAGTCTCTGAACCAGAACAGAGTGTGTGTGTTTGTGTGTGTGTCTATGTCTATTGATTTCCAAGAGTGATACTGGCTGGAAATGCCAGGGTGAGCAGGTCTTTATGCTGGCCTGGGTCTTAGAAACTATAGATGAAAGCCCTGTAAAACAACAAAGATATGGAGACAGTGGCTCCCCACACTCACTGCATGCCCACCTCCCTCCTCCAGGCCTTCCTTTCTTGCCTATGTTAGAGGCAGCTAGAGCATTCATAGGCCCCTTGACTGGGTGCAACATCATTTTGTTTCTCCTCTCTAGCTCTTACCTCATGTTGGCCAAACCAAGGCAGCCCAGTCTAGGACTTTAGGTCCTTGATGTTTTGCCATCAAACACTTGCTTGTTTGTAACTTCCTCTGCCATTTGCCAGCTGATCTGATCTGTGCAAGTTTCAGAGATGCTGCAAGCCTCAGTTTCTTCATGTCCTTTTGTAAAAAAATAAGTGAGAAAGGTATCAAAATTGCTTGTCATTTTATAAACCTTCAATAGTTTGTAGCTTTTATTTTCATTCTCTTTTTTTTATGGAACTTAAGGTGAGGAAACTCTCACCCTCAAAATCTCTGAAGTCCCAGAGACAGGAGCCCCATCAACCTCCACCCCAGGCAGCCTCCTCTTCTCCTTCAATCAAGGTCATTGTGGGGTGGCATAGGGGCTGGGGACATGAAGGAGCAGGAAGGGATCTGGACAGAGTTTTGGCACAAGCAGGGTGTCAGGTGAGCTTCTGGGAACTAGGCTGTGGGCATTGTGTAAAGTACTGCTGTTCCATAGACCTATTTAGCAATTGCCACACCCAGTTACTGTGCCTTGTGAGACTGGATCAAAGTGAGAGAGAGGCTCTGCACAGTTTATAAAAACACTGAGCTTATTTGGTTGTCAGTTTTCCTTTGGAGCCTGAGGCAAGAGGTATTGATCATGAAACAACCAAACCAGCAAAGATGTGCTTGCTCCAAACTTGTGTGTTGTGCAACTTTAAGTGCTTGACTTCATGAAGGGAAGCTAGTGACTGAGAGAGGGCATAAGGAGAGGGGCAGGAAGGACCTGAGAGGGCTCCCCAAAAGAGACCAACTATCTGTCCTTCCTGGAGGAAGGCAGGGCTGTTGTCAAATCAACCAAGAGCAGCTGGGAGAACTGCTTCCTTTACCCTGAGGTACTGGCTTTACTTGCAATGCCTCCCTAACTCCTCTGCCCCTTCTAGGGGAGCAGTCAGAACATTGGCCAACTTGGAGTCCAGAGGATCACCATTTTGCAACTAACTTGCAGAGGGCTCGGAAAAGGTAAACAAACAAAGGCTGGACTGAGCCCTCCTTTGGCACAGGCTTAAGGAAAAAGGAGACAGTATTACCAATTGTTGAAATATCTGTAGCTCTGCCCATAAGCAGAGTAACCAGAATTTTTATAAGCTGGGATCTGGAAGGTGTTCTTCTGAAGCAGAAAAACAGTTTATACTAAAACTGTCCATAATAAGAATCAGATCACTTTTCTATCAAAATAACAAAAGTCCTTACTTAGTCATCCAAAAAAACCAAACTCACTGCCGTCGAGTAGGATCCAACCCATAGCGAGCCCTCCTTGGGTTTCTGAGGAGGTATCACTATGGAAGTAGATCACCCAACCTTCCTTCTGAGGAGTGGCTGGTGGGTTTGAACCTTCAACCTTCTGGGTAGCAGTCAGATGCCTTAGGCACTACACCAACAGAGCTCCCCACTTAGTCATGGTACCCAGAAATTTAACCTGTGTCTATGTTGTAGTCCCTTACCCCTTTTGCAAACTGCTGTCTTGCATAGTCATGTGGAGTCTCAGGATCCTATACAGGCCGGGATATTTGGGGACAGCCCTGGCTTTAGTCCTCAGTGAGCCATATCTGTGTGGTCATCTGAAGCACAGTGATTCTGATGCTTTCAGACCCAGTTTATGCTGGTCTGGGAGCTCCAGCCCTGGGATACATTCTCCCTGGGGGCTCTTGGCAACTATCCACTTGAAGGTACTCCCCTCAACGGAGCTCAGCATAGGAGTATACCCGAGTCTTTAGTCCTACTAGAACCCCACTTCACTGTCCCATTCTCTAGTGTTGCCTCTTCTAATCACTTACCTGTCTGCTTTTCATTTTAGGGACCCCACTTTAGCACTCTCACTGTGCAAAGAGTCTGTTAGTTTTCTTTTCTTTTTTTTTTTTTTTGTGATTTGGGCAAAAATTGTCAGAGCAAATTCACTTTCCATACAGCAGTTCACATACACTTTATCTCATGACATTGTCCACAATTCACCACAAAGCAACAGCTCCCCTCCCACTTCCTCCCAACAGTCACCTCTTCCCTGTGTCCATCCCTCCATAGTTTTCTTACCAACTCATTTACCAGCCTACCTTTCAGTTTATATCTGGGGAAATTCCAGCCAGAGGCAGGCCTGATGACCTCAAGGTAGAGAAGAAATACGTCCCTGTTCTCTGCTTTTCCCTCCTCCCCGTTCTGTTGCCCAGATGAGCAGCCACAGTGGTTGTTGTGGTTACCTAGTGCCGCTCTGACAAGAATATACCACAAATGGGATGACCTTAACAACAGGAGTTTATTCTTACCATTTGGAGGTTTTAAGTCCAAATTCAAGTACCAGGCTCTAGGGGCTGGGTGAAAGCCCTTCAATCTTGGAGTCCAGTTTTGCCTCCTGCTCCCAGCCCACTGGAGTTAGAGGCATTTCTTCACTCAGACAGCTGCTGGCTGCTGAGGCTGAGAAGCCCTTAGGTTGACAAGTAAAAAAGGCACAGTCCCAATATTACCAAACCACATGGCAGGCCATTAATGTAAGTCTGCTGTAAGTCCCAAGGTCGGCAGAGCATAGCAAGCTGCTGAGCAACAACATGGTCACATGCAGGGTCCAAGCATGCCATATGCTAGAGATCATTCCCAAGGCTTCTTAAATACAGGAAGCAGACCACATTCCCAAAGGCAGCTACTTAGCTGCTTGTGGTAGATCCCACCATGGAGCTGATTGCCAGTCTCATCATGGGGAATAACTACCACCAGCTGCCCAAATTACTCAACCAGGCCCAGCCAAGTTGACACACAAACATAACTACCACAGTGGCCCTGGCTTTAAAGAAGAAATCCAAAAAAACAAAAGCAATGATCTCTTACAAATCCATTTTTCAAATTGAATAAATAATGGAGGAATCTGAGGGCAAGCTCTACCCCTCCTCCCTCCTTATACAAAGGAAGAATTGGAAACAATGCAAAAGGGAAGGGCTGATTCTGAAAGGACCTGTGGAAATACCAAATGACAGGCCTGAACTCTGCACTCAGCTCAGTGCCATCTCCGAGCAGGGACTTGAGCCAGGTACAATACCAGTGGGGGTGGGTCAGTCTCTAAATATTTGGATTTTATTTTGCTTTTTTCACTTTAATTTTCAGAATGCTTTTAAAAAATCATTTGTAGATTTATACTTTGTTTTTTAAAAAAAGGGGGTAGATAGCAAAATTTGAAAACAAAATTATAGAGCTCATCCTTAGGAAATCATAATTTTATCCATTGATGTCTTCACATAGATGGTAAATTTTGGAGAAGAATTAGGTATTAATCTGAAACTATGCTGGATTTGACATGTTCCAAGCTAGTTTTGGTAGTATAGTGCCTTTGGCATTTGACTACTAACCAGAAGGCTGGCAGTTCAAATCTACCAGCCACTCCTCGGGATGTTACCCACCAGCAAGATAACAAGTTAGTCTGCTGTCGTTCAGATAGATAGATTGACTGACACATGTCATTCAGGATATCAGTCCTTTAGAATTCATTAACATGAGATCTCTGAATCAAGTAATAGTATGTTTAGTTATGGAGCACTTGTGTCTATTTCCTAGGCTGCATTTCTCATGGAGTGAGGGCCAATGTGCCCATGTGTACAAGATGTGTGTCCCACGGGAGAAGCCATGGGATCATGAAACTCTGAGTTTATATAGGAGTTGCTGAGACATTCTCTCTTCTCCTTCTTGGAGAGATAGAGACACATAACAGAGAACAAGATACAGAGAGACCAAGAGATAAATAGATCTTTGCTCTGGAATGTGAAAAAAAAATCCTCTCTGGGAGAGTAGGGTATTCTTTCTAAATTCATAACCCTTAGAATGTAGACAAATGTTTCCAGAGGAGATATCCCTAATTCTCTCCAGCAGCCCTTAACTTCCAAGGCTTGGTGGTCATCAATCATCCTTTAATCCAGGTTGCCGTTGATTTTTGCTTAGATAGCTCTGACCACATGCAGAAATGTGAATTCATGGAACATTTTTTCTCAAAAGTAAGTGGAAAATTTATTCCAAGAGTTAGCTACAACATGGGAGAAAGCACATTGTTAAGAATGGGAGGAATAATTAGACAGAAGGTTGACTTGGCTGAAGATGTGAGTTGAATAGGAGATCAGGGGAGATTCCAATTTGGTATTCTGGAGGAAGCTAAAGGGCAGAACTTTGAAATCCAAAGAATGGAGTTGGGATATTTTTTGAGGGGAGGTATAAAAATGTGCATTCAAATAATTAAAAGTAAACATGCTGGGATCTCAAATAGATGTAGCGTAGTGCCTAAAGGCACTTGACTGCTGACCAGAAGGCTGGCAGTTCAAACCCACCAGCCACTCCTCGGAAGGAAGGTTGGGCAATCTACTTCCATAGTGATACTGCCTCGAAAACCCAAGGAGGGGTCACTGAGTCTAGTCCAACTCGACGGCACATAACAACAACAAGAGAAATTTCTAGTTCATATTATATTTTGTATTTGATCATTTGGGCTTAAATGACCTCCCACTCCCAAGACAACAATAAGCAAAAATGGGGATTATTGCATATACTTTCAGGAGATGCCATGGAGGGATATAATTTGGTAGTGACAGGATGGAATAAACTCATAATTGACTATGAAGTTAGAAATAGCCATGTAGGTCCTCCCTCACTTACTATAGATATATTTGAAATTGTTCTAAGTACTTCACACATATTAACTCAATTTAGTTCTATAAATGACTTTATAAGGTGGTTGTTGTTGTTATGTGCCATCGAGCTGGACCTGACTCATAGCGACCCCTCCTTGGGTTTCCGAGGCAGTATCACTATGGAAGTAGATTGCCCCATCTTCCTTCTGAGGAATGGCTGGTGGGTTTGAACCACTAGCCTTCTGGTTAGCAGTCAAGTGCCTTAGGCACTA
Source organism: Orycteropus afer afer (assembly GCF_000298275.1). Taxonomy (NCBI): domain Eukaryota; kingdom Metazoa; phylum Chordata; class Mammalia; order Tubulidentata; family Orycteropodidae; genus Orycteropus; species Orycteropus afer. Next base: position 16,402,243 of record NW_006921614.1, read on the forward strand.
CGCATAGGTACAATAATTATTCCAATTTTATAAATTAGGAAATAAAAGCACAGAAAAGTTAAGCAACTTCCCGAAGATAACATACCTCTGTAAGTGTCAGAACTGTGATTTGGACCAGGCAATCTGAGTCCTTGCTTTTAACCACTACCCTCTACTTTCTTGTGCAGTTAAGCCTTTTCTTTTACACTTTCAAACATCAGAATTCTTTGGAGGTAGGTTAGAAAGTGTGTAAGATAATAGATATTATTTCTTCATTTTATTTTTATTAAATACTATAAATTCTACACAAGCTCCATCAAAAAAAAAAAAAAAAAAAAAAAACTCACTGCCATCAAGTTGATTCTGACTCAGCAACCCTTATTGGGTTTCCAAGGCTGTACATTTTTATGGAAGCAGACCACCTCATCTTTCTTCATGGAGCAGCTAGTGGGTCTGAACCACCAATCTTTTGGTTAGCAGTCAAATGCCTACTATGCCACCAGAGCTCCTTCATAAAAGCTTGGTCATTGTCTATGTCTTTCCTGTTTATAAAACTTCTTTTCTGTGCTCATCAAAGAACTCTAGGGATAAGCAGTGCTTCAGCAGAGACCCTATTCAGAGAGAAGGGGAGTTTCAGGTTATTGTAGTTCCTTATCCAGCTCTACCAGGTATGACAACATAATGCAGCAATTAATAGATACCTTGCAATGCCAGGATGGCCCCCATGAACAATCAGGGGCCCATCCCAAGCTCTACATCCCTCAGAAAAGAGCACATAAAGTGTATCTTCAATTTTAGAAGTTTCTCCTTCAACCTTCTGTAGACAGAGTTTGAGATGGTGTATTTCTCTGGCTTTTCTGGATCTTAAGAACATTAAGTTAAAGAAGTAAACAAGATCTCTAAAGAATGCTCATTTATTTAAGTTGGACTAAATTACCTCCATTAAACTTAATTGTCATAATTATTGCTTCACTGTCATAATTGTTCCTGTTGTCTTTACAAGAATCACCAAAGGCACTGGAGCTTTGTGTAGCTGTGTACATAGTATTTGACTCTATCAATGTCTCACATTGTTTACTTCCTTCTCGTGAGGAACTTCATTCATAGTCCCTTAAAGGAGATCCTGCCCTGTCTCCAGATATTTGAGCATGGAACGAAGAAATGTGAGTTTTCAGCTTCTGACAGCATGAGGAAGTTAACCATACAGATAAACTATGTGAATGTGCAAATATTCCCTGAAAACCTTATTGCTACTACAAAGAGTGAACATTTATTTAGTTACTGAATGCCAGATACTTTACATATTGTTTCCTCTGTTCTTCTCAACAACTCTATAAAGGGGAAATTATTATCATAGCTTTGCAGTTGAGGAAACTGAGGCACAGTGAAGCAAACGGACCAAGGTTACAAATGTTAGGATATAAACTTAAGTATATTTTGAGTTCAGAGATACACTGTGAATATATACACTATAGTAATTAGGATGCCAGACTTCAGTTCTTTGAGACAGGAGAGAAAATATTCTGTCTCAGATATCCCTAAAGAAGATCTCCCACATGCTTTCTGATATTTTCACCATTAGAGTTCTTTCTCCTTTTATTGTCATTATTTTAAACAGACTTTTGTTTCTATATTATTTTTTTCTGTAATTATGTTTTTGTTTTTATGTGTGTGTGTTGAAATTCCTTTATTAGAGGTAAAGATTATTTAATTTCATGCTTTATTTTTTGATTTGTGTTTATTACACAAAAATGTTAATGCAGTGAAAGTTAAAAAAGAAAACAGTCATAGTTGGTATATTCCCCAACAAGTCAAAGTAATGTCATTAAACTTGTTTTGTAGGTTTCTGCTGAAATGCGTATGTATTACTTGGGGGTGATATCATCGTGAAATGTTGAGCTTGAGTTATTTACCCAATTATTTCACTTCCATTTTGCAGATCTTTGGGTCCCCAGAGAATGGCATGTGGGAAAAAAGTGAGTTTTGATAATGAGAGTGTCAGGTGGTCCGAGTATAGTGAGATACTTGCATGCTCAAATTTTCCATTGGAACCACTGGGCAGAATGAAGGTAGTTGGTAAAAAAAAAAAAAAAAAAAAAAAATAGGTGGAGAAGCATTTGATGATGTCCCAAGGGGAATTCATTATCTTTTTCTCCTACAATATCTTCTGCTATTTTCCTTATTTCATTGGTTTGCATACTATCTTCTCTATTACCTAAGCTGGATAATTGAGGCCAACCTGATCCTTCCTCAATTCACCCACTCTCTGAACCAACCTATTACCAACTTCTTTTGTATAATCAACCCATCTCAATCAAACCATATCCTCTTCCGTATCACATTTTCTACTTCCTCCAATGCAGTCTCCAAACAGTCATTAAAAATAAATAAATAAATAAAATTTATTGTGCTTTGGGTACAATTTTTTGCAGAGCAAAATTTGTTTTACATTCAATAGTTCATGTACATTTGATTTCATGTCCCAATTACCATCCCCTACCATAACAAACTCTCCTTCCCTCTGGTCCCTAACCCCTCCCTGTGCCCTTCTTTTTTTTTTTTTTTTTTTTATTATTAGGATTTGGGTGAAGATTTACAGAGTAAATTCACTTTTCATACAGCAGTTCACATATACTTTGTCTCATGTCATTGACCAAAATTTAC
>NW_006921614.1:16408680-16416296 GCF_000298275.1 Orycteropus afer afer
CTTCTGTATCTGTGTTAATTGGTTTCCCTTTTCTTTGTTGAAGAGGGTCTGTGCAATCCTTCTGCCTAGTCCGCCATCTTGCCCCGCCTCCCCCCTGTGCCCTTCTTAACTATGCACTCCTGTCTGTCCAGTTTTCTATGTGAATATTGCCCCTCTGGTGCCCCATGGTCAATTGCTCTAAGGGGTGTATCTCCCTAGAGTAGGTGGGTACATCACCTTGGGATAGGGGTTTTGCATGTAGGTCTTTCTACTGTTGGGCTGAGAGCCAATCTATGGGAGTGAGTCCAATTTTAGGCCTCAAGGGTAACCAAGGGCCATAGTCTTCGGGGTCCCACCAGACTCGGACCAGTAATTTTGGTCATTTTTGTGCTTTTGGGTTGAGTTCCCCATTTTCCCTCCCACTTTATCCAGGATCTCCAGGTTTTATCTCTTTCCAAGCAATTGGCATTGTTAGTCGGGCATTGTGTAGTTAGTCTGATCTCGGGGTCCATCATAACCTTGGACTAATTGTTTCCAGATGCCTTTGAGTTTCTTCACTCTTCTTTGCTTCAGATGAGAGGAGTCCAATAGTAGCATCTTAGATGGCTACTTGAAAGCATTTAAGACCCCCATCGCAACTTACCAAAGTAGGTTGTAGAACAAGATTTTTATGTAGTATTGTTGTTAGGTGCCATCGAGCCATCTCCGACTCATAGCAACCTTATGAACAGAAGAATGAAACACTGTGCCCAGTCTCACACCAGCTCCACGATCCCTGCTATACTTGAGCCCATCACTGCAGCCACTGTGTCAATCCATCTTGGTGAGGGCCTTCTCCTCTTTCACTGACCCTCCACCTTACCAAGCATGACATCCTTCTCCAGGGAATGGTCCCTTCTGACAACATGGCCAAAGTAGGTGAGATCAAGTTTGGCCATTCTTGCTTCCAAGGAGCATTCTGGCTGCACTTTCTCCAGGACAAATGATTTGTTAGATCTTTTAGCGGTCCATGGTACCCTCAGCATTCTTTGCCAGCATCATAGCTCAAAAGAATCAACTCTTCTTCGATCTTCCTTATTTATTGTCCAGCTCTCACATGTATATGAGGCTATTGAAAATACCATGCTTGTTTCAGGTGCACCTTAGTCCTCAAGGAGACATCTTTACTCTTCAGCGCTTGAAAGAGATCCTTTGCAGCCAATTTGTGCAGTGCTATACGTCATCTGATGTCCTGACTGCTGCTTTCATTGGCATCAATTATAGAACCAAGCAATGTGAAGTCCCTGACAACTTCAATCTTTTCTCCATTTATCATGATGCTGCTTAAAGATCTAGTTGTGAGGATTTTTGTTTTCTTTATATTAAGATGTAATCCATACTACAGACTGTATTCTTCAATCTTCAACAGTAAGTGCTTCAAGTCATCCTCAGTTTCAGCAAGCAAAGTTGTGTTGTCAGCATATCACAGGTTGTTAATGATTCTTCCTCCAATCCTGATGCCATGTTCTTCTTCATATAGTCCAGGTCCTCAGATTATTTGCTCAGCATACAGATTGAAAAAGTATAGTGAAATGATACAATCCTGACACACTCCTTTCTTGACTTTAAACCATGCAGTGTCCCCTTGTTTTGTTCAAATGACAACCTTCTGGTCAATGTACAGGCTCCTCATGAGTACAATTAAGTATTCTGGAATTCCCATTCTTTTCAATGTTATCCAAAATTTGTTATGATCCACACAATTGAATGCCTTTGCATAGTCAATAAAACACAAGTAAACATCTTTCTAGTGTTCTTTGCTTTGAGCCAAGATCCATCTGACATCAGCAATGATATCCTTCTTTCCACATCCTCCTTGGAATCCAGCTTGCATTTCTGGAAGTTCTCTGTCAATATACTGCTGTAACCATTTTTGAATTATCTTCAGTAAGATCTTACTTGTGTGCGATATTAATGATATTGTTCTATAACTTCAACCTTCTGTGGGATCAACTTTCTTTGGAATGGGTACAAATATGGATCTCTTCCAGTCAGTTGGCCAGGTAGCTCTCTTCCAAATCTCTTGGCATAGCCAAGTGAGTGCCTCCAGTGGGGCATCTGTTTGTTGAAACATCTCATTGGGTATTCCATCAATTTCTGGAGCCTTGTTCTTTGCCACTTCTTTCAGTACAGCTTGGACTTCTTCCTTCAATACTATTGATTCTTGATCATATGCCACCTCCTGAAATGGATGAAGATTGACCAAGTCTTTTTGGTACAGTGACTCTGTGTATTCTTTCCATCTTCTTTTGATGCTTCCTGCATCATTCAATATTTTGCCCATGGAATCTTGCAATATTGCAACCTGAGGCTCAAAATTTTTCCTTAATTCTTTCAGCTTGAGAAATGCTGAGTGTGTTCTTCCCTTTGGGTTTTCTAACTCCAAGTCTTTGCACATTTCATTATAGTAATTGGTTTTGTCTGCTAGAGCTGCTCTTTGAAATCTTCTATTCACTCTTTTATCTTGTCATTTCTTCCATTTGCTTTAGCTGCTATCTGCACAAGGGTAGGTTTCAGAGTCTCTTCTGACATTCTTTTCAATCTTTTCTTCCTTTCTCATCTTTTTAGTGACCTCTTGCTTTATTCGTGGATGATGTTCTTGATATCATTCCACAATTCTTTTGGTTTTCAGTCATTGGTGTTCAGTGCATCAAATCTATTCTTTAGATGGTCTCTAAATTCAGGGTCATATTTTGGCTCTCATGGACTTGTTTTAGTTGTCTTCAACTTCAAGTTGAACTTGTATATGAGCAGTTGATCATCTGTTCCACAATCAGCTCCTAGTGTTGTTTTGGCTGAAGATACTGAGCTTTTCTATCACCTCTTGCCACAGATGTAGTCAATCTGATTCCTATGTACTCCATCTGGTGAAGTTCATGTGTATAGCTGTCATTTATGTTGTTGAATAAAGGTATTTGCAATGAATAAGTTGTTGGTCTTGCAAAATTCTATCATGCAATCTCTAGCATTATTTCTGTCAGCAAGGCCAAATTTTCCAACTACTGTTGATTCTTCTTTGTTTCCAACTTTTGCATTCCAGTCACCAGTGATAATTAACACATCTTGATTGCATATTTGGTCAATTTCAGACTGCAGAAGTTGATAAAAATCTTCAACTTCCTCATCATTGGCTTTAGTGGTTGGTGCGTAAATTTGAATAATAATAATATTAACTGATTTTCCTTGTAGGTGTATGGATATTTTCCTATCAGTTACAGCCTTGTACTTCAGGACAGATCTTGAAACATCCTTTATAATAATGAATGCCATACCATTCCTCTTCAAATTGTCATTCCCAGCATAGTAGATCATATGGTTGTCTAATTCAAAATGGCCAAAACCAGTCCATTTCAGCTCACTAATGCCTAGGATATCAATCTTTATGCATTCCATTTCATTTTTGACAACTTCCAATTTTCCTAGATTCATACTTCATAAATTCCATGTTCAGATTATTAATGGATGTTTGCAGCTGTTTCTCCTCAGTTTGAGTTGTGCCACATCAGCAAATGGATGTCCCAAGTACTTTACTTTATCCATATCATTAAGGTTGGTTTTACTCTGATGATGCAGCTCTTTCTCAGTCATATTTTGAGTGCCTTCCGATCCAAGGGGCTCATCTTCCTGCACTGTATCAATGTTTTGGAGCTATTCATAAAGTTGCCTAGTATCAGACAGTGTTTCTCTGGTATTCGTGAGGTTTTCCCTGGCCAATTCTTTGAGAAGTGGATAACCTCTTCCTTCTTCCTAGCCTGTCTCAGTCCACAAGCTGTGCTGAAACATGGGCACCATGTGTAACCCTGCTACACATGAAACACTGGTAGCATAGCCTCAAGCCTCACAGCAACACACAAATCACCACAGTATGAAAAACTGACAGACAAATTTGTCTCCCTTAGCTGTTCGAAACCTCACCGCCCTCCCCTTACCTGGATCCCATGGCTCTGTCTCATCCTTGGCTTTTCCCCCCTTCCTGCCTCTTGGTCTGGGGTGGGGCCTGTCATCTCCCTTCCCTTACCTGGATTTATGTACTATATCATGCCAATTGAATTTAGTGTCCCCGAAGTCTATGGGCCCCAAGTTGGCAGGCCCAGTGATTCTCTCTCTCAAGGTGTATGATTGTTTCCAACTGTCTTCTGTTGTTTATTTAATGTGTATAACTAGTTTTGTAGCATATGTGAGATTATCAGCAGCCAGATCTATCCTTGGTCTAGGGTATATTCCTGTTTGCTAACACCCACCTGTTCTTCTCGCCTGTCTATTCATTTATCCATAGCCTGGTGTTTGGTGTTAGTGATAATGCAGTATTGTGCATACACTATTATTTGCCTCTGTTGTCTATATCTTATGTGAATGTTTCAGTGTCTTTCCTTTCCCCCGTGTCATCATGCTGGTCACAAAATCTTTCCATTCTATCCCTCCCTTCACCTAAATCAACATGTGATCCCCAACTAGTCAAAAATTTTCTCTCCTCTTCCCTCCCATCCCTGGTAAACTACAAATTGAGTTTCCTTCCCTGAGTAAACCATTTCTAGATGTTTTACAATAATGGGCTTATATAATATTTGTCCTTCTGCAATTGACTTATTCACTCAGCATAATGTCCTTCACATTCATCTGTGTTGTGAGATGATTTGTGTCTTTTTCATTATTATTTAATGTAGCATAATATTCTATTGTGTGAATATACCATAGTTTGATTATCCATTCATCTATTGATGTGCATTTAGGTTGTTTCCATCTCTTTGCTATAGTGAATTTTGCTTCAGTGAACATGGGTGTGCATGTCTGTTTTTGTCTTGTCTCTCACTTCTTTTGGATATATTCCTAATAATAGAATTGCTGGTTCAAATGAATTTTTATTTTCACTTTTTTTAAGGAAACACCATACCATTTTCCACAATGGTTGTATCATTTTGCAGTCCCAACAGCAGTTTATGAGAGTTCCAATCTCTCCACAACCTCACCAGCATTTGTTCATTTCTGTCTTGTTGAACTTTGTTATTATTGCTGGGGTGAGATGATATCTCTTTGTTGTTTTCATTTGCATCTCTCTAATGGCTAATGATCATGAGCATTTCCTCATGTGTTTGTTGGTTGCCAGTATATTTCTTTACTGAAGTGTCTGTTCATGTCCCTTCCCATTTTTGAATTGGATTGTTTGTCTTTTTGGTGTTGAGGTGTTGAAGTTTTCTATAATTTTGGAGATAAGTCCTTTGTCAGATACATCATAGCCAAATATTTTCTCCCAATCTCCCAATCTGTAGGTTCTGTTTCTACCCTTTTGGAGAAGTTGTTCAGTGCACATAATAATTTAATTTTTAAAAGTCTCAGTCATCTAGCTTCTCTTCCACTGTCTTTGCATTTTGAGTTATGCTTGATAGTCTATTTATGCCATATATTAGGGCCCCTAGATTTGCCCCTATTTTATCTCTGATGAGCTTTATAGTTTTGGGTTTTACACTTAAGTCTTTGATCCAGCTTGAGTTTGTTTTTGTGTATGGGGTGAGGTGTAGGTCTTGTTTCATTTTTCTGCAAGTGGATATACAATTTTGCCAGCACCATTAGTTAAAGAAGCTGTCTCTTCCCCATTTAATGTGTTTTGGTCCTTTGTCAAAGATCAATTGTCCATAGATGGATGGGTCTGTTTCTGGTTTTTCCATTCTATTCCATTGGTATATCTCTTTATTATTATACCAGTACCACAGTGTTTTAATTACTGTGGCTATATAGTAAGTTTTGAGATCTGGGAGTGTGAGACTTCCTCCTTTGTTTCTGTTCTTCAGCAGTGCTTTGCTTATCTGAGGTCTCTTTCCTTTCCATATGAACTTAGTAATTGGTTTTTCCAATATCCTTAAAAAATGTTGATGGTATCTGTATCAGGATTGCATTGAATGTGAAGATTGCTTTGGGTAATGTTGACATTTTCACAATATTCTGTCTTCCTAGCCATATTGTTGTTGTTGTTGTTATGTGCCATCAAGTTGGACCCGACTCATAGCGACTCCTCCATGGGTTTCTGAGGTGATATCAGTATAGAAGTAGATTGCCCAACCTTCCTTCCGAGAACAAGGCAAATTCTTCCATTTATGCAGAGCCCTTGTAGTTTCTTGTAGCATTGCTTTATAATTTTCTTTGTATAGGTCTTTTGTGTCTCTGGTAAGATTTATTCCTAGATATTTTATCTTTTAAGTAGCTATTTTAAATAGTATTGTTTCCCTTATTTCTTTTTCAGAGACCTCATTGTTGATGTAGAGGAATCCAACTGGTTTTTGTATGTTGACCTTGTATCCAGCCACTTTGCTGAACCTTCCCATTAGCTCCAGTAGTTTTTTTGCTGGGTCTTTTTGGTTTTCTATATATAGGATCATGTCATCTGCAAGTAGAGATAGCTTTACTTCCTCTTTGCCAATCTGGATGCCTTTTGTTTCTCTTTCTTGCCTTATTGCCCTGGCTTGCACTTCCAGTACAGTGTTAAATAGAAGTGATGATAGAGGGCATCCTTTTCTGGTTCTCATTCCAAGAGGAGTGTTTTGAGTCTTTTTCCATTAATAATAATGTTGGCCATTGGCTTTGTTATATGCCCTTTATTATGTTGAGGATTTTCCCTCTATCCCTATTTGTTTGAGAGTTCTGAACAGGAATGGGTGTTGGATTTTATTGAATGCCTTTTATGCATCAATTGATAATGATCATATTGTTTTTTTCTCTTTTTTTGTTTATGTGATGGATTACATTGATTGTGTTTTGATATTGAACCATCCTTGCATACCTGGTATGAATCCCACTTGGTCATGATTTTCTTGATATGTTGTTGGATTCTATTAGCTAGGATTTTGTTGAAGATTTTTGCATCTATATTCATGAGGGATAACTGCCCCGGAAACCCAAGGAGGGGTCTCTAGGAGTCGGGGCCGACTCGATGGCAAACAACAACAACAACAACAATTCATGAGGGATATTGATCTGTAGTTTTCCTTTTTAGAGGGTCTTTCCCTGTTTTTGATATCAGTGTTATACTTGCTTTATAAAATGATTTTGGGAGTATTCCATCTTTTTCTATGTTCTGGAATAGTTTGAGTAGTCTAGGAATCAACTCTTCCCTGAAATGTTTGGTAAAATTCTCCAGTGAAGCCATTTAAGTCAAAACTTCTTTTGTGTGGGGAGTTGTTTTTTTTTTTTTTTACAACCTACTCAATTTCTTCTTTTGTTATGGGTCTGTTCAAATATTCTGTCTCCATCTGGGATAGTTTAGGTAGGTCTTGTGTTTCTAGAAACTTGTCCATCTCTTCTAGGTTCTCAAATCTGTTGGAGTACAGTTCTTCATAATATTCTGTTATTATCTTTTTTATTTTAGTTGGTTCTGTTGTGATGTCACATTTTTGTTTATTATTTGTGTTATTTGCATCTTCTCTTTCTTTTCCCTTGTTCAATTTCCTAGTGGTTTGTCAATTTTGTTAATCTGTTTGAAGAACTACCTTCTTTTTCTGTTGTTTTTCTCTATTATTATTATTATTATTTGTGTGTGTTCTTCTGTTTTGTTTATTTCTGCTCTGATCTTTATTATTTTCTTACTTCTGGATATTGTAGGTTTCTTT
>NW_006921614.1:16416807-16418545 GCF_000298275.1 Orycteropus afer afer
TATCACTATGGAAGTAGATTGCCCCATCTTCCTTCTGAGGAGTGGCTGGTGGATTTGAACCGCCAGCCTTCTGGTTAGCAGTCAAGTGCCTTAGCCACTACACTTCCAAAGCTCCCTTGCTCCCTCTCAGGTGCTTAGAATTCTGATGTTATGATTAGTTAGTTTGGCCACTCTTCCAGGCTCAAAAGGAGGCCTCCTAGAGGCAGAAGAAGTCTCTCTGACTGCTGGCTAGGAAAGATGTGCTGCTGAGAGAATGCACTCCTGAGAGATGTGCATTGCTGAGAGAGAGACACAAGAGATACACATTGCTGAGACAGACACTGAGAGACACTTACTCCTGGGAGAGAGACTGAGAGATACTGTTGGCTGACAGACAGCGGGCTGAGAGAGACTAAGCATTGTTCCTGATCTTGAATTGTAGGCTGCTGCTTCCTTAATAAACCCTATAATCTGTGAGTTCTGTGTGGCCACTGCAGTGAATTATCGAACCCAGCAGAGAGGTGGTGGGTGCTGCAGGAGGAATGGTTGGTGTCAGGGTCGGTGAAAGAGCTGGAGGGAGGTAGCATGTCTGGCCTCACAGTAATAGGCCTTGGGCTACTAATGGTGACTCTGCCTTCCTCTGGTGGGGATAGAGGAGGTCAGAAGATGCGGCCTCCCTGCCCCTTTTGCAGTCCTTGATCTTCCTATTATTGATTTCTAATTTTATAGCATTGTGATCCAAGAGGATGCTTTGTAGTATTTCAATGCTTTTGAATTTATTGAGGCTTGTTTTTTGTCCTAACATATGGTCTATTCTAGAGAATGATCCATGTGCACTGGAGAAGAATGTGTATTGTGCTTTTGTTGGATGGAGTGCTCTGCATATATTTATGAGGTCAAGTTGGTTGATTGTGTTATTGAGTTCTTCTCTATCTTTGTTGAGTTTTTTTCTAGTTGCTCTGTCCCTCATTGAAAGTGGTGTGTTAAAGTCTCCTACTATTATTGTAGAATTGTCTATTTTTCTTTTCAATTCAGTTACTATTTTTTTTTTTTATGCATTTTGGAGCACTTTTATTGGGTGCATAGTTATTAATTATGGTGATGTCTTCCTGGTCAATTGATCCTTTTAGCATCATATAATGTCCTTCTTTGTCCCTTATGCTGTTTTTCACCTGGAAGTCTGTTTTATCAGAAATTAACATTACCAGTCTTGCTCTGTTTTGGTTGCCATTAGCTTGGTATATATTTTTTCTACCCCTTAATTTTTAATTTGTTTTTATCTTTGTGTCTCAGTTGGATCTCTTGTAGGCAGCATATCAATGAGTCTTCTTTTTCTTATCCAACCTGCCATTCTCTTTATTTGACATGCATTTAGTCCATTCCCATTGAGTGTAATTAGTGATAGGTATGAATTTATTGCTATTATTCAATTGTGTTTTTTGTTGTTATTGGTGATTTGCTCATTCAGATGTTTTCCTGTACTGAGTATATTTTGTTATCAAGTGTTTTTTTCTATTTTCGTCATTATTGTTGGTTTTTGCTTATTAAGCCCTTGTATTTTTCTTTTTTCTGAGTTTGCTTAGAAAGACTGTTAATTTTCTTTGTGGTTACTCAGAAGTAACCACTTGGGGTTACTCTCTAAGTTTTGAAAAGTCTATTCAATAAAGATATTTACCTGCCTTCCTCTCCATTTGGAAGTTTTGTAATTAAAGCTTTTATTCCTTATATTGCTTTGTTGCTAGTATCATCTGTGGATTGA
>NW_006921614.1:16419412-16423963 GCF_000298275.1 Orycteropus afer afer
CTAACTCTGTAATTTTAGTGTTCTTCTGGATTTCTAATTGTTGTTTTTGTATAAGTTCTAATTGTGTATTTAACTTATTATTTTGTTGTTGAATGGTTTTCCTGAATTCTTCCAGGGCACTATTTGTCTTTTCATTTATTTATTTAAATTTTATTTTAAGAGCTTGTTTTACATTCAACATTATGTGTACATTTAGTTTCACTCTCCATTTACTGTGTCTAACCCTAACCTAGTCTCCTCCCCTTCCTACCCAGTAACCCTCTCTGTGTGCCCTTCATATTTATGCAATCCACTTTGTCCTTCATTTCCTCAATTTGAACATTGGTCCTCTGGTATCCCATGGTCTATTGCTCCAAGGGATGCATTACCGTAGAGTATGTGTGTGCGTCATCCTGCGTTGAGTGGTCTGCATGTACATCTTGTTAACTCTTGGGCTGAGAGACAGCCCCTGGGTGTGAGTTTTACTCCAGGCGCAAAATGTATTCCAGGATCACAGTATTGGGGGGGCTCATCAGACTTCATCTGACCAGCAATTCTGGTCATTATTGAGTTTTTGGATTTTGTTCCACATTTTTCCACCCACTCTATCCAGGATCTCCAGATTTGATCCTTTCCTGAGTGGTTGGCATTGGTAGGTGGTTCTTCTGGTCTTGAGGGCCATCATGTCCTATGGCTGATTGCTTCCAAATGCTCCCCCTTTTTTTGCATTATTCTTCGCTTTTGATGCTAGGAGACTATTAGCTGCATCTTAGATGGCTGCTTGAAAGCTTTTAAGACCTGAGTCTCTACTCACCAATTCAGGATGCAGAACAAGGCTTTTATGTATTTTGTTGTGCCAGTTGAGTCTGGTGTCTCCCAGTACTATAGTCCTGAGATGGTGGATCTATTGGATCTCTCTCTCCCATAGTGTCTAGTTGTCTGTTTGGGATTAATCTGTGTCTGTCTTCTATTGTTTCTGTAGGGATTGCAGGTAGTTTGTATCACTGGTATCTGTGCAAGATTAGCCTGTGCTGAATCTATCCTTGGTCTAGAGTATACTCCTGTTCACTGACCCTCATCTGATCCTCTCAGGTGTTTATGTGTTTATCTATATCCTGGTGTTTGGTGGTAATGGTAATACAGTATTGTGGACACATTTGTTGGTATTAGCATCTGTTTCCTATCTCTTATGTGCACAATTCATTGTCCTCCCAATTCCTAATGTTATCATGGTGGTCACAGATCCTTTCCATATATCCCTTCCCTTACCCACATCAGTGTGTGGGCCCCAACTAGCCCAAAATTAATCCCTCCACTTCCCTCCCCATCCTGGTAACATACAAAGTGAGTTCCCTTTCCCAAACAAACTCTTTTTTTCTTTTTACGGTAATGGGCTCACACAGGACTTGTCTTTCTGCAATTGACTTATTTCACTCAGCATAATGCCCTCCAGTTTCATCCACATTGAGATGATTCGAGTATCCCTCATTGTTCTTTAATGTAGCATAGTATTCCATTGTGTGCACGTACCATAATTTGGTTATACACTTATCCATTGATGGGCATTTAGGTTGTTTCCATCTCTTTGCTATAGTGAATTGCACTGCAATGAATATAAGTGTACATATGTCTGTTCATGTGCTATCTCTCACCTCTTTAGGATATATTCCTAGTAATGGAATTGCTGAGTCAAATGGTACTTCTGTTTTCAATTTTTTAAGGAAACGCCATACCATTTGTCACAATGGTTGCACCATTTTACAGACTCACCAGCAGTGCATAAGAGTTCCGATCTCTTCACAACCTCACCAGCATTCGTTGTTCTCAGTCCTGTTGAACTTTGCTATTACTGCTGGGGTGAGATGATATCTCATTGTTGTTTTGATTTGCATCTCTCTAATGATTAATGACTGTGAGCAATTGCTCATGTGTTTGTTGGCGGCCTGTATAACGTCTATAGTGAAGTGTCTGTTCAAGTCTTTTGCCCATTTGTGAATTGGTTTATTTGTCTTTTTGGTGTTGAAATGTTGATGTTTTCTATAGATTTGGAAGATAAGTCCTTTATGAGATATGGCATAGGCAAATATTTTCTCCCAAACTGTAGGTTCTCCTTTTATCCTTTGACAAAGTCTTTTGATGTGCATAAGAATTTAATTTTTAAAAGGTCCCAGTCATCTAGCTTCTCTTCTACATCCTGCACATACTGGGTTATGCTTTATAGTCTATTTATGCCATAAATTAGGGCTCCCAGATTTGTCCCTATTTTATTTTTGATGAATTTTATAGTTTTGGAGTTTACATTTAAGTCTTTGATCCAGCTTGAGTTTGTTTTTGTGCATGCAATTAGGTATCGGTCTTGTTTCATTTTTTGCAAGTGGATATCCAGTTTTGGTGGCATCATTTGTTAAAGAGGCTGTCTTTTCCCCATTTAATGGGTTTTGGACCTTTGTCAAAGATCAGCTGTCCATAAATGGATGGCTCTATATCTGGACTTTCAATTCTGTTCCGTTGGTCTACCTGTCCATCTTTGTACCAATACCATGCTGTTTTGATTACTGTGGCTGTATAGTAGTTCTTAAGATCTGGGAGTGTGAGATCTCCTACTTTGTTTTTCTTCTTCAGAAATGTTCTGCTTATCTGAGATCTCTTCCCTTTCCATATGAAATTAGTAATTGATTTTTCCATGTCCTTAAAAAATTTTGTTGTAATCTGGATCAGGATTGTGTTAAATGTGTAGATTGCTTTAGGTAGTGTTCTGTTTACCTAGTGCCACTCAAACAAGAATATACCACAAAAGGGATGGCCTTAACAAATAGGAGTTTATTCTTACAATTTGGAGGCTTTAAGTCCAAGTTCAGAGTGCCAGGCTCTAGGGCCTGGGTGAAAGCCCCTCAACCTTGGGGACCAACTCTTCCTCCAGCTCCCAGCCCACTGAAGCTAGAGGCATTTCTTCATTCAGACAGCTGCTGGCTGCTAAGGCTGAGAAGCCCCAAGGTTGACAAATAAAAAGGCACAGTCCCGATGTTACCAAACCATGGCAGGCCGTTAACTTAAGTCCATTTTAAGTCCTGATGTCAGCAGACCATCGCAGGCTGCTGAGCAATGACACGGCTACAGGCTAGGGACCATTCCCAAGGCTTCTCCTTTTATACAGGAAGCAGACCACATCCCAAAGACAGCTACTCAGCTGCTTGTGGTAGATCCCACCATGGAGTTGATTGCCAGTCTCATCATGGTGAATAACTACCACCAGCTGCCCAGCCACTCAACCAGGCCCAGCCAAGTTGACACAGAAACATAACTATGACAGGTAGTATTGACATTTTCACAATATTCAGTCTACCTATCCATGAACAAGGAACTCTGGTAGCACAGTGCCTAAGGCACTTGACTGCTAACCAGAAGGCTGGTGGTTCAAACCCACCAGTCACTCCTCGGAAAGGAGGTGGGGCAGTCTACTTCCATAGTGATACTGCCTCAGAAACCCAAGGAAGAGTCTCTATGAGTCAGGTCCTACTCGATGGCACATAACAATAACAACAGTCCATGAACAGGGTAGGTTCTTCCATTTATGTAGTGCCCTTGTTGTCTCTTGTAGCAGTGTTTTATAGTTTTCTCTGTATAGGTCTTTTGTGTCTCTGGTAAGGTTTGTTCCTAGATATTTTATCTTTTTAGTAGCTATTGTACATGGTACTGTTTCCCTTACTTCTTTATCAGAGGACTCTTTGTTGGTATAGAGGAATCCAACTGATTTTTGTATGTTGACATTGTATCCTGCCACTTTGCTGAACCTCTCTATTAGTTCCAGTAGTTTTTTTATTGAGTCCCTTTGGTTTTCTATGTACAGATCATATCATCCACAAATAGAGATTGTTTTATTTCCTGTTTGCCAATTTGTATGCCTTTTATTTCTCTTTCTTGCCACATTGTCCTGGCCAGGACTTCCAATACAATGTTAAATAGAAGTGGTGATAGAGGGCATCCTTGTCTGGTTCCCATTCATAAGGGGAATGCCTTGAGTCTTTCTTTGTTAATAATGATGCTGGCCATTGGCTTTGCATATATACCCGTTGTTATGTTGAGGAATTTCTCTTCTATCCCTATTTTGCTGAGAGTTCTGAACAGGAATGGATGTTGGATTTTATCAGATGCATTCTCTGTATCGATTGATATCTATGGTTCTTTTCTTTTGTTTTGTTTATGTGGTGGATTTCATTGATTGTTTTTCTGATGTTGAACCAGCCTTGTAAACCTGGTATGAATCCCACTTGGTCTGGGTGTATTAATTTTTTGATATGTTGTTGGATTCTGTTGGCTAACATTTTGTTAAAGATTTTTGCATCTATGTTAATGAGGGATATTTGTCTGTAGTTTTCCTCTAGTGGTGTCTTTCCCTGGTTTTGGTATTAGTGTTATGCTTGCTTCATGAAATGAGTTTGGGAGCATCTTTTTCTATGTTCTGGAATAGCTTGAGTAGCATAGGTATCAACTCTTCTCTGAATATCTGATAAAATTCTTCAGTGAAGCCAACAGGGCCAGGACTTTTCTTTGTGGGAAGTTTTTTTTTTTTTT
>NW_006921614.1:16424278-16426353 GCF_000298275.1 Orycteropus afer afer
TTGTTTGTTTGTTTTGTTTTCTGTTTCATTTATTTCTGCTCTCATCTTTATTATTTCCTTGCTTCTAGATGCTGTAGGATTCTTTTGGTGTTCTATTTCTAGTTGTGGGAGTTGATGAATTAGAGTGTAGATTTTGTTTCTTTCCTCTTTTTTGATGTATACATTTATTGCTATAAACTGTCCTCTGAGGACTGTTTAGCTGTGCCCCATAGGTTTTGAATGATGTATCTTCATTCTCATTTGTTTCTAGGAATTTTTATTTCAATTTTTATTTGTTCTATTACTCAGTAGTTTTGAGCGGCGAATTGTTCAGCTTCCATGTCTGATGTTTTTTCCTTGATCTTCCTATTATTAATTTCTAATTTTATAGCATTGTGGTCTGAGAAAATGTTTTGTAGTATTTCAGTGCTTTTGAATTTATTGAGGCTTGTTTTATGTCCTAACATACAGTCTATTCTGGACAAGGATCCATGTGCACTGGAGAAGAATGTGAATTGTGCTTTTGTTGGGTGAAATGCTCTGTGTATGTCTATGAGGTTCAGTTGGTTGATTGTGTTCATTGTTGAGTTCTTCTGTATCTTTGCTGAGTTTTTTTCTAGTTGATCTGTCACTCCTTGAAAGTGGTGTGTTAAAGTCTCCTACTACTATTGTGGAGTTGTCTCTTGTCTCTTTTAATTTAGTTAATATTCATTTTTCATGTATTTTGAAGCACTTTCATTGGGTGCATAAATATTTATGATTGTAACATCTTCTTTGTCAATTGACCCTTTCAGCATCATATAATGTCCTTCTTTGTCTCTTATGATGTTTTTCACCTTAATGTCTATTTTATCAGAAATTAATATTGTTACTCCTGGTCTTTTTTGGTTACCATTGGCTTGGTATATTTTTTTCCACCCCTTAACTCTTAATTTTTTTTTTTTTTTAATCTTTGTGTCTAAGTTGGGTCTCTTGTAGGCAGCCTATCAATAGGTCTTCTTTTCTTATCCTGTTTGCCACTCTCTTTACCTTGATTGGTGCATTTAGTCCATTCACATTGAGTGTAATTAGTGAAAGGTATGAATTGATTGCTGTAATTTCATTGTGCTTTGTTTTTGTTGTTGTGTTGTTTGTGTTTTCTTGGCCCGTATACTTTTCTGTGCTGAGTTGGGTTTGTTGCCTAATGCTTCCTCCCTTTTTTTCTTTATTGTTGGTTTTGTGCTTATTAAACTCATATGTTTTCCTTCCTTCTTGATTTGCTTAGGGGGATTGTTAATTTTCTCTGTGGTTACCTTGGAGTACATTATTTCTCTACATTTTTAGAACAGTGTGCTCTGTGAAGACATTGTCCTGTTTTACTCTCCATTTGGAAGTTTGTACCTAGAATTTTTACTCCCTCTAATAGGTTAGTTGCTGTTGTCGTATGCTGATTGACTTCCTTAGTTTTTAGTGTACAATGTTTTATGGTCTTATTTTGAGTTTCTATTTCTGATTTGGTTTTAGTGTTGATGTCATGTATCCTGATTTTGTTTATCTCTATTGTGGGTTTTCTATTGGAAGGTCTTCCTTAAGCATTTCTTGTAGGGTTGGTCTGGTTTTCACAAAATCCCTTAATTTCTGTTTGAAAATGTCTTGATTTTGCCTTCATAATTGATGGATAATTTGGGTAGATATAAGATCCTTGGTTGAAAGTTCTTTTCCTTCAGTGTTTTATATATGCTCTCCCATTGTCTTCTTGCCTGCGTGGGTTTTTCTGAGTAATCTGAGCTCAGCCTAACTGTTTGTTTATTACAAGTAATATTTCTTTTTTCCCGGGCAGCTCTCAAAACTTTTTCTTTGTCTTTGGTTTTGGAGAGTTTGATTATAATATACCTTGGTGTTTTTCTCTTGTGATCTATCTTGGGTGGGGTTCTTGAGCTTCTTGGACAAATATGTTTTCTTCCTTTATGATATGGGGGAAATTTTCTGTTAGCAGGTCTTCCACAACTTTCTCGATGGTTTCTTTTCATCTCATCTTCTTCTGGAATTCCAATGAGGTTTTTTTTTTTTTTTTTCATGTCATCCCATATAATTCTTAGGTTTTCTTCATTTCTCTT
>NW_006921614.1:16427369-16434177 GCF_000298275.1 Orycteropus afer afer
GGGTTTGAACCACCAGCCTTCTGGTTAGCTGTCAAGTGCCTTAGGCACTATGCTTAGACACATGCAAAAACCCTGCTTCCAAGATCCCTTGGTGCCAAAAAGCTGATCCAAGACAAATGCTCGGCTCTGCGATCCACCGCAGGAGTTCCTCTCTGGTTCTGCCCACCTGTGGTCCAAAAATCCACTTGATTTCAGCGGCACTGAAGTCAAGCCAGTACCCGCTTGAACCCTGTGATCCCAATATTACTGACAAAGTAAAGTGTGGGCCCCTCAGTGCTACAAGCTGACCTAAGCCTGATCGGTGATCCACTGTGGGGGCACCTCCCCAGGCCTGCCGTCTTGCAGCACCAATGGACTCTCTGCTCCAGTTGCAGTGGTGCTAGATGTGACCATTTGTACCTAGCTGACCCTAGTTACTGATAAAATCAGGTGTTAAAGGTAAATCCTTGGGGTGATCGCTGGTATGCTGGTGTGGTCACTGGTATGTTGGTGTGGTGTGTCTTCTTCCTTAACTCACTGAGGTCTTGGATGTCCTTTCTCACCTGCCTGTCAGAGCTCACTCAGGGAGTTCTCCTACGGTCTTTCTCAGCTGCCCGTCGGTACTCCACAGGATAGATTTCCTGGTCTTGTTATTTTTTCCTCCTGTTCCTTTCTCCTTTCTAATTCTACTTCTCTGAGTTTGGTGCACTCTGCCCCAGTGAGCTTCTCAGAGCTCCAGAATCCCTAATTCACCTAGTGTTTCAAGCACTAAGAGGCTAGAGGGAATTAGCATGGTGATTACTTATGAGACTCCATTTTGAGCTCTGTCTTCTCATTGATTCTGTTTGTGGTTTCCTTGAGCTCTTGGAGAGTCATATATATATATATATACCTTCTGAATTCCTTCTCAGATAGTTCTATTTCTTCTTCTTCCATGATAGACAATTCTTTAGCCTGGGCTTTTGTTTCTATTGTCTTTATTTATTTATTTTGGTTGTTGTTGTTTGATTTGAGATTGTTGTTTCCTAGATATTTTGAAGTTGTTGTCTTTAATTGTTAGTTATGTATTGATTTGTTTCACACTGATTTTGTGTTTTACTGTATCTGAAATTAGGAGCAGGTGTGCTTTTTGTTTATTAACTCAATTGTAGTGGGTTGCTCTCCAGCTCTCCATGTTAGTGGAATCACTGGTGGGGATGTGGGTACAGGCCTCTGTTTATTGTGAAGGGGATTTGGAGTTGGGGCAAGCAGGTGTTGTCCACCATCTGTCATTGTTTCTTTGGTGCAGGAGTTGTCGGTTTTACCTATTGGGTGAGGCATTCGGTGTAATAACTCCTGTTGCCTGGTGGTGGTTTAATATGTTCCTTCTATTGAATGAGGCAGGGGAGAAGAGGAATAAAGAAAAAGAAAAAAAAAAGATGCTAGTAGCGAGTTCCCATTTTCCACATTTGGGAGAAATAGTACAGACAGCTCTGTATAGTTTTGATAGTACAGACAGGCAGTATAGTTTTTGTCTTCCTGAGGTGTCTGCTAATGATGACATCTTATTGTCAATCAAAGACCCACAGTTCAAAATCAACAGAGACTCCAATGGGTCGAAGGCCACTATTTTCTACTTGGCTCAAGAAGCCACAAAACCCCAGTACCCTGCTCCTGAAAAGGGGTCGTGGTAGAGTTGAACCCAGTCAACTGCTGTGAACTTGCTCTGGGGCTCTTCCTACTCAGAAGGAATTTCTCCTTTTCCTCCACTCCTTTCCGGACTCCATGACAGCCAAAGCCAAGATGGGTCTTGATCTGTTTCCCAGGAAGATTATCTACTTACTCCCTATCTAAGGTAGCTGCCACAAACTCGTGGAGTGGGTATTCTGAGTCTCCAATGAGTCTGTGAGTTCTGTGATTTATTTTTTTTTCCTCTTTCCCTCCACTGACCTCTTTCATATTTCTAATGAGTCGTCTCCTTCTCCATCTGTCTTTGCTGGCAAGACAGGTTCATTTATTTTTTGCATTTGTTTAATCTGTTCTTTTTCTCTGCCTTCACTATATCTGATAGTTTAGCTTCTCCTTAGTTCATTACTCTAGTATCATTATTTCTATCTTTTCTACCTAGTTTCTCAGGGATTACATTGCTAAAGGGAACAAATATGTGTGGGTTATAGGGATGACACCATCTTTCCAGCCTCTAGTCAGAGTCGTTTTTGTAGAATAAAAATTTCCTTAGGTCACTTTTAGCTTAACATTTTTTTTTTTTTTTTTTTTTTATCAGATACTACAAATGTCTACTGGATGAAGTCCAAATTCTTTGACATGGCATGGAAGTCCCTCCATTGATCTGTCTTTGCCACTTAATTTACATCTTCTCTTATTTTCCCCTTCCTGAGTTCTGTGCTCTAACCAGATTCAACTACTAGAAGATTCCCAAGTGGGCCATTCTCTTTTGTTCCATTTTACATTTTCTTATGTTGGTGCCCCTAACTTGATGTTCTTTCCCAGTTTCCAATCCCATCCACTTGCATATATCTATTCATGTTTTAAAGACGAACAGCTATCACATTTTGGATGAAATCTTTCTTGATTGCCAACTTCAAACAGAAAAGGCTACCTCTTTTTTTTACTTCATCTTATCCTGTGCATATTCAATAATTATCATCATCACCAATATCATTATCACAGCTCTCACCATTGAGTACTTACTCTCCTGTGACTGATTTACCAAGTATTTACTCAGTCCTAGTGCTGAGAAAACTAAACATAATACAAGCTTTCCTGAAGTCTGAAGTGGAAGAGAGACAACCATTAAAATGACAATAACCATAAAATTACCAATTGAAATAGATTCTATGACATGAAAGAATAGGGAATTAGAGGGAGAATAAGAAGGGATGAAACCTACTTTACTTTAAATGTCATCGAAAACATTTACTGAAGAGAGATATTTAATCTGAAATCTGATCTGATGAATTTTTCAAAGCAAAACAAAACAAAAAACAGCTTTATGTTCCAATCTTCATTATTTCCTTTCTTTTGCTTATTTTGAATTACATTTATTCTTCTTTTTCTAGTTTACTAAGTAGGAAGGTGAGATCTTTGATTTGGGACTTCTTTTTTTCTTTTTCAATATTTAGTATTTTAATGATATAAACATTTTTCTAAATATTTAGAAAAATAGCTGAATCCCACAATTTTTGAAATGTGTTTTTATTTTCATTCATTCCCAAGTATCTTCTTGTTTCTCTTTTAGCTTCTTTTATCTCTGAGTTACTTAAAAGCATGTTATTTAACAAATACTGAAGATGTTCCAAATATCTTTCTATTATTAATTTCTCATTTAATTCTCTTGTGACAAGAGAGCATACTTTGTGTGATTTGAGTCCTTTAAAATTTACTGAGATTTATTTTATATCTTAGAAAATGGTATAATGATAAATATACGTTTGAAAAGAGTGTGCATTCTGTTGAAGTTGGGTAGAGTGTTTTATGAATATCAATTGAGTAAAATTGGTTAATGTTGTTGTTATGTGCTGTCGAGTTGGACCCGACTCATAGCGACCCCTCATTGGGTTTCCCAGGTGGTATCACTATGGAAGTAGATTGCCCAACCTTCCTTCCAAGGAGTGACTGGTGGGTTTGAACCACCAGCCTTCTGGTTAGCAATCAGATGCCGTAGGCACTATGCTACCAGAGCTCCCAAAATTGGTTAACAGTATTATTCAAATCTTCTCTATCCTTACTGATTTTCTGCCTACTTGTTCTGTTGGTTATTGAGAGCAGTGTTGAAATCTCTGAGTTTAATTGTGGAATTGTTTATTTTTTCTTGCAGTTCTATCAGTTTTTGCTTCATGTATTTGAAGCCCTGTTATTTTGGGCATGCATGTTTAGGATTACTATGCAATGTTGGAGATCTCCAGGGATTAATATAGTTTCTCCTAGCTTCATATACCATCTTTGGCTGATACGATTATTTCAATTATAATCAATATAACTGAGCTTTATACTCATATTTCCAAGTGCTTACTGGATACATCTAACTGGATATCATACAGGTGCTTCAAATACACCATAACAAAAACCTAACTTGGCATCTTTCTAAAATTTCCTCACTTTCTGTGTTTTTCATATTTGTTTAATGATGACTATCTTACCATTTAGTAGAACTCAAGTAAAACTGGCTTAAGCAAGATACAGATGTATTTCAATGAAAATAGTTAGCTCAGGAGTAATATGAAAGCTTCGGGGCCTTCAGGAATCCATGATAATTCTATATCTCTACTCCTGCACTCTTAAAATATGGATTTTATCCTCATTATTACCTCTTGGTCCAAGATGGCTTTGGAACTCTGTCCATCACACCCAGTTTCCAAGTAGGGTATAGGAGAAAGGAGTAGAGATGAAAAAAGGATGTCATTAGTTGTCCTTTCAAAGAACTCTCCTGGGAGTTGCCTACAAATTTCCACTTATATTTGGTTGGTTACAGGCAGTCCCCAGGTTATGAATGTCTGACTTATAGACAACTCCTACTTACATTTTAATGCAGAACTTAGAACTGGTTATGTCCTGGCCAATGAAATGGAATAGTAACAGACCAGAATATTTACAATTTGAGTGATTCATCATGGTAACTGGAAAGGGAAAAATTGAAACCCTGGAATGGGACTTGGAAGAGGCATAGTGAATCCTTTCAGGAGCCTGATATGTGAGATTAGATTATTGGTAGGACTGTGGAGAATCACACACATTCAAAGTAGCATAGTCTGCCATCATCTTTCAGAGGGGTGTGCCACCTTTGAGTGGGGTGTGCCATCTTTGAAGCCCTGCTTTAATGTTATGTAAAATTGCCCTCATTTTGAGATGAGAATCAATCCCTACTCACAACAAAGCCTTCATCATAATCACCTTCAGCTGTTGTACATGCAGCTTTTAAATAATTGAAAAGGCTTAGAGCCTTTCCTTGCCCTAAAGTAAGGTTAAATAAGAACCATGTGCACTTTTACTGACTGACCTGCAAATTCTTAAGACATGGTTAGGAACAGATCTTGTTAGTAAACTGAGGACTGGTTGTATTCTCATGATGACACTGAGCTGCAAGATAGGCTGGCAGGAGTGGATAATGTGTTGACAAATAGCAATATCTATTGCAGCACCCTAATTTCAATAATTTCCTTAGTAAGAGATCACAGAATCATCCTCAGTTCTTTCCTTTCTCACCCCTTTCACATCCAGGCAGTCACTCATCCTCCACTCTTTAATCTAGTATTTCCTCTTTAGTAACAATGTCTTGGATGTACCCTCATCATCTTTCTCTGGACTATTCCATAGTCATTAGTTTACCTGTCTTTCTTTTTGTCTTTTTCTGAAGTGCTGCTGGAGATACTTAACTAAGTGATAATATTGCTTTTCTGTATTAAAAGCTTCCTTTAGCCCCCAGTTGACCATAGAAGAAAATTCAGATTCTCTAGATGGACTTTACATCACAAGCTACTCTCTAACTCACAAGTAAATTCGCAAGGTTCTCCAACTTCATATTACATTCAGAATTCTGAGCTCAACATCAAAGGAATCCCAAGGCTGGGTTCCTATTCCAGGATTATGAGACTCCAAATCCAGTGCTTTTTGTGTATGAAAATTTACTTCCTGAAAAAGGGACTGGAAGAAAGAGGAGTAGCAGTAGAGGTGGTAAGTATGATTGTGTTGGTCAAGCAAGAACTTAGGCTAGATAGCGACTCTTTAGGGAGGCATTCACAGAATTTTTGTATGGGTGAATAACTTACCTTTTTGATTTCCAATTTGTGATAAAAAATATTCCCTTGGAAAGTAATATGAGATAAGGGCAAAACTGATCTCAAGGGCTATTAAAAGATAATACTTGTGGCATTACTTTCTAATAATAAAAGTGATGTACATAAATTGTAGAAAGTTTGGAAAACACAGAAAGATACAAAGAAAATACAAAAAAATATAAAAATCATCACCATATCCACTACTCAGATTTTAGGACTGCTTAATGTAGCAGTATATTCATTTCTGTTTTATACATACACACACATATACATACATGGATATGTATGTATGCATATACTTTTAATATAGGTCTCTCCCTATGTTATAAAATATAATTTTTTTTTGCCAAGTTGAAGTGAAACACAGAAAGTGTTATGACTGACTATTTTTCATTAAAGAAGTACTGTGAACGTTTTTTCCATATTTCCAAATATTTTTATACAATTTGATTTTCAGTGGTTACACAGAATTCCATTGCATGGATGGAAATAATGTTTCTTTGTTGGGTCTTAAGTTTTTGAAATGGCTATTATTATGAATAATCTTGATATATTTGTTTCTTTTTTTGTACATATTTGATTATATCTTTCTTTTTTTAATTTTGGAAAAATATTTTATTGTGCTTTTGGTGAGATTACAAAGCAGATTAGGTTCCCATTTAACAAACAGTGCACAAATTATTCAGGGACATTGGTTACATTTCTCACAGTGTGTCAATATTCTCATTAATTTGATTCTGGCTGTTCCACTCCAATAATCTAGTTTCTTTGTCTCCTTACTTTCTCATCTTTGCTTTAGGGTAAGTGTTGACCATTTGGCCTCATATAGAATCCACCAACCACTCCTCAGAAGGAAGGTTGGGCAATCTACTTCTGTAGTGATATTGCCTCAGCAACCCAAGGAGGGTTCACTATGTGTTGGTTCCTACACAATGGCACATAACAAAACAGATGAGTTTGGGAGGCGGGGCAAGATGGCGGACTAGGCAGAAGGATTGCACAGACCCTCTTCAACAAAGAAAAGGGAAACCAATAAATACAGACACAGAAGATAA
>NW_006921614.1:16441807-16442737 GCF_000298275.1 Orycteropus afer afer
AAAAAAAAAACAAACAGATGAGTTTGTATCCTACTTTATTTTTTAAAAAATTGATTTTTTTTGGTGCAAATTTACAAAGCAAATTTGTTTTACATTCAACAGTTTGTGCACACTTGATTTCACATCCTGATTACCATCCCCAACTATAACAAAGTCTCCCCTCCCATCTGTATGACAACCCCTCCCTATGCTCTTTTAACTATGCATTCCTATCTGTCTAGCTTTCCTTCTGTGTGACTGCCACCCCTCTGGTGCCTCATGGTTGATTACTCTAAAGCATGCGTCTCCCTAGATTAGGTGGGTGGATCACCCTGGGGTAGGTGTTCTGCATATAGACCTTTCTACTGTTGGACTGAGAGCCAAACCATGAGAATGAGTCCATTTCTCAACCTGAAGGGTAACCCAGGACCACAGTCTCAGGGGTTCCACCAGACACTATCTGACTAATAATTCTGGTCATTTTTGTGTTTTTGAATTTTGTTGCATGTTTTTCCTCCCACTCTATCCAGGATCTCCAGTTTTGATCCTTTTCTGAGTGGTTGGCATTGGTAGCCAGGCACCATTTAGTTCTTCTGATCTCAGGGTCATGAAGACTGAGGTCCTCATGGTTCATCTTATCATTGGACTAATTGTTTCAAGATGCCTTTGATTTTATAAACTCTTGCTTCACATGAGAGGAGACCAATAGTCGCATCTTAGATGCTGCTCAAAAGCTTTTAAGACCCCAGTTGCTGCTCACCCAAGTAGATTGTAGAACAAGATTTTTATGTAATATATTGTGGGATGACATCAAGAACATCATCCATCAAGAAAGCAAAAGGTCATTAAAAAGACAGGAAAGGAAGAAAAAACCAAAATGGATGTCAGAAGAGACTCTGAAACTTGCCCTTGAGCAAAGAGTAGCTAAAGCAAATGGAAGAAATGACAAGA
>NW_006921614.1:16443222-16449266 GCF_000298275.1 Orycteropus afer afer
TGGCCAACTGACTGGAAGAGATCCATATTTGTACCCATTCCAAAGAAAGGTGATCCCACAGAATGTGGAAATTATCAAACAATATCATTAATATCACAAAAGTAAGATCTTACTGAAGATAATTCAAAAATGGTTGCAACAGTATATTGACAGAGAACTTCCAGAAATGCAAGCTGGATTCAGAAGAGGATGTGGAATGTGGGATATCATTGCTGATTTCAGATGGGTCTTGGCTTGAAATAAAGGATACCAGAAAGATGTTTACTTGTGTTTTATTGAGTAGGTAAAAGCATTCAATTGTGTGGATCACAACAAATTATGGATGACTTTGAGAAGAATGGGAATTCCAGAGCACTTAATTGTACTCATAAGGAACCCATACATAGACCAGGAGGTTGTCATTAGAATAGAACAAAGGTACACTACATGGTTTGAAATCAAGAATGGAGTGCATCAGGATTGTATCCTGTCACCATACTTATTCAATCTGTATGCTGAGCAAATAATCTGAGAATCTAGATTATATGAAGAAGAACATGGCATCAGGATTGGAGGAAGACTCATTAACAACCTGTGATAAGCAGACGACACAATTTTCCTTGCTGAAGGTGAGAATGACTTGAAGCACTTGCTGATGAAGACTGAAGATTACAGTCTGCAGTGTGGATTGTACTTCAATATGAAGAAAACAAAAATCCTCACAACTGGACTAATAAGCAGCATCACAATAAATGGAGAAATGATTGAAGTTGTCAAATTCTTCCTATTACTTGATTCTACAATCAACACCAATGGAAGCAGCAGTCAAGATACCAGCACTGGGCAAATTGGCTGCAAAATACCTCTTTCAAGTGCTGAAGAACAAAGATATCTCCTTGAAGACTAAGGTGCACCTGACACAAACCATGTGGTATTTTCAGTCACCTCTTATGAATGTGAGAACTGGACAATGAATAAGGAAGACCAAAGAAGAGTCGATGCTTTTTAATTGTGGTGTTGGTGAAGAATGCTGAGGGCATGATGGACTGCTAAAAGAACTAACAAATCTCTCCTGGAAGAAGTATAGCCAGAATGCTCCTTGGAAGCTAGAATGGCCAGACTTCGTCTCACCTACTTTGGTCATGTTGTAAGAAAGGACCATTCCTTGGAGAAGGATATCATGCTTGGTAAAGAGGAAGGTCAATGAAAACACTGAAGACCCTCAACAAGATGGATTGACACAGTGGCTACAATGATGGGCTCAGATATAGCAAGGATCGTGGAGCTGGCAGTGCTTTTGTTCTGCTGTACATAGGGTCACTATGAGTTGGAAATGACTCGATGGTACCTAACAGCTACAACAAATTTTGTGCCAGTTGAGCATGATGTCCCCCAAGACTATGGTTCCAAGTCTGCAGGCCCAGTGACCTTCTCTCTCAAGGTGTTCGGTTGTCTCTGAGAAGTTATTCCCACCCAATCTTCTATTCTGTAATATATGTGGCTAATTTTGTAGCACAAGTGCATATGTAAGATTATCTTCAGACAAATCTATCTTTGGTCTAGGGTATATTCCTGTTCACCTATCCCCAACTGATCTTCTCGCCTGTCTATGCATTTGTCTATAGCCTGGTGTTTGGTGTTAGTAGTAATGCAGTATTGTGCATATACTAGTATTTGCCTCGGTTGTCTATATCTTATGTTCATGTTTCAGTGTCCTTCCTTTCCCAAAGTCATGTCATTATTTCTTTAGATAAAATTCTAGAAAAGTTTATTAGATCAAATGATATAAACTTATTTGAATGACTTGATATATTTTGATAAATTTCCCCTAGGGAGATTATACCAATTTACACTTTCACCAACAAGGTATGAGAATTCTCCCTACACCCCATATGTTACTCAAAAATACTATTTTAATATAACTGCTTAGGTAGCTAATGAGCAAGTGCTATTTCACTGGTTTTCTTCCTTTATTTTTTTTTTAATTTTTAATTTTAAGAGTTTGTTTTACATTCAACATTACATGTACATTTATTTTCACTTCCCATTTACCATGCCCAACCCTAACCCACTTTCCTCCCTCCCTACCCAGTAACCCTCCCCCTGCGTCCCTCATAGTTATGCACTTCTGTTTGTCCTGCATTTCCTCTGTGTGAATGTTGCCACTCTGGTGCCCCATGGTCGATTGCTCCAAGGGATGCATTACCATAGAGTATGTGGATGTGTCACCCTGTGTTGAGTGGTGTGCATGTACATCTTGTTTACTATTGGGCTGAGAGCGAGCCCTTGGGAGTGAACCTTACTCAAGGCCCAGAATGTATAGCAGGACCATACTATTGGGGGTCTCACCAGACTCGACACTACCAGTAATTCTGGTCATTATTAAGTTTTTGGATTTTGTTGCACATTTTTCCTCCCACTCTATCTAGGATCTCCAGATTTGATCCTTTCCTGAGTGGTTGGCATTGGTAGCCAGGCACCATCCAGTTCTGGTCTCAAGGCCATTGTGTTTTAGGGCTGATTGCTTCCAAATGCCCCCCCCCCCCCTTTTTATTGCACTCTTCTTTTTTTCCGACGATAAGAGACCATTAGCTACATCTTAGATGGCTGCCTGGAAGCTTTTAAGACCCCAGTCATTACTTACCAATGTAGGATAAAGAATAAAGCTTTTATCTATTTTGTTGTGTCAGTTGAGTCTGGTGTCCCCAGTACTATGGTCCTGAGATGGTAGATCTTTTGGATCTCTCTCCCACAGTGTCTGGGTCTATGAGGGATTACTCTGTGTCTGTCTTCTGTTGTTTCTGTAAGGATTGCAGGTATTTTGAATCACTGGTATTGGTGCAAGATTAGTTGCCACTGAATCTATCCTTGTTCTAGAGTATACTCCTGTTCACTGATCCCCATGTGATCCTCTCAGATGATTATGTGTTAATCTGTAGCCTGGTGTTTGGTGTTAATGGTAATGCAGTATTGTGGGCACACTAGTTGGTATTAGTATCTGTCGTCTATCTCCTATGTGCACAATTCAGTGTCCTCCCTTTTCTTAATGTTATCATGGTGGTCACAGACTCTTTCCATACATCCCTCCCTTTACCCATGTCAGCATGTGGGCCCCAACTAGCCTGAAATTAATCCCTCCCCTTCCACCCCCAACCCTGGTAACCTACAAAATGAGTTCCCTTTCCCAAGCAAACCCTTCTTTGCCTTTTTAAAATAATGGGCTCATACTGTACTTCTACTTCCGCAATTGACTTATTTCACTCAGCATAATGTCCTCCAGGCTCATCCACATTGTGAGATGATTCGCATATCCCTCACTGTTCTTTAATGGAACATAATAATACCATTGTGTGCATGTACCATAATTTGGTTATCTACTCATCCGTTGATGAGCATTTAGGTTGTTTCCATCTCTTTGCTATAGTGAATTGTGCTGTGATGAATATAGGTGTGCATGTCTGTTCGTGTGCTGTCTCTCACCTCTTTAGGATATAATCCTAGTAATGGAATTGCTGGGTCAAATGGTATTTCTATTTTCAGTTTTTTAAGGAAATGCCATACCGTATGCCACAATGGTTGTACTATTTTACAATCCCACCAGCAGTACACAAGAGTTCCAATCTCTCTGTAACCTCACCAGCATTTATTGTCTGTCCTGTTGAACTTTGCTATTATTGCTGGGATGAGATGATATCTCATTGTTGTTTTGATTTGCATCTCTCTAATGACTAATGATTGTGAGTGATTTCTCATGTGTTTGTTGGCAGCCAATATATCATCTTTGGTGAAGTGTCTGTTGTTTTGCCCATTTATGAATAGGGTTGTTTATCTTTTTGGTATTGAAGTTTTCTATAGATTTTGGAGATAAGTCCTTTATCAGATATGTCATAGGGAAATATTTTCTCCCAATTTGTAGGTTCTCTTTTTATCCTTTTGACAGTCTTTATATGTGCATAAAAAATTAATTTTTAAAAGGTCCCAGTCTTCTAGCTTGTCTTCTACCTCCTGTGCATCTGGATTATGCTTGATAGTCTGTTTATGCTGTAAATTATGTTGTTATGTGCCGTTGAGTCAGACCCGACACATAGTGACCCCTCCTTGGGTTTCCGAGGCAGTATCACTACGGAAGTAGATTGCCCCATCTTCCTTCCGAGGAGTGGCTGGTGGGTTTGAACTGCCAACCTTCTGGTTAGCAGTCAAGTGCCTTAGCTACTATGCTACCAGAGCTCCTATGCTGTAAAGTAGGGACCCTAGATTTGCCCCTATTTTATCTTTGATGAATTTTATAGTTTTGGGGGTTACATTTAAGTCTTTGATCCAGCTTGAGTTTGTTTTTGTGTATGGGGTGAGGTATGGGTCTTGTTTCATTTTTCTGCAAGTGGATATCTAGTTTTGCCAGCACCATTTGTTAAAGAAGCTGTTTCTTCCCCATTTAATGGGATTGAGACCTTTGTCAAAGATCAGCTGTCCATAGATGGATGGGTCTGTATCCGGAATTTTGATTCTGTTCCATTGCTCTCCCTGTCTGTCATTGTACCAATACCATGATGTTTTGAGTACAGTGGCTGTATAGTAGGTTTTAAGATCCAGGAGTGTGAGACCTCCCACTTTGTTCTTCTTCTTCAGAAATGCTCTGCTTATCCAAGGTCTCTTTCCTTTCCATATGAAGTTAGTAATTGGTTTTTCCATGTCCTTAAAAACTTTTGTTGGTATCTGGATTGGGATTGCATTAAATGTGTAGATTGTTTTAGGCAGTATTGACATTTTCACAATATTCAGTCCACCTATCTATGAGCAAGGTAGGTTCTTCCTTTTATGTAGTACCTTTGTTGTCTCTTGTAGCAGTGTTTTATAGTTTTTTTTTTTTTATAGATCTTTTGTGTCTCTGGTAAGATATTATATCTTTTTAGTAGCTATTGTAAATGGCATTGTTTCCCGTATTTCTTTATTAGAGGACTCTTTGTTGGTGTAGAGGAATCCAACTGATTTTTGTATGTTGACCTTGTATCCTGCCACTTTGCTGAACCTCTCTATTAGTTCCAGTCATTTTTTTGTTGAGTCTCTTGAATTTTCTATTTGCAGGATCATATTGTCTGCAAATAGAGATCGTTTTACTTCCTCTCTGCCAATTTGTATGCCTTTTATTTCTCTTTCTTGCCTTATTGCCCTGGCCAGAACTTCCAATACAATGTTAAATAGAAGTGGTGATAAAAGGCATCCCTGTCTGTTTCCCATTAGTAAGGGGAAAGCCTTGAGTCTTTCTCCATTAATAATGATGTTGGCCATAGGCTTTGTATATATGCCTTTTATTGTGTTGAGGAATTTCCCTTCTATTCCTATTCTGAGTAGGAACAGTTGTTGAATTTTATCAAATGCCTTTTCTGCATTGATTGATATAATCGTATGGTTCTTTTCTCTTGTTTTATTTATGTGGTTGTGGTAGTTAAATGTGTATGTCAACTTGGCTGGGCCTGATTGAGTGGCTGGTCAGCTGGTGGTCATTATTCCTCATGATAAGACTGGCAATCAACTCCATGGTGGGACCTACTACAAGCAGCTGAGTAGCTGTCTTTGGGATGTGGTCTGCTTCCTGTACATAAGCAGAAGCCTTTGGGAATAGTCTCTAACTCATGGCACGCTTGGACCTGCATGTAGCCGTGTCATTCAGCAGCCTGCCATGCTCTGCCAACCTGGGGACTTACAATAGACTTGAATTGATGGTTTGGTAACATCGGGACTGTGCCTGTTTATTTGTCAACCT
Organism: Orycteropus afer afer; assembly: GCF_000298275.1. NCBI lineage: Eukaryota > Metazoa > Chordata > Mammalia > Tubulidentata > Orycteropodidae > Orycteropus > Orycteropus afer. The sequence goes on from NW_006921614.1 coordinate 16,448,963, forward strand.
TGGAGCTTCTCAGCCTCAGCAGCCAGCAGCTGTCTGAGTGAAGAAATGCCTCTAGCTTCAGTGGGCTGGGAGCTGGAGGCAGAGCTGAAGCCCAAGGCTGAGAGGCTTTCACCCAGCCCCTAGAGCCTGGTACTTTGAATTTGGACTTAAAGCCTCCAAACTGTAAGAGAATAAACTCTTATTTGTTAAGGTTATCCCATTTGTGGTATATATTCTTGTCAGAGTGGCACTAGGTAACCAGAATAGTGGTGGATTACATTGATTGTTTTTCTGATGTTGAACCACCCTTGCATACCAGGTATGA
>NW_006921614.1:16449986-16467022 GCF_000298275.1 Orycteropus afer afer
TTTGGTTTTCTGTTTCATTTATTTCTGCTCTGATCTTTATTATTTCCTTACTTCTAGATACCATAGGATTCTTTTGTTGTTCTTTTTCTAGTTGTTGGAGTTGTTGAGTTAGAGTGTTGATTTTGTTCTCTTGGGATCTATCCTGTATGGGGGTCTATGAGCTTCTTGGACAAGTATCTTAGCTTCCTTCATGATATGGGAGAAGTTTTCTGTTAGTAGGTCTTCCACAGTATTCTTGGTGGGTTTTTTTTTTTTTTTTTGCCTCTTTATGTTCTGGAATTCTAATGAGGTATGTGTTGTTTATTTTCATATCATCCCATATACCTCTTAGGTTCTCTTCATTTCTCTTAAATCTTTGTTCTGATTTTTCTTCATATAGGCTGGTGTCCAGGGATTGTCTTCTAGTTGGGAAATGCATTCTTCAGCCAGTTCTCTCTTTCTCTTTTGTACTTCCAGTGTGTTGTGTAATTTTGTAATTTTGGTATTCATCTTCTGGATTTCTAACTGCTGTTTTTGTATGAGTCCTGATGGTGCATTAATCTTGTTATTTTGTTCCTGAATGGTTTTCCTGTGTTCTTCCAGGGAACTGTCTGTGTTCTCCTTGCTTCTGTTTGGGGTTTCCTTAGGATCTTGTAGAGCTCTATAAACATTCCTTCTAAATTCCTTCTCAGATAGTTCTATTGCCTCCTCTTCCTCTATGTTTAATGAGACCTTTGGGATTTTACTTTGAATGCCTTGTCTTGTTTTTTTTTTTTTTGTTGTTGTTGTTGTTGATGTTTGATTTGAGGTTGCTTGTTGTTTCCTTGACATTTTGAGGTTGTCTTTAACTGTTGGTTTTGTATTTATTTGCTTTGTCTTGGTTTTATGATTTAATATTTTGAACAGGTGGAGCTGGTGTATTTCTTTCTTTCTTTTTTTTGGCCATTAATTCAGGTGTGCTGAGTTGCTCTGCAGTTTTCTTTGTTATAATGGAATTGCTGTGTGGAATGTGGATACAGGTCTCTCTTTGTCATAAAGAGAGTTTAGTATTCAAGCTGGCAGGTATTATGGTGGTTGAATGTGGTTTTTCTATTGGATGAGGGAGGGTAGATGCAGAGAAAGTGGGAGGGGAAGAGAGAATGAAGGAAAACTCCAAGGTGCTGGGAGCAGTTTCTAGAGCTTTGAGTGGGCTGCTAATGATGACTTTGTACTGTTATTCACAGGCCCGCAGCTCAAGTTCTGCAAAAACTCTAATTGTTAGGGGGCTGCCACTTTCTGCCAGGTTCAGATACATGCAAAAAACCCTTCTATTGAGGCCCCTCTGCGCCAAAAAGCTGACCTAATAAAAGTACCCCTTCTGTGATCTCCTGCAGGAGTTTCTCTGAGGGACCACCCACTTGTGGTGTTAATGTTCTCTCTGCTTGGGTTTCTGTGGTGTTGGAGCCAAGGAAATGCCTGCTTATATCCAGTGGTCCCAAGTTTACCGATAAAAGCAGGTGCTGAAGGTAGATCTTCAGTGGGGTGGCTTCTGGTTCTCTGGTGTGGTGCATTCTCTCCCCTATGCCAGGAAAGTCTCTGATGGCCTTTCTCATATGGTGATTGGCACACCATAGGGCAGATTCCCCTGTTTTTGTTATTTTTTCCATGTCCCTTTCTCCTTTCTAAACTTACTGCCCTGAGTTTGGCATACTTTGACTTAATGAGCTCTTCACAGCACCAGAATCCTTATTTCACACTGCTGCACCTAGTTTTCCAGGCACTAAGATCTCTCTTTTTTCTTTTTTGGTAACTTGTATCCTTCTAGTTTGAATTATTTTTTCAAGACTTTACACATTTAGTTCTACTGAGGTATTTAATAATAATAGAGATAATTATGACAACAAATATTTTTTATGCCTCTCACTGTCCTAATTCTTTCACACATTATCTCTTTAAATCTTCACAGGATTTGAAATGCATTCAATTATTATCTTCTTTAAAATGAAGTAAATTTATGAAGTTGAAATGACCCCTCCAAAGTCACAAAGCCAGTAGCAGGCTGATGAATTTGTTAAGAGCTCTTAATTTAGAATAGTAACCATTTGCCAGCCATATTGTTTGAGGCTCTCTTATGGTTTATTATTTATCTTTTAATGTAATTAATGCTCTTTTCATAGAGATAATTTTAAGTTTTCATATAGTTCTGCATGTTGATCTTCCCTTCTTCATGTGCATTTGCTTAGGAATACTTAGCCCTATCAGAGATCAGATGTGTGTTTAGCTTTATTTTTCTAGTTCTTTCTTTGGTAATTTTCAGTGTGCAACTCTATATTCTATTTGAAATTTATTTTGGCATATTATGTGAGTTGGAAATTGGGCCTTTATTAAATAATCCATTTCCTCTTTGGATTGTAAAATATAACATTTATCATATGTGAAAGCATTATACACATCTATATTTTCTCTATGATAGCAACAAATATTGAAAAAAACATGGCCTGCCAGAATTAACAAATCTCTATGGGAAAAAACACAGCCAGAATCCTCCTTAGAAAAGAGAATGGCCAGACTTTGTCTCTCATACTTTGGTCATGCTATTAGAAGGGACCAGTCCCTGGAGAAGGATCTCATGCTTACTCAAGTAGTTGTTGTTGTTGTTGTTATGTGCCGTCAAGTCTGCCCCGACTCATAGCGACCCCTCCTTGGGTTTCTGAGGTGGTATCACTATGGAAGTAGATTGCCGAACCTTCCTCCCGAGGAGTGGCTGGTGGGTTTGAACCTCCAGCCTTCTGGTTAGCAGTCAAGTGCCTTAGGCACTATGCTACCAGAGCTCCTTAGTCAAGTAGAGGGCCAGTGTAATAGGGTGGATTACACCATGGCTGTAATGATGGGCTCAAGTATGTGATTGTAAAGATGGTGCAGGACCAGGCAGTGTTTCGTTCTATTGTACACTGGGTCACTGAGTCAGGTCTGACTCGATGACATCTAACAACAACAACATACATTTCTGTATATAACTATATAGATATATACTATACTGATATACTATATAGATATATACTATATTGATTATATACTGTATCTATATAGTCAATTTGTCTTGACTTTTATAATTTTATAACATATCTTAATATGTGATTGGGTATAACTTCTTTTTCTTCTTTGGTCAGTTTCCTTGGCTATTCTTCCAGATGGTTTTTAATCTAGGCTAATCTCAGTCCCGGTGCAAAAAATTGACATGCTTTGTTGCTATCCAAAAGGTTGGTGGTTTGAGTCCACCCAGAGATACCTTAGAAAAACAACCTGACAATCTGCTTCTGAAAAATCAGAGTACCTTACATGATAAAGGGAGATTGAAAAACTAAGCATTTCTGTCTTTCTTCCTTTGGCCAAATGGAGCATTCAAATGTTTATTTCCCATTGTTACATTGGTTCTTCCTGAGTTTATATCCAGAGAAACAAAGAAAAAGCCAAGAAAGGAAATAAGAGGACCAGGTAATTAAGAGGAAGAAAAAGTAAGTGGAAAAGCAAGAAGAAAGCATCTGTCCATGTTTACTGTGACAAGAGTGTGGACCCAGATGTACCAATCTGCAGGGGCTGCTGTGGGCAGGAATAGGAACATGCAGTGACACCACTCTGTGGAGTGGTAGGGGCAGGCCTATTTCTGCTTGGCCCTGGGCCAGGATCTTCAGGGTACCTCAGCTGCTGCAGGACCTAGGTATCTTGGGCATCCTGGAAAGGCTGTTCTGAGCAGTAGCCATCATACTATGTCTGCTATTTCTTCCCTGTAAAGTCTATTGTCTTTCCTCTGGGCCTGCCGAGCAACATGCCCCTTCAGTGGTAAAGCATGGCAGCCTGTGAGTGTTCAGAGTCCCAACTTTCTGATGTTGCCATTGGGGCCACACCATCTCATTGCCCTGAGAACTTTTGGTAGAGGATTGAGAAGAGCTGTATGACCAGCAAGTCCCATCCACAGCAGCCATTGCCCATGGGGCTCATTCTCCACGGGCTTCTTGTGAGTATGAGTTAAAGCAAGCCAGGAGCAGAAGCAAGAGCAGCCCTAGGCTCTCCAGGGTGACATGCTTATCTAGGGTTATGTTTATCAGACGTCTAGACAGAAATAGGAGGCAGAACTGGTACTACTGGAGGGCTAAAACAAACAAACTCACTGCCATTGAGTTGAGTCCAACTTATGGTGACCCCCCATTGGTTTTCCAAGGCTATAAATCTTTACAGAAGTAGATTGCCCCATATTTCTTCCATGGAGTGGCTGGTAGATTTGAACTACTGCTTCTGGTTAGCAGGCAGATGCCTTATCCACTTTGCCACCAGAGCTCCTTATTGGGGGTCTGGAGGGCCCCCTAAAAACCCACCGTGAAGTAAACTATCTTCAATTCTCATGTTTTATATTCAAATTTCTTACAAGTTGTGCATAACACCCTAAGTCATCCATATTTTAGTATAAAAATCCTTGAACTTGCTCTTAAACTGAAAGGAAATTTCTTAACTCTGCCTTCCCCTTAATCTTCTAGTGAAATTGTTGCTCAGGTAAAGCTATTCTAGGCTTATTGTGTGACTTTACATACCTTGGTATATCTCTGCATGTCTCCTGTTGAAAAGTTGATTCTAACTGGAAAAGTATGGATTTCTGAGTCTTTTAAAAGACTAGATTCTGGAGATCAAACCCCAGGGAGATCTGAGTGTGAGTCCTCATGAACTTCATCGGTTGGCTGTCCCTGATACTGCTGAAGTCAACTAGAGTCCAAGGAGGTATTCCTATGAGCAAAGGCCAAGGAAGTAAGAACTACAAGTATTGAAGATGAATCAAATCCAACCATTTGTCGTCTTCCTTATACAACAGTTTCATTAATAATTTTTAGCTGCTAATTAGACATTTGGGAGCTCTGGTAGCATAGTGGCTAAGACACTTGCCTGCTAATCAGACGGCTGGTGGTTCAAACCCACCAGCCACTCCTCGGAAGGAAGGTTGGGCAATCCTACTTCCGTAGTGATACTGCCTCGGAAACCCAAGGAGGGGTCGCTATGAGTCAGGTTTGACTCGACGGCACATAACAATAACAACAACAACAATTAGACATTTACAAAAATCTGCTTATTTAAATGCCCAAATGCTTAAAGAACTGATTCACTGTAATTATTTTACAGAAGAAATGTTTTCACCTGTCTTCAAGGCTGGTCTGGTGTTTGTCAGTTTTGTCATTCTAAGTCTACACCTATCACTGACAGATGTGACTTTTTTCTGCATCTGTGTGCAGGTACTTGAATTTTGCCACATGAGGAGGCTGTACCATGAGTTAAGACTGTTTTCCACTGTGAGCCAAGGCCAAGTTCTAATTTTCATTTACCTGAAGGCAAGAGAGGATTCCAAGTATCATCATCAGCAGATGAGATGCCACTTTTTTGGCTCTTGTCCATAGTACTCAGATTCATATCAGAGCTCTGCATGCTTTGTGTGTTTCTCTGCACATGCTGGGACAAGCCTATGTTTGATGACAAGATTCAAGAGCAGAGGGAAAAGGCTTATCAGTCTCTATGAGTTCTCGCCAACATGTTAGAGTTCCCCTCACCACAGAAGTGATTTTGCTTTGGTCAGATTGTCCCAGGTCCCTGGAGTCTCTTGTATGAATTTTCTACCCTAACTCCCAGCTTGGAACCTGCCAATTGTTTGAAAGAAAGGAATCTTCTTTTCCCCTTTTGATGTTTTATCTGATACCTTGGCAAAATTCTAGCTTATATATATATTTTAATTAAGTTGCTTGTATTAGAGAAGGTGGTGACAGCTGAGCTTCAGGCTCAACTGACTTATCACATGCTTCCGGACAAGTTTAGGTCTGGATTTTAATCAGGTCACAACAGGAAGTCAGTATCTGTGATAATCTAATTATTCACTGGAATAGAGGCTCACTGGAATAAGTGGAGATGCTCAAGTCATCAATAAGCTTAAGTTCTTTTCACTCTATGTCTATTGAATTGAACTTTCTCAGTGCTGGATTGGAACTTGAAGGTTTCATGAGACTTGTTTCTTAAAAGAATCATTTTCTTCTTTGGCAACCATTAATATTTTTGCTCATTTGGGTAAATAATCTAGAGCATTGAGGAATTCAACATGTCAGGGGATTTGCCAATATAGGCAAAAGGAGTCCAACTTAACCACACAAACCCTCCTGCCTTACAGGGTTCCTGGAAGGTTCACTCTTAGAGTCACCCTTGTGAGGTATTACTGTCAATAGATGACTCTTAAGGTATACTGTCTGTTATGGTTACCCAGTACTGCTTTGACAAGAACATACCACAAATGAACACACAGGAGTTTATTCTTATGGAGGCTTTAAGTCCAAGTTCAAAGTGCCAGTCTCTAGGGGTTGGGTGAAAGCCTCTCAACCTTGGGGTTCAGCCCTGCCTCCTGATCCCAGCCCACTGGAGCCAGAGGCTTTTCTTCACTCAGACAGCTGCTGGCTGCTGAGACTGACAAGCCTAAAGTTGACAAGTAAAAAGGCACTGTCCCGATGTTACCAAACCACATGGCAGGCCATTAACTCAAGTCCATTGTAAGTCCCAAGGTTGGCAGAGCATGGCAGCCTGCTGAACAACAACACGATTACATGCAGCGTTCAAGCATGCCATAAACTACAGACCATTCCCCAAGGCTTCTCCTTATATACAGGAAGCAGACCACATCCCTAGGGCAACTACTCAGCTGCTCACAGTAGATTCCACCATGGAGTTGGTTACCAGTCTCATCATGGGGAATACTACATCCAGCTGCCCAGCCACTCAACCAGGCCTAGGCAGGTTGACACACAAACTTTACCACACTGTCTTACTAAAGAGGGGCAACTCATTGACTCATAGCTCTTCAGTGGGTACCTTCTTTTATTAGCTCCTGTCAAGAATGGACATCAGAGCCCTAGAGGACAGAATTTGGCTTAGCTAAATGTGATAGGGAAGAGAACTGTGGAGCCTGAGTGTGGACCTGTAGTATAAAAATCAGACTAGAGAACACGAAGAGAGGTTAACATCAATCACAGAGCAAAATGGAGGAACCTGCTGAAGACAAAATGATTTCAGAGAGCTTTATTGTGTGAATTAGTTTGGTTGTCTGAGATTTCCAAAGGGCCAAAGATTATCTCGTTAAGTATTGGGAATTTATGGTGTCAACTGTTTTTGGCAGTCATATACTTCCTTGCTCTGAGTTTAATATCGCTAAGCTTTTGGAGGAACTGTTTGGCTCATGGTACACCACAATTAATCTATTGTCTCATTTTATGCTTGTGGTCCCCAGGTAATTATTAAGTACCACTTTGACTCTCAGAAGGAGCTCTGATGGTAGTGGTTAAGGCATTTGTTTGCTAACTAAAATGTAAGTGATTCGAACCCATGAGCTGTGGAACAAAGATGAAACAGTCTGCTTCCATTGATTTACAGTCTTGGAAACCCCATCGGAGTTGCTGTGAGTCAGAATTGACTTGATGGCAGTGAATTTTTGAGTGAGTTTACCTCTCCAGAGGGTACTTGTTTGGATAAGAAATTATATGATCACCTTGGGTAATACAAGAGGATATTTCGGCTTCCTTCTCACATGTAGTACAGATACCACAAGTTTGAGGTACTTCTTTTCCAAATTTAGGGCTCTTTTAGATCTTCCATGCATTCCTTAATGTGCTCGTGTTATTCAGTACCTTCATGAACATATAGAATACGTTGTAACTGTTTTAATGTTCTTATCTAGTAATTTTTTATCTATGTCATTTCTGGGTTTGTTTATATTGATTAATTTTCCTCCATACTATGGTTTGCATTTTCCTGCTACTTTGCACATCTGGTCATCTTTGAATGGATGCAAGATTGTGATTTTTGTCTTGGTGGATGTAGGGCATTTTTGTATTCCTTTAACTACTTTTGAGCTGTGTTCCGGGACAGTTTTACTTAGAAGCAGTTGCTTTTCCATAGTTACATTTGTAACTTTCTTTTAAGCTTGGTTAAGTAGGATGGGAGCAGCCCTTAGTCTGTTGTTGTTATGTGCCTCGAGTCAGCCCTGACTCATAGCGACCCCTCCTTGGGTTTCCGAGGCAGTATCACTACGGAAGTAGGATTGCCCAACCTTCCTTCTGAGGAGTGGCTGGTGGGTTTGAACCGCCAGCCTTCTGGTTAGCAGTCAAGTGCCTTAGACACTATGCTACCAGAGCTTCCTGCCCTTAGTCTAGGGCTGTTTTTTTCCTTTCCGAGTACACCTATCCATATGTATTATGAGACATTTCCACTTTGGTTATGGGAACAGGAACTATTCTTTGCCCCATATCAGCTCAGGAATTGTCCTGACTGCTCATTTTTGGTGCTTTTCTATTCCACCTCAAGTAGTTTCTGCACATGCATGTGTTAATTGGGACTCAGCTGAAGACTAGAGGAGAAGCCTTTCAGATCTGTGGAACTTTTCTTTTGTGATGCTTTCTCTCTGTAGTGCTCTCTTCTCTGTGCAGAGCCCTCTTCCCAGTGACTCTACCCTGAAAATTTAGTCACTTGAATTCTAGACTCAGGGACACTGTCTGGTTTTGTTTGTATTTCCTTTCCCTGCACTGTTACTTAACTGAAAATTCTCTCCAACCAGTAAGTTGAAACAATCATAGGACACATCTTATTTTCCTTCTGTTAGGAATCACTGTCTGCACTGCCTATTTCTCATGTCTGAGAAACATTCTTTTTTTTTCATTTTGTGCATTTAGCACTCTTGTTGTTTTTGTTTTACATTCTCATCTTTACCATCTTCAGTTCTTCTCTTGACTTGTTCAGTTATTATCTCATTTTTCTATCACTCTTACCAGAGTTTGCATCAGGGGCTCATCTTCTGTGGACATCACCATAACTTACTTTTCAGGGATGACCCTGCAACAGTACTCTGTCAGCTCGCTGGGTTCTGCTTTCCAGATGTCAGCACTTTTTGCTTCCATTTGTTTTTGCAAATTGTTCCACTACTGTGTCTTCACCACCAAAGAGGTATAGTTTATCTCTTTCTCTTTCTCACTATCTCTATTGCTATCTCTCATTCAGTTGTGATTGTTATTTCTGCCACTACTTCTTCCATGAGTGAAGTAGTTCTGCATAGAGAAATGTTCTAGTAGGCTGGTTTCACTCAATGATTTTGCTAAGGGCTGTCTTCAGAGCCCAGTGCAGAACTATTTACCCAAATAATTTATTATAGACATTATAAGATTTGAGATATTTGTGTACTGGTTTGGACTTCAGCTGATGAATTCATTTGCCCTTGAGGCAATCACATCATTCAATTATGTTCTGCATTTTATATAAATATTTGAGATCAGGCTTTCTGCTATTTCTCTACTACTGCCCTGCTAAAAACCTGAATTCTAAAAATGTAATAGATCACCTTTGTTGTATTATTGCTAAAATGTATCTGTAAACTCTCTCTCCAACATAATGACACTCTGCCCTTTTCCCTTTCCTTTCTCTGTCTTAATTTAGTCAACAAATTATATTGATCACCTATTATTTTCTAGATGATATACTAAGTGATAGAGATACAAAGATGCATATACTTCCTGCAAAGCATTCAGCTGCTAACCTAAAGTCCTTTGTTGGATGGAAGAAAGATGAGACAATCTGCTTTGGTAAAGATTTAGTTTCTCTATGGGATAGCTATACTCTGACTTTAGGGTTGCAGTGACTTGGCATCAACTCAGTGGCAATGTGATGTCCTTTAGGAGTTTTTTTTTTTTTTTTTTCCTGATCACGGCACAATATGCTAAGTGCCATGACAGAAGTAAGTGTAGGGTACTATGAAAAAACAGAAGATGGGTGCCAATTTCAAGTTGCCTGGGAGATACCTTACCTGAGAGAAGTAGGGAGAGGTTAGCAGGCAAGGAATATGAACAGTATGAAATGATTTTTTTGGTCTATTTCCTAAAGGGCCAAATTAAAATGAAATCCACTTCCATGGAGTCAATTCTGACTCATAGCGACCTATATTGGGTTTCTAAGGCTAAAAATCTTTATGGAAGCAAACTGCCTCATCTTTCTTCCACAGAGTGGCTGGTCAACCTTTATAAAATTCATAGAGAGAGAGTACACACCATTTGAAATAGAGTATGATTGTACTTGGGAGTTCTGGTGGCATAGTGCCTAAGGCATTTGACCACTAAGCAGAAGGCTGGTGGTTCAAACCCACCAGCCACTCCTCGGAAGGAAGATTGGGCAATCTACTTCCATAGAGATGTTGATGTTAGGTGCCGTGGAGTTGTTTCTGACTCATAGTGACCCTATGCACAGCAGAACGAAACACTGCCTGGGCCCATGCCATCTCAATGATCCCTACTATATTTGAGCCTTTCACAGCAGCTACTGTGTCAATCCATCTCGTGGAGGGCTTTCCCCTCTTTTGTTGACACTCCACCTTACCAAGCATTACATCCTTCTCCAGGGAGTGGTCCCTTCTGACAACATGACCAAGGTAGGTGAGACGAAGTCTGGCCATTCTTGCTTCCAAGGAGCATTCTGGCTGTACTTCCTCCAGGACAGATTTGTTAGTTCTTTTAGCAGTCCATGGCACTTCCAGCATTCTTCATCAGCACCACATCTCAAAAGCATCAATTCTTCTTCAATCTTCTTTATTCATTGTCCAGCTCTCACATGTATATGAGGTGATTGAAAATATCATAGCTTGTGTCAGGGGCACCTTAGTCCTCAAGGAGACATCTTTTCTCCTCAGCACTTGAAAGTGGTCCTTTGCAGCCAACTTTCCCAGTGCTATATGTCATCTGATGCTGCCTCCATTGGCGTATATTGTAGAACCAAGCAATGTGAAGTCTTGGACAACTTCAGTCTTTTCTCCATTCCTCATGATACTGCTTACAGATCCAGTTGTGAGACTTTTTGTTTTCTTTATATTGAGATGTAATTGATATTGCAGACAGTAGTCTTCAATCTTTATCAGTAAGTGCTTCAATGTCCATAGAGATGTCACCTTGGAAACCCAAGGAGCAGTCGCTATGGGTTGAATCGACTACACAGAGGTGAGGTTTTGTGTTTTGTTTTTTGTTTGTTTGTTTATGATTAGATTTGATTAGATTATAGAAGGATGGGGTAGGAATGGCAAGGGTCAAAGGTGGAGAGGTAAGATGAAAATTCATGAAGGATCTTGTAGCATTTGAAGATGTTTGGACTCTATATAAAAGTGTCTGGAGAAAAGACGAATGCTTTTTGTCAATGAAGTATGATAAGATCAGGTTACTTTTCATAAAGATTACTCTGGATGTAGTTGGGGGAGTGGGTTATGTTGGAGCAAGGCAAGCAGGAGAATGACTAGGGCACTTAGCTGCACTCAATAGAGAAATGATGACAAACGGAGTGTGGTGCTATGGCTAGTTAGAGATGAAATCAAGGAATATACCAAGATGAAACTGATGGAATTTTGTGACTGATTGGATATGGATGTAGAAAGAGAGAGGGGAGTCAATGATGAGCCCTGGATCATGAGCTCTAATGACTGTGAGATGCCTGGGCTATTTATTAGAATAGGGGATAGTAAAGAAAGAACATGCTTAGATTGCAAGATGAAGAGTTCAATTTTGAATATATTGAATGTGAGATGTGTTTATAATTCCAGTTACTGAAGTTGTCTGAAAGCCAATTAGACCTATGATTTTGCAGCACAGTAGAGATATTTGAGTGTGATTTAGAAGTCTTCAGTTTATAGATGATATCTAGATGATGGTGGAGACCATGAATTACCCTGGAATGGAGGCAGATTGCTTCTATGGGACAAAATAACACTTCCAGCCTGAGCTTAAATATTTTCCATGTGTATTTCTGAAGAGATATGAAAGCAAGTCCTCTGACATTGACTCTCTTTGTTAATACAGTTGATATCTAGAAGAATTTTCTACTCAATGGTTTTCACATTTATTCTTCCAACTTTCACATCTATACTTTTCTACTAGCTAAAGAGAAAGAAACGTGTACAAACTACAGGCCTACATGAGGCTATTTGAGGCTTGACCATATTTATGCAAATTCTGATCTTCTAGTGGAAATGTGGAGGTTGGGTTAAACAATTGGTTCTCATTACCTTTTGGAATGTTTTTATTTTAAACTGCATAATCTTGTATTTATACTTTATATATATTTGCCAGCACAGTGGGTATCTTTTTGAGTTTCTTGAGCTATAGTCTCATATTGATAAATATACCTATATGGGTCTACTTTAATCTTATACATTGGTTTTTAGTTACCTTTGGTGGTATAGTGGTTAAGACATTTGCCTGCTAACTAAAAGGTTGGAAGAAGGTAAGACAGTCTGCTTCCATAATGATTTACAGCCTTGAAATCCCAATGGGGGTTGCTATGAGTTGGAATTGACTTGATAGCAGTGTGTTTGGTTTTAGTTTTGTTGATTCATATTAGATTGGAGTTTTTACAATTTTCCTCTAATTTTGTTTATCAAGTGATAGAATTTGGCCTTTGAAGTCAGGCAGACCTGGTTTTGAGCTCCAGCTCTATCACTGACTAGCTCTTTGATAACAAGCATGCTCTTTGACCAATCTGAGATGGGATTTCTGCATCTAAAAGTTGAGCACGAACAAATTCTTACTTCATAGGGTTATTACAAGGATTAAATTAGATAGTACATGCAAAGTGCTTAAGCAAGTGTGATAGTTGGAGCTGTGTGTTTACTTGGCTGGATCACAATTCTGTGTGGTTTAAGCAGTTGTGATGTGGGTCATTCCCATGATGGGATCAGATGTATATGTTTTCAGCAGCCAATCCATTGAAAGGGAGTTTCTCTAAGGTCTGGCCTACTTCCAATACATTTATGGACATCCTGGGAAAAGAGATACTCTTTGGTGGATCGGGATTCTGTTGAGCTGCTTACAACTGTCCGTGAATGAACAATCCACCAATTGGCCTGGAGATCTTGGATTCATCATTTGTTGGAGTCAACAGCCAGTGTACTGCCTGTCAACCTTGAGCTAGTCAGTCTCTGCAGCTGTGTGAGTCAGGAAAAGCCCCAAGCTTGATATTTGATCCAAGAACTTGGGACTTGCCACCTTCTGTAAGTGTGTGAGCCATTTTTCTAAGATGGTTCTCTTTCTCTGTATGTATATATAAGCTTTATTGATTTTGCTTCTCTAGAGAACCCAGCCTAACACAGCAAGTAACTGACAGACACAAATGTTAAATGATTGATCATTACTGTTTATGTTTTTTGTTTAATTATTATTTTCTCTAGTAATTAGTCAAATTCAGTTCAGCCAACTATTACTGTAACATGTAGCTTGTATATGCCACCACAATGACATTCTTGTGGGGGGGGGGCATTTAAAGACAAAAAGCCTTAGTTAGAAACCTCAAAGAATTTACCCTAAACTTTAGTTGCCATTATTTCATATTTTACTTTTGTCTGTGGCATCCCCTCCAGCCTTTCTCCATCCAGGGGAAATTTTGTTTAAGGTTTTTCAGTATTCTTTGTACTTTGGGAGACTTTTGGTCAGTGAAGACAGGGCTTTCTCATTCCATTTTGTGATCTGGAACTCTGTTCAGGTCAGGCCTTGGTCAGAAAAAATAAAAATAAGACAGAAACAAAATGAGATACTAACTTAGGAAAATAACATTTGATGGGTACTTGGCCACAATAATCCATTTGTTGCCAAAATCCTTGTTCACAGTATGCTTGGCTCATATAATTATTAAATGTATTTTCCTATAAACTCTCAGCAGTGTGCTCATTTTTACTGATTTTAACTACCCTATCTCTAAGGCAACCAGATTCCACAACTTGCAGAATAAAAAAATCAGCATGTATAAATAACATGTTACTTTTGTTAGTACCTAGCCATTCCTCATCATTCTCTGAGTGACGAGGGACTTATCTATTATTGTTTGCTACTTACTGCTTTGTTATTCAATTATTTCCCCCTACCTGGTTGACTTAATATATCTATTGGTTAAGTGCTCAAGCAACTACTAGTGGAAAAAATGGTGGTTTGAACACACACAGAAGAAAAACAGGCCTGGCAATCTGCTTCCAAAAGGCCTCAGCCTTAGAAACACTATAGAGCAGTTGTATTCAGCACACATGGTGCCACCATGAGTTGGAATGAACTTGATAGCAATTATCTACAACAACCATTTGAAATGCACTAGCTGGGATCCTCTCATATCCACAACTCATCGAGACAGGTTTAAAAGATGGGGAAAACAGACTCAAAGAGGTTAAGTAGCTTGCTCAAGGTCATACAGTTGGAAAGTCATGGATTTGAAGAGTAGTCTGAAAGATTTGTTTGATGCTACAGCCCATGAAATTTCCTTTACATTCTGAGGAAATGAAGCCTATCATATTTTAGCCTCAATGTACCTTTCTTCAGTCAATTTGTTTGTAAACATTTATTTATGCATTTCTTGATCTTCACACCTCACTTTCAACCTCTTATATCCCTCATAGAAGCACCAGGAAGGTAATGCAGAAAGAGAAAATATGGTGCCCTCTTTGTGATGCTGAGAGTAAGGTGCTGTCTGGTGACAGGTATTATTTAAATTTACCATCTCATGATTTTGAATTAGCTAAGGGATTTACTTATAGAGAGACACTGTTTTTCTTAGATACAACATTTTACATATTAGAAGATAAAGTTGGCTAAGAGTTATGATTGGAACAAGGGAAAATATGACCTGTATTAGTTGATTCCTCTTAAAAAGTTTATTGGCTGTTTTATATTTTTTATATTATCTGGTCTGTGTTCTTGCAGTTCTATAGCCTAGTGAAAAGAAGCATACAGATTAGCAGAAAAATGTATTACACAAATAATATGCTTTTAACATATATTCATAGTTTGATATGCTCTGCTCTATGTCAAATGCCTTATTTGGCCTTCATTTTAAAGGATATTTTTCTATCTCTAGAAAGGCAATGATTTTTTCAGCATTTACTTATGTCATTCCATCATCTTCTGGGTTCCACTTCTTTTAAAAATCGGCTATTAACATTATTACGAGATCTGGTAGCATAGTGCCTAAGGCACTTGACTGCTAACCAGAAGCCTGGCGGTTCAAACCCACCAGCCAATCCTCGGAAGGAAGATGTGGCAATCTACTTCCGTAGTGATATCGCATCTGAAATCCAAGGAGTGGTCGCTATGAGTCGGTCCGACTGGATTGCACATAACAACAACAACAGCAACAACATTATTGCTTCTCCTTTTAATATCTTTCCCTTGTGCTCTTCCTTAATCATCACCTCTGGGTGTTTTTAAAATTTTTCTGTTTTTGGTTTTTAGCACGTTTCATTAGTATGTTTTCAGCATGATGTAACCAATATGTGCCTAATTTTTTATTTCTTTGAATTAATACTGTTTCAATTTTGTAGAGCTTTTTAAATTTGTAGATTGATTTTTTTTGTTTAAATTATTTTGGGGAAGTTATTGCCAATACCTCTTCTGCCTTCTTATTTCTCTTTCTCTCTCTTCTCCTCCTGAAATACCTTGCATGTATGTTTTCACTGTGTTACAAGTGTTTCTTATGCTCTTATATTTATTTCCACACTTTATTTCCGATCAGTACTTCAGTCTTTCTACTAGCTTATTTTCTAATTCAGCAATTCTTGCTATTGCTCTATTTAATATGTTGTTGAAACATATTTGAAGTCTTAATTTTGATAATTGTATTTTTAAGTTGTAGCATTTACATTTTTTTAGATTATTAAAATATAAAATTTCCACCTATGTTATCTATTATTTTTAATGTATTAATCACAATTATTTTAAAGTTCTGTCTGATAACC
This sequence comes from Orycteropus afer afer, assembly GCF_000298275.1. NCBI lineage: Eukaryota > Metazoa > Chordata > Mammalia > Tubulidentata > Orycteropodidae > Orycteropus > Orycteropus afer. Next base: position 16,465,753 of record NW_006921614.1, read on the forward strand.
ACAGTACCTGCATCACTACGGATCTGTTCCTATTGTTGACATATTTCTTTAAATTTCTATTCATTTCTCCCTGTTTATCAAGATTCCTGGTAAATTATGATTGAATGCTGAATATGGTGTGTGAAAAATTGTAGATAATCTGAATGATATCATCTTCCCGCAGAGAAGATTAACTTTTCTTACAAGAGACAGATTTAGGGCAGATCACCTTGATCCAATCAGAGATTGAGATAATTCAAGTCTGTTTCTAGTTTTCCCTTGCTTACAAAGCCTAGCTCTTCAAGAGTCTCTCTCTCTCTCTTTTTTTTCTCTCTCTAGTTAAATGAGATTTCTGAAAGTTCTGCTAAGCTTTATATCCTCTTAGCTGACACTTTCCTATTGACTTCTTGGAATGTTATTTTATACAGCTTCCAAAACCACTGCCATCAAATAAATTCCAACTCTTAGTGACCCACACTGGGTTTCCAAGGAGGTAAATCTCTATGGAAGTAGATTGACCTGTATTCCTTCTGCAGAGCGGCTGGTGGGTTTGAACCGCCAGCCTTCTGGTTAGCAGCCAAATCCCTCAGGCACTGCTCCAGGAACTGACAAATACCTCAAAGTGAAATGCACTGCAGAATGTTATGTTAATTAATTAATTAATTTTTTAACCTCCAAATTCTTGATTTCTCTATTACTGATGTTTTAATAATTGTGAACTCCAATTTTCTCTCCATTGTCCTGTGACACCTGCTGAAAGCTTTAAGCTTCTGTTTTCTACTTGTGATAGAGAGTTGCTTAGGAATTAGAAAACACTTCAAGGGGAAAGGCAAGGATGAACGTTGCACTCACTTGTGGATTTTTATTTTATGTCTTGATTGCTTTTTATTGTTTTTCAACCACTTGTTTTGTATTTTATCTAGCTTTTATAGTTCTTAGAAGAATGGTTGGATTGATATAAGCTACTGCATCACTGGCAAAGCTGGAAATTATATATTAATTAGTTTGAGTTAGAAGTTTCACTTCTTTTCTTTGGTCTCATTTTGCTTGTTGTTGTTATGTGCCATCAAGTTGGACCTGACTCATAGCCACTGTTCTGTGGGTTTCCAAGGCAGTATCACTATGGAAGTAGATTCTGAGGTTGGGCAATTTACTTCCATAGTGATGTTGTTGTTGTTGTTAAGTGCCATCGAGTCATTTCCAACTCATAGCGACCCCATGCACAGCAGAACGAAACACTGCCCGATCCCGCGCCAGCCCCACAATCCCTGCTATACTTGAGCCCATCATT
>NW_006921614.1:16470237-16478795 GCF_000298275.1 Orycteropus afer afer
TTCATAAGGTTTTCCCTGGCTAATTCTTTGAGAAGTGGACGGCCTCTTCCTTCTTTCTAGTCTGTCTCAGTCTATAAACTGGGCTGTTACCTGTGCACCAGGTGCATCTCTCTGGGTTTTAAACACCAGAGGCTCAGCCTCAAAACTCACATCTACATGTCACCACAGTAGAACAAACCAACAAACAAGTTTGTCTTGCTGTTGGAGACCTCTTGTATCAACCCCAACTGTGTCCCTGTGGCTGACTGTACCTCTGTCTGGCTTCCTGGCTTTTAATTCCCTTTCTCCTGCTCTTCTGCCCTGCTGTTTTTTGCGTCCCTGGTTGTCCCTTGGGCTGACTGCTCCTCTGTCCGGGTTCCTGGCTTTTTATCCCCTTTCCCCTGTTCTTCCGGCCTGCTACTCTGGGTGGGCCTGAGTTGCCTCTCCTCACCTAATCCCTTCGGCTAACTGCTCTTTTCTCTGGCTTCCTGGCTTTTAATCCCCTTTCTCCTGCTCTTCCCCCTTGCTACTTAGGGGGGCCCTGAGTTGTCTCTCCTCACCTGTAACCCTGGGGCTGTGATACTGCTTCAGAAACCCAAGGAGGGATCGCTGTGAGTCAGGTCCGACTCCATGGCACATAACAACAACAGGTAAAATGAGACCAAAGTAAAGAAATGAAACTTCTAACTCAAACTAATTGATATATAATTTCCACAGTTGGCAGTGATGCTGTAGCTTATATCAATCCAATCATTCTGAGTTTTCATTCCAGAGTGAACATGAAAATCTTTGTGGTTATGGGTCTTATGGGTCTGAACTTCTTATTTCTAGATGAAGAAATGGCATACTATCTCATCTACATAACTGTCAGGGGCTAGTGAAAATATTTAAAGACATTAGTGAGATTTTTTTTTTTCCCAATAATTTTTTTTTCAACCATCTTTAGTCATTCTTTTATAAATTAGTTCCATGTGGGAATTGAGAAATGAATTCTTAATTAAAAAGTTACAGAAAAAAAAAAATAGCAGCAATCATTCTAGTACTGTCATCCCTATGTTTAGCATTATCCACCCGTTGAAGAAAATTGAAAAAGAGAAATGAACAGATGTTAACTCAATGTGATACTGTAGTCAGAGTGAAGCTTGCATGAAATCTGCAATATTGCTAAAGGCTTGGGTTTTTGTAGCATTTGGAATAGATTTTAAGTTGTTTTCTAAGAGTAAAGAGAAATACATTTGTTCAGAGGCCACTCTTACTTACCTAGATCACCTGGGTCCATTTCAGAACACCACAAAGAGTTATGAGAATAGATAAATGCTGTTAATTTGAGCACTGCTAACCACATAAATGGGTGAGCCATTAATTTATACAATCTTGGTCATCTTAGTAAGCTAAAATTGAGTCAACTTTGTTCTAGGTTAATGTAATCTAAAAATAACACTTTCATATTTTATTAATAGCCTAGTTATTATCTAATGTTTTGCTGTGGGTTCAATGGCCCAGAATAAATTTGGTTTTGATTATAGGGTAGGTTGAATTGTGTTGACTCACTCAGGACAGGGCTGGGAAAAAGGATGTGGCCTGTCTCAGGGTCTCAGCTGGGACAGCCTCATCCAATTTGAGGTCTATTTATATCACTCAGGATCAGGTACAGAAATTCTTGTCTTTGATCTGGCAAGAGGCAAAGTGGGGCAGGAAAGTGGAAAGGAAACATCTGAAAAATATTTTTTCCTGCTTCTGATTCCCCTAAGAGATTTTTTCCCATTATTAACTCAAATCATGTACTAGAAAAGAAGGCAAGAAGTATAGGAGATTAACCCAAGGAAAGTCTTCAAGTTCTGTGAACTTTTCTTCATTTTAAAATCTCTCTAAGTCCAGAAATTGTACTTCCTTCTCAATTTGAGAAGTTCTGGTGTATCTTTTGCAGGTTTCAAGAGACACTCAGAATGTCCTAGTTACTGTCATTTCATCTTGAAATTACACTAGTAAGCAATAGAGAGCAAGAAGAATTGTCTATAATGAATGGCCCATTAGGCCATAAGGAATCAGATATGTTGTACAGGGTATGATATCTCTAGGAATCAAGTTAACTTGTTCCCAACTCAGCACTAGGTACCTGTACCTTTCTACATGAGGGCTCAGTCATATGGTCAGGAGCCCCTCTCTGGCTCTGCTTCTATTTCTCCTGCAACTAGTCCTGCAATACTTCTCCCTGTTCTTTAACCATTTTTTAAACACGTATTTATAGAACACCTACCTATGAGGAAGTGATTGTTCTAGTATTGGGGAGTCACAATGTTTATAATAGGTCACTTTTCTTCCTGAATCATACTTCTGTTTGCTGGTATCCTATGCCATTCATAGATTTCATCCACTGCTTTTTCCATGACTCTCCATTGTCTAATCTTTTCTATATGTAGCATGATCAACCAACTCAAAGCACATGGCAGTTCCTGCCAATCTCTCATCTATATTTGAAATTCATGTTGAGCAGAGCTGTTATTCCAGGATACCTCTGGACTACCTTTAGGCCAGAAACCAATCCCTGGTTCAGTCAATCATGGCCAAGATACCAAGGCCCCAGATATAATCATAGTGACTGATATAGAAGGAGACTCCCATCAGAAGGGTCTGAATATGGCAGGGCTGTTCAGGAATAATAGATTTAGGTCACACAGAGTCAGTCCAGTGTGGTTAGCATTGCCAGCCCAGGCAATGTGGGATAGATAAATCTCAGAGCAGAGACTCCTGCAGCCCAAGCTCCTTCCAGGAGAGCAAGGGGTGACACCCTCCCCCTTGGAAGCATAGCAATGTGTTTGTGAAACTGCAGTGTTGACCAGAGCCACACAACTTAGGAGCAGGAGTGTCCTATTCACCTTTTCCCCCCAGTGCCTGTTGCAGACTTGGCACATAGGAAGCACCCACACATGCTGAGTTGAACACAGAGGCTTTAGGAAGGGTTCTTGCAGAAGCCGGGGCTGATGTCATCAAGGGGCCCCACCTCCCCCATCACCCTCCTCTACCCAGGTACAAAGCCTTTTCTTTATTACTGAGCTGTGGTAACATTGGTAAAGCAATAACATGATTGAGTTTATTCACATTAAAAAAAAAAAAAAAAAAAAAGCTCACTGCCATCTAGTCGATTCTGACTCATAGTGACCCCTCCTTGGGTTTCTGAGGTGGTATCTCTACAGAATTAGAGTGTAATTTATTGCCTTCACTACAGCCTTTGATCTTCTGAAGATGCAAGAGGAGAGATGAAGAGTATGGAGGTGTACGTGAGGACTGGAGTAGTGGAAAGAGTGAAAGGCACTAACTGTGGGACCAGAAGGATGGAGAATGAGAAGGTTGAGCATAGAGGTCTAGTACTAGTTTGCTGTTTGTAAGCAAACAATTTGAGGGGAGAGCGTGAGCCCTGGTCTTGCCCCACGGGCCCATGCTTCAGTCTAGCTCATAGGCATCTTCAGGAGAACACAGAGTTTCATAGGCCCTCAGAATAGTCCTTCCGAGTCTTTTTGTATCACAGGCTTTCTCTGTTCTGTTATGTTCTAGGCCTGAGCTAGGCATTCTCTTAGGCCCTGGGTTCTCAAGAGTGAGCTGTTTGCATTGAGGCTGCCTTTCTGGTAGTGGGCTCTCAGGATGATGGTTCTGTATGGCATTTGTTTTATTTGATTAATGAAGCCTGGGACCTCATTGTTCTTTACTGTCACTGCCTCTAAAGCTAATCATTTGTTATTTGGAAACACTGCCAGCTAATTAGCTGTTTATGATGTAACAAGGGTGACACTCCTTTAGTGCCTTAAACCTTTCACCTGAAACACAAACATGCCACACTTGAGCCATAACTGTTGAGGAAGATTAAAATACCTGACCACTTTTTGGGTGGAGGTGTCACTGTTGACATGGGCAGCAGGTGCACAGAGGTGTGGGGAGTGAGCCTGTTGCTGCAGGTTCACCTCACTTTGAGCTCATTGTCACTGAGGAGGGACAGATGCTAGTCTGACCTCCCTGAGCTAGTGAAGGTGAGCACTAATGCCTTAGCAACAACTGCTTTGTCTCCCAGCTGCGTTCATGGGAAGCACCAGAGCAAATCAGATTTGACTAAGTTCCTTGCTGGAATCAGAGTCTTCAAAGAGAAAGATGAAACGGGATTCCAGTGCATGTTTTCTTTTCTACACTTTATATTTGCTAGTGTTTTCAGGAACACTTATTCTTTAATTCACTCAACATTGCCTTAGCATGTACCACTGGCAGATGTTGTAGATAAAAAGATGTGATTCCAGACTAGAAGGCACTGGCAGTCCAGAACAAAGACCAACAGGGGATGACTACAGAGTAGCATTGTTACAGAGGGAACTGCAAGTTCTGTGAGGGACACATGTGAAGGTGAGGAGGTAATTTAATAATCTAGTGCTACTATAAAAGAAATATACCACAAATGAGTGGCCTTAAGAAACAGAAATTTATTTTTTCACAGTTAAGGAGGATAGAAGTCCACATTCAAGGTGCCTGCTGTAGGGGAAGACATTCTCTGTCAATTCTGAAGGAAAATCTTGTCTCTTCAGTTTCTTCTTCATGATTCCTTGGAGATCTCCATGTGCCATGACATCTATCTTACCCCATTGCTTCTCTGCTGGCTTATTTAATGTCTTTCATATTACAAAGAAGAATAACTTAGGATGCACCTTTCATTAAGATGACAAAGACAACTCATTCCCAAATGGGATTATAACCACAGGGTATAATTTACAACACATATATTTTGGGGGACATAATTCAGTCCATAACTTTCCACATCTTGGCCCCCCAAAATTGATGTCCTTGACACAAGCCAAATACATTCAACCTTATCACAAAAGTCTTAACTTTAAATACAAAATCTCATCTTCTGAATCAACTAAATCAAATATGAGTGAGACTAAGTATATTCCAACTTGAGGCAAAATTCCTCTTCATCTATGAACCTGTGAAATCTAGAATACAAGTTTTCTGTTTCCAAAGTACAAAGGTTGGATAGGTAAGACAGATATTTCCATTACAAATAGGAGGAATTGGAGGGAAAGAAGGAATAACAGACACCAAGCAAGTTGAAGACCCTACAGAACAAATAACATTAGCTCTCAAGTCTTGAAAACAATCCTCTGTTTTCTGAGATCATCTGGTCAGTGGCCTCAACTTCCAGACTCTGGGTGTCAGTCACTCTCTCTGGATTCTGGGTGGAGGCCTTTTGGCCCTGGGCTTCAGTTCTGCATTCCTGGCCATTTAGGGTGGCAACTTGATTCCCTTGGCTTTAGGCAACCCCATTCTCCTAGTCCATCTGAGTGGCAACCCCACACCCTCAGCCTAGGTAGGCTCCATTTTTCTGCCCCTTGGTTATAGAAGTCCTGAACTCTCAGTTTTGAGCTCATTTCCATAGCATACCTTAAAGGCATCCCCATACTCCGGAACTAAGCTGGTGAAGATCCGACTCTTTGAAACCTAGGAGGCTGGGGCCCCACCATTGGAAATTCAGGAGGACCATAGCTCTACCTATTGAAACCAAAAAGGTCTTGCTTCCTGTACTCCTTCTAACAGTTCTGATGATGTCAGACTGCTCCAGGGATAGTCCTTTTCTTTTCTTGCAGGACAACATGTGTAGCTCCTTTGGCCTGTTTCCAGTCTGTAGAATTCCAAGATGCAGACAATTTGTTCTTTCGTGCTCTCTGTCCCTTTCAGTCTAAGCTGATGAGCTGATGTTTTTTTTTTTTCTTTCTTTTTTTTTTTTTTTTCTGTGGTAGTTGGTTTGATCCATCAGTCACAGGCTTAATCTCTTTAACAAAGATTATGTAGCTACATTCTTGGTGAACATTATCAGACATGTGTCCTTAGTTTGGACAACAGAATTTTCCAAATCTTTAAGTTCTGTTTTCATTTTGCACTGTTATTTATTTAAATTATTGTAGTTTGGGTGAAAGTTTACAAATTATATTAGTTTTCCATTCAATAATTCATACACATTTTGTTTTGTGATATTGATTGCAATCCTCTCAATGTAATAACAGATTATCATCTACCCCTCTGGGTCTCCTATTTCCATTCAGATGAAACGGGATTCCAGTGCATGTTTTCTTTTCTACAGTTTTATATTTGTTAGTGCTTTCAGAAACACTTATTCTTTAATTCACTCAACATTTCCTTAGCATGTGCCACTGGCAGATGTTGTAGATAAAAAGATGTGATTCCAGACTAGAAGGCACTGGCAGTCCAGAACAGAGACCAATAGAGGACAACTACAGAGTAGTGTTGTTACAGAGGGACCTACAAGTTCTGTGAGTGTATGTATGTGAGCACATGTTCAACTCATGGGCCTTTCTGCCATCCTACCTTCTAAGCTTTGTTTTGGGACAAATGCTGGCCTTTTGTTTTCCATGGTTGATGTATCGAAATGTACACTCTTCCATTGTTCACTTTATAGGCTTGTCTATTATTTGACTGAAAGTTGATCCCTTGGGGTAGGTTCAATTCCAGGCTTGAAGAGTGTGTACAATTTTTTTCCCCATTGCTTACTTTCTATTGTGATCCTCATCAGAGCAGAAAGTAGTGGTAACCAGACACCGTCTTGTTTTTCTGGTCTCCAGGTAGTGGGTGATGTGGTTCACACAGTTCATTAGTACTCTGGACTAATTGTTTCCTTGACTCTTTGATAATCTTCACTTTTCTTTGCTCTGAATGAGGAGAAAGCAATACTTGCTTCTTAGATAGCCACTCTCAAGCTTTTAAGACCCCAGTTGCTATTCATCAAAGTAAAATGTAGAACAATGTCTTCGTGCACTGTTCTTGTTTTTAGGTGTCATGAAGTGAGTTCCAACTGCTAGTAATCCTTTATACAACAGAATGAAACACTGTTCAGTCCTGCATCGTCCTCGCAATAGTTGCTATGCTTGAGTCCATGTTGATGAAGTTCTTCCTCTTTTTTGCTGACCCTCTGCTTTACCAAGCATAATATCCTTCTCCAGAGACTGGTCCCTTCTGACAACATGACCAAAGTGAGACAAAGTCTGGCCATTCTCCCTTCTAAGGAGCATTCAGGCCATATCTCTTCCAAGATAGATCTGTTTGTTCTTCAGGCAGTCCATGGTATTTCCAATGTTCTTTGCCAATATCACAATAAAAATGCATCAGATCTTCTTTGGTCTTCATTATTCATTGTCCAGCTTTCACATACATATGAGAGTATTGAAAACACCATGGTTGGATCAGCCTCACCTTAATCTTCAAAGTGAGAGTTTTGGTTTCTAACACATTAAAGACATCTTTGCAGCAGATTTTCCCAGTTCAATACTATGTCTCATTTCCCTTTTTTTTTTTTTTAATTGTGATTTGGGTGAAAATTTACAAAGCAAATTCACTTTCCATACAGCAGTTCACATAGACTTTGTTTCATGACACTGGCCACAGTTTACCACAATGCAACAGCTCCCCTCTCACTTCCTCCCCATAGGTACATCTTCTCAGTGTACATCCCTCCATGCACTCCTGCCCCCTGAGCTGTCTCCCTGTGCATAAGCAGCCCTTCTTTCTCCCATGATTGTTCTCTCCAAGTAGTGTATCTACCTGAGGTAAATGTTCAACTCATATGCCTGTCTTTTGTTTGTCTGGAAACCCCAGGTGTGGGTCATTTCCAGACCTGAAAGGCAGCTAGTGGCCATAGTCTCAGTGGTTCCAACAGGCTCTATTGGACCAGCAAACCTGCCCCTCCCCCCCCATTTTTATGTCTGATTTCTTTACTGCTGCTTCAACAGGCATTGGTTGTGGATCCAAGTAAAATAAAATCGTTGACAACTTCAATATTTTCTCTATCTTCATTATGTTGTGAGGATTTTTGTTTTCTTTATGTTGTGGTATAATCCATACTGAAATCTCCTTCACTCTCAGAGAGCAAGTAGTGTCATATTCATGTCACAGGTTGTTAATGAGTCTTCTGCTGATCCTGATGCTGCAGAATCAGGATCTTCTTCATATAATCCAGTTCCTCTGATTATTTGTTCAACATACAGATTGAATAAGTATGATGAAAGTATACAACTCTGAAATACATCTTTCTTGATTTGAAACCTTGCAGTCTACCCTTGTTCTATTCAAATGACTGTCTCTTGGTCTATGTACAGGTTCTTCTTGTACATAATTAAGTGATCTGGAAGTCTCACTTATCACACTGTCATCCATGATTTGCTATGATCCACACAGTTGGATGTCTTTGCGTAGTCAATAAAACAAATACAAATATCTTTCTGGTATTCTTTACTTTCAACCAAGAGCAATCTGACATCAGCAATGATATCCCACATTGGGCATCCTCTTCTGAATCCAGGTTGAATTTTTGGCAATTCTCTGTCAGTATACTGCTACAACTGTTTTTGAATTATCTTCAGCAACATTTTTCTTGTGTAAAATATTAATAATGGTTTTGTAATTTCCACATTCTGTTGCATCACTTTTCTTTGGAAGAGGCACAAATATGCGTCTCTTCTAGTCAGTTGGTTAGGTAGCTGTCTTCCAAATTTATTTATTTATTTATTTATTTATTTATTTATTTTTTG
>NW_006921614.1:16501139-16506584 GCF_000298275.1 Orycteropus afer afer
TAAGAAGGGACCATTCCCTGGAGAAGGATGTCATGTTTGGTAGGGTGGAGGGTCGACGAAAGAGGGGGAGGCCTTCAAGGAGATGGATTGATACCGTGGCTGCGATGATGGGCACAAGTATAGCAGGGATTGTGGGGCTGGCGCGGGATTGGGCAGTGTTTCATTCTGCTGTGCATGGGGTCGCTATGAGTCGGAAACGACTTGATGGCACTTAACAACAACAACAACAACCACTTTACCAAGCTGGATATCCTTCTTCAGGAAATAGTGCCTTTCGATAACATGACCAAAGTAGATAAGAAGAATTCTGTCCATTCTCACTTCCAAGGAGCATTTCAGTTGCACTTCTTCCAGGACATATTTGTTCATTCTTCTGGCAGTCTATGGTATTTTCAGTATTCTTCATCATCACCACAACCCAAAAGCATTAACTCTTCTTCAGTCTTTATTCATTGTCCAGCTTTCACATGCATATTAAAAATATCATGGTTTGGTTTTTTACTGACCCTTTAAAAATAAAATTTTAAATATCATTAAATATTACCCATTAAAAACTAAAAACACCATTAAAAATTAAAATTAAAAATACCATGCCATTAAAATTCTATGTTTAAAAAATGGCTTGGTTTAGGCACACCTGAGTCTTCAAAGTGACATCTTTGATCTTCAACACTTTAGAGAAGTTTTTTGCGGCAGATTTGCCCAGTGCAATACAATGTCTGATTTCTTGACTGCTGCTTCTACTGGTGTTGATTGTGAATCCATGTAATTTGAAATCCCTGAAATCTTTTCTCTCTCTACCATGATGTTTCTTATTGGACCAGTTGTGAGGATTTTCATTTTCTTTATGTTGAGGAGTAGTTCATGCTACTAACTGTTGTTTTTAATCTTCATCAGTAAATGCTTCAAGTCATTTTCACTTTTAGGAAGCAAGGCTGTGTTGTCTGCATATACCAGGTTGTTAAGAACTCACCATCCAATACTGATGCCATGTTCTTCATATAGTCCAGCTTCTAGACTTATTTGTTCAACATACAGATTGAATATATATGGTGAAAAGATACAACCCTGATGCACACAGTTCCTGATTTAAACCACATATATCCCCTTGTTCTGTTCAAATGACAGCCTCCTGCTCTATGTACAGGTTCCTTATGAACACAATTAAGTGTTGTGGAATTCTTATTCTTCTCAATGTTACCCATAATTTGTTATGATCCATGTTGAATGCTTTTATATAGTCAATAAAATACAAGTAAACATCTTTCTGGTATTCCTTGCTTATAGCCAAGATCCATCTGACATCAGTAATGATACCCCTTGTTCCATGTTCTCTTCTGAATCCAGCTTTCATCTCTGGCAGTTCCCTGTCAATATACTGCTGCAACCATATTTTAATTATCTTCAATAAAATTTTATTTGAGTGTGATATTAATTATATTGTTTAATAATTTCCACATTCTGATGGATCACCTTTCTTTGGAATGGGTACAAATGACTTTCTTCCAGTCACTTGGCCAGATAGCTGTCTTCCAAATTTCTTGGTATAGACAAGTAAGTGCCTCCGGCATGGCATCCATTTGTTGAAACATCTTAATGGGAATTCCATTGATTCCTGGAGCCTTGTTTTTTGCCAATTCCTTCAGTGCAACTTCAACTTCTTCCTTCAGTACCATTGGTTCTTCATCATATGCCACCTCCTGAAATAGTTGAACATCAACCAATTCTTTTTGGTATAGTGACTCCTGTGTATTTTTTCCATCTTACTTTGATGCTTCCTGCATCATTCAATCTTTTGCCAATGGAATCTTTCAATATTGCAACTTGACACTTGATTTTTTTTTTTTCTTCAGTGCTTTCAGCTTGAGAAATACTGAACATGTTCTTCTCTTTTTTTGTTTTTCTGACTCCAGGTCTTTATATATTTCAGTATAATAATTCTCGAGCTGTTCTTTGAAATCTTCTGTTCAGGTCTTTTACCTTGTCATTTCTTCCATTTGCTTTTGCTACTCTCCATTCAGAAGAAAGATGCAGAGTCTGACATCCATGTTGGTCTTTTCTTTCATTCCTGTCTATTTAATGAACTTTTGCTTTCCTCATGTATGATGTTCTTGATGGCATCCCACAATTCATCTGATCTTCAGTTACTGGTGTTCAGTGTGCCAAATATATCCTTCAAATGGTCTCTAAATTCAAGTGGGATATAATTCAGGTCATATATTGGCTCTCATGGACTTGTTCAACTTCCACTTGAACTTATATATGAGCAAATGATGATCTATTTCACAATTAGTTCCTGGCCTTGTTTTGGCTGAAGATATTGAGCTTTTCCATCACCTTTTTCAACAGATATAGTTGATATGATTCCTGTGTATTCCATCTGGTGAGTTCTACCTGCATATCTGCTGTTTATATTGTTGAAAAAAGGTATTTGCAATAATAGTAAGTCATTGATCTTGCAGGATTCTATCATGTGATCTCCAGAGTCATTTCTGTCATCAAGGCCGTGTTTTCCAACTACCAGTGAGTCTTCTTTGTTTCCAACTTTTGCATCCCAATTATCAGTGATAATCAACACATCTTGATTACATATGTGGTCAATTTCAGACTGCAGAAGTTGCTAAAAATCTTCAATTTCCTCATCTTTGGCTTTTGTAGTTGGTATATACACTTAAATAATAATATTAATTGGTCTTCCTTATAGGTGTATGGATATTATTCTATCAGTGACTGCACTGTACTTCAGGATAGATCTTGAAACATTCTTTATGACAATGAATGCAATCCCATTCCTCTTCAGTGTGTCAATGCTGACATAGTAGATCATATAACTGCCTGATTCAAAATGGCCAAATCTAGTCCATTTCAGCTCTCTAATGCCAGGATATCAATCTTTATGCATTTCATTTCATTTTTTGATAACTTCCAATTTTCCAACATTTATACTTCATACATTCTACCTTCCAATTATTAATGGATGTTTGCAGCTGTTTCTTCCCATTTTGAGTCGTGCTCCATCAGCAAATAGAGGTTCTGAAAGCTTTCTTCTATCAATGTCATTAAGGTCAACTCTCCATTGAGGAGGTAGCTCTTCCCCAGTCATATTTTGAGTGCCTTCTGACCTGTGGGGCTCATCTTCCAGCATGACATCAGACAATGTGTTAGGGCTATTCATAAAGTTTTCCAGTAATATAACAGAGGGTGTTTCACTGTTATTCATAAAGTTTTCACTGGCCAAATCTTTCTTCCTTCTTCCTGGTCTGTTTATTCTGGAAGCTCCACTAAAACCCTCCCATCATGGGTGTCCCTGCTGGTATTTGAAATACCGGTGCCATTGCCTCAGTCTCACAGCAAAACACAAGCCACCACAGTATGACAAACTGACAGATGAGTGATGCCCCCAAAAAATACATGTTGTAAATCCTACCATCTATGCCTATGGTAGGAGCTTCGATGGTTTAGTCCCTAAGGCATTTGACTGCTAACCAGAAGGCTGATGGTTCACACCCACCAGCCACTCCTCAGAAGTAAGGCTGGGTAATCTGCTTCTGTAGTGATACTGCCTCAGAAACCCAAGGAGGGGTCACTATGAGTCAGATCCGACTCAACAGCAGTGAGTTATGCCTGAGGTTAAAATCCTATTTGGTAATGGGTTGTCTTTGTTATGTTGATGAGGAAGGATTAGTGTAGGGTACATCTTGAGTCAATCTTTTTTGAGATATGAGACATTAAATAAGTCAGCAGAGAAGAGATAACATAAGATGGATGCCAAGATAAATGGAGATCTCCAATGAACTATGATGCAGAAGCTGAAGAGACAAGGGTTTTCCTCCAGTGCTGATACGAGAAACCCTCCCATTATAGCCAGAATGTGGAATTCTAGCCTCTTAAACTGTGAGAAAATAAATTTCTGTTTGTTAAAGCCACAAAATTTTGGTATTTCTGTTATAGCAGCCCTAGATAAGTAAGACAGAATTTGGTACTAAAAGAGTTGGGTGCTGTTCTAACAGATACCTAAAATGTGGAAGCAATTTTGAAAATTAGTAATGGGTTACATGCTGGAAGAGTTCTAAGATGCCTAAGTAAAAGCTTAAATTGCCTTAAAGACACAGCTGTTAGAATTATCGAAGTCAAAGCAATCCTGGTGAGGCCTCAGAAGGAAGTAAAGAGAGTTCTACAGAAAGTGTCTATCATCTTAGGGAATGCTTATAGGTCCAGTAAGAGACTGTCACTAAAAATTTGGATGTTAAATATACTTCTGATGAGGCTTTAAAAAAAAAAATAACCTGTGATTGGACACTAGAGGAAGGTGATGCTTTGTATGCAGTGGCAAAGAACTTGTCTAAATTATGTTCAAATATTTGATGGAAAATAGATCTTATAAGTGATTAGCTTGGATATCTGGCTGATAAGATTTCTAAGCGAGATCTTAAAGGGTCCACATAGTTTCTCCTTGTTGCTTATAAAAAAATGTGAGGGAAAAGACATACACTTAATAACTGTGCAAACATCTATGAGTACATACACAGATAGATATGTAAGCTGAAAAGATGTAAGAAGGCAAATGAGAGTACACTCATATGTATGTATAGGCATAGGAGAAGATATTTCTACATATATATTTGTATGTGCAATAAGTATATACAAGGATATTGAAGAGCATATAGGGGGCAAAGTTATGAGAACCTCTTAGCTATAACTAAACACCTGGAGGGAATGACTCCTTGGGCTTGGAGACTTAGGACCACATCTCAGGGGACAACTAGATCAATTGGCATAACATGGTCCAGAAAGATGGTCTATGGCTCTCATGGAGTTGTTTTAATTTTCCTCAGCTTCAAGTTGAACTTGCATATGAGCAATTTATGATCTATTCCACAGACAGCTCCTGGCCTTGTTTGGACATGAAATTGAGCTTCTCCCATGCCTCTTTCCACAGACGAAGTCAATTTGATTCCTGTGTATTCCATCTGGTGAGGTCCACGTGTATAGTTGCCATTTTTGTTGTTGAAAAATGTATTTGCAATGAAGAAATAATTGGTCTTGCCAAATTCTATCATGCAGTCTCTGGTGTAGTTTCATTCACCAAGGCCTTATTTTCCAACTACCAGTACTTCCTCTTTCTTTCCTCTTTACTTTCCTCTTTCACATTCCAATAACCAGTAATTATTAATACATTTTGGTTGCATGTTTGGTCAATTTCCAACTGCAGAAGTTGGTAAAAATCTTCATTTTTTTTAATTATTGGCATTAGTGGTGAGTGTATATATTTGAATAATGTTGTTGTTGTTGTTAAGTGCTGTCGAGTCGTTTCCAACTCATAGCGACCCCATGCACAGCAGAACAAAACACTGCCCGATCCCGCGCCAGCCCCACAATCCCTGCTATACTTGAGCCCATCATTGCATCCACCGTATCAATCCATCTCCTTGAAGGCCTCCCCCT
>NW_006921614.1:16509889-16525026 GCF_000298275.1 Orycteropus afer afer
GTCCATAACAGGAGGAATCATGCAATGAAGTGATTGGGCATAAGGAGAAGAGGCATCATACAGTCACTGAAAAATATTTCAGTATAGATTGCTTGAAAATCTGAGTTTTGGCTCATATAGAAATTACTAAACTAGTGTTAGTTTGTTCACTTGCTGATAACCCGAATGTGTTTCAGCAGTAGTACATCCATTTCTCCATCTGTCTGTCAGGTTGTTATTCTGACACAATACACAAGATGGCTTGTGTATTGCTGTGATGTTGGAAGCTATGTTACTACAATTTCAAACATCTGCAGCATCACTCATTGTGGACAGGTTACAGTAAAGCTTCAGAAAGTGTGAAATATAAAACAGTTGAGTTGAAGTTATATGTCGTTATTTAGGCAGAAGTTGAACAGATTTACCCTGCACTGTCAGTAAAATAAAGGATTTGGTATGTCAATTGAAAGTGATAGAAAATTACAAGGATTTGTTTAAAACTTTTAAAGAGAACCAATTGTTATAAAGCTGCTTTCAGTTTGACAAGTATCCATTTACTTTCAAAATGAATGAGGATTTTATGCAATACATTTTCCTAAAGAGCTCTACATAAATATTAAAGTCTAGTTCTATTATTAGTGGATGTTTGAAGATGTTTTTCCTCAATTTGAGTCATGCCACATAAGCACATGGAGGTCCTGAAAGACTTACTTTATCCATATCATTAAGGTTGGTTCTACTCTAATGAGGCAGCTCTTTCCCAATCCTATTTTGAGTGCCTTCCAACCCAAGGGGCTAGTCTTCCTGCACTGTATTGGACAATGTTTCCAAGATATTCATAAAGTTGCCTGGTAATGTATCAGATAGTGTTTCTCTGCTATTCATAAGGTTTTCCCTGGCCAATTTTTGAGAAGTGAATGGCCTCCTCCTTCTTCCTAGTCTGTCTTAGTCTATAAGTTGCATTGAAACCGGTGCACCATATGCAACTCTACTGTCATCTGAAACTCCAGGGGCACAGCCTTAAGCCTCACAGCAACACACAAACCTCACAGCATGAGAAACTGACAGACAAGTTTTTTTTTCCCCTTAGCTGTTGGAAACCTCTGCAGCCTCCTTTTACCTAATTTCTACCTGAAATCTGCCACTCTGTGGTCCCCAGCTGCTCCTGTTCCCTACCTTTCCTGGCTCCTCGGTGCTTATTCATTGCAAATACCATTATTTAGCAACACAAATGGCGGCTATACATGCAGACAGAGTACACAGGAATCAGATTGACTATATCTGTGACAAGAAGTGATGGAAAAGCTCTCAATATCTTCAGCCAAAACCAGGCCAGGAGCTGATTGTGGAACAGACCATCATCTGCTCATATGCAAGTTCAACTTTAAGTTGAAGACAAGTTAAAACACAAGAGCCAAAATATAATCTTGAATATATCCCTTCTGAATTTAGAGACCATCTAGAGAATAGATTTGATGCATTGAACACCAATGACCGAAAACCAAAAGAATTATGAGATGATATCAACAACATCATCCATGAAGAAAGCAAGAGGTCATTAAAAATATGAGAAACAAAGAAAAGACCAAAGTGGATGTCAGAAGAGACTCTGAAACTTGCCCTTGAACAAAGAGTAGCTAAAGCAAATGGAAGAAATGACAAGATAAAAGAGCTGAACAGAAGATTTCAAAGACCAGCTTGAGCAGACAAAACCAATTACTATAATGAAATGTGCAAAGACCTGCAGTTAGAAAACCAGAAGAACATGTTTGGCATTTCTCAAGCTGAAAGAACTGAGGAAAAAATTTAAGCTTCTGAAAGATTCTATGGGCAAAATATTGAATGATGCAGGAAGGATCAAAAGAAGATGGAAGGAATACACAGAGTCACTGTACCAAAAGGATCTGGTCAACGTTCATCCATTTCAGGAGGTGGCATATGTTCAAGAACCAATGGTATGGTTGAAAGAGGTCAAAGCTGCACTGAGGGAATTGGTGAGGAACAAGTCTCCAGGAATTGATGGAATACCCATTGAGATGTTTCAACATAAAGATGCCACGATGGAGGTACTCACCCATTTATGCCAAGAGATTTGGAAGACAGCTCCCTGGCCAGCTGACTGGAAGAGATCCATATTTGTACTCATTCCAAAGAAAGGTGACCCCACAGAATTTGGAAATTATCAAACAAATCATTAATATTGCATGCAAGTAAAATGTTACTGAAGACAATTCAAAAATGGTTGCAGTAATATATTGACAGAGAGCTTCCAGAAATGTAAGCTGGATTCAGAAGAGGACATGGAATGTGGGATATCATTGCTGATGTCTGATGGATCTTGGCTGAAGGTAAAGAACACCAGAAAGATGTTTACTTGTGTTTTATTGACTATGCAAAAGCATTTGATTGTGTGGATCATAACAAATTGTGGATAACATTGAGAAGAATGGGAATTTCAGAACACTTAATTATACTCCTGAAGAACCTGTACATAGACGAGGAGGCTGTCATTCAAACAGAAAAAGGCATAAATGAGACAAGATGACATCTTGGTGACACAATCTGCCCAATTTCTCTACAAAATAGACCTGAAAAAAATGAGTGACACAGATACAGATAATGATCCTGGAAATCTGAGTACCAAATTAGAGGATAAAGAATTAGATTGAGTGTTGACTGGAAAGGGAGATGGAACCCAATGAAGTATAGCCATTTTGAGACACAGAAGGCATCACATGCAGGAGAGGAGAAACCAATTTATGGAATCCACGCTGGAACAGAGACATAATATGGCCAGATCTGGAGTGAAACAAAGTAAGAAGAATATGAACTGGATGTGAGAGAGGAAAGTGGAGGGAAATGGGTGAGATTCCCAAGTGGCACAGGTAATTGCAGAGCAAGGAGGGAGCCAGTGAAGAGTGATGAAACAACTCACTATTAGTGAGCACTAATCAATCATTGGGTTGAGAGCCCACACAAAGGGGAAGGCCTGTGGAGTGGTGGTTGGTGATGCTGGACTCCAGGCTGTGCCCCAACTTGATTAAGTGTGGGTAGGAGCCAGATAATCATCTGGGTGGTCCCAGAAGTGCACCAAGCCCATGCCAGTGAACTGTGACCTGAGAGCTTCTTTTTCTGCTTTCCTAACCACGCCTTCATAGTGACCAGTGAAGGTGACCCCCCTGCTTACCCCACCAAACTGAGTTAGGGATGCCCTCCTCCCAGGGCTGTCCCCACCTCTTCCCACCAGCAGCCTATGCAAGCAGACAGAGCCAGTGTCTTTAGCTCTGCCTCCCTGTGCCTTTGTCATTGACAAGTCTTGCTCCCACTGAATGTAAGACACATGCCACTGCAACTTCCTATGTCAGAGGAGCTGGTGTCCAACGGGCTACTAACTCCTTCATGGCCATGTGCTCCTGTGGATTCCACCACAGCCTCCAGCTGTCACTGCTGTTGGCTAACCATACTTACACCAGCCACCCCTCCTTTTAATTTTTTTTCCTCTTTTTTCCACATTTTCTCCTCTCCTCTTTCTCCTGCTTCCTCTTTTGCTTCTTTTATTTTTACCCATTTATCTTCTTATACCACTACTAATCTGTCAATTTGTCATACTTTTGTGGCTTGCATATAGCTGTGAGGATAGAAGCTATGCCATTGGTATTTCAAATACCAGGAGGTCATCAATGGTGAAGGCTTCAGCAGAGCTTCCAGACTAAGTAAGACAAACTGGGATGAAGGATGAGGCCATGCACTTCTGAAAACATTGGCCACTACAAACCTTATGAATAGCAGTAAAACACGATCTGAAATATTACCAGAAAACATTATGAATAGCAGATAGTACAAGACTGGCCAGTGTTTTGTTCTGTTATACGTAGGGTTGTTATGAGTTGAAGCAGACTTGATAGCACCTAACAACATTTCCTCACCAACCACCCACTTTTTTTTTCTCACCCTGTCCCATCCAACAGGAGGTGGACATTTATTCCCAAAGTGCCACCATCTGCTCCTGCACCACTGGATCAACAACAGACAGTTGACAGCACCTGCTCATCCTATCTGCAGCTCTTCTTCACAGTCAACAAACAGAAACCCACGCCCACATTCCCACCAGTTACTCTACACACTGGGAGACAGGTAGGGAGTGCCACAGTACTGGCAAACTAGAGTAACCAAGGAAGCATGCCTACCTGCCCCACCCACTTGGACATATCAAAACAAAGCAAAATGAAAAATCAGGGTGAAATAAATCAACACATAGTAAACAAATAAAAACAACATTAAAATGTCTCAGAGACAACAGGCAACTTCAATTCAAGCAAAAAAATCTTTTTGTTCCCTGGTTCTTGTCCCGCCTCCACACACATACACACTTTTTCTGGTTTTCTTCTTTTTTCTTTCTCGTTTTAGGTTCTTCTCATCCCTTGATTCTCTTTTTGCATTTTTCTCATTTTTCCTTTATTATTCTTTTTGTCTTGCTCACTTTTCTTATTCCTCACTCCCCAGATGTTGTGAAGATTTTTTTTCTTTGTCCTTCTTTTATCTTTTAGTTTTTTTCTTTTTATTTATTTTCTATTTTTTTGCAATTGCTGCTGTTTGTTTTTTGTTCTCTTATATTTATTTATTTATTTATGTATTTATTTTGTCTAACTGGGTGGGAGAGAGCAACCATGTCCACATGACCCAACCACACCCACACGTCCTATAGCCACACTCACTGGGTGGGGGCCAACCCTTGCTTCTGTGCCAATTGATCAATGATAGACAGCAGCCAATACTAGCCCAACTTGGCCTCAACTGCTATTAATGAATAGCTGACAAAGATCTGTGTACACAATCTCATTCTATGTCACACAAACCAGGAGACAGGTAGGTTAAGTGCTGCTAAACTAACAAATATAGTATGAACAGAAATACAATGATATCACAATATCTTGGAGAAAATTGACCATCCCAATTCACACAAAGAAGCAAGATAAAGTAGTACAAACAAGGTACCAAGATATAGACCCAGAAAACCTACCTGATAAAGAAGTGGTACTGGAACATTCAATTCCTTATTAGGCATCAAATTGCCTGATAAGGAACTCAAAAGAATTATATTTAGATATCTTCAATGAACTGAGAGACAGATCAAGTAAAATACTGACAAAATTAAGGAAAACAGAAAAAAAATCTAGAATAATTTGCAAAAACAACTCAAGAATAAACTGACAAAATAAATTAAAAATTAGAAATGATAAGAAAACAACAAATAGAAATACAGAAGATTAATGCTAACTTCTCAGAAATAAATAATACATTGAAAGGGAAAGGAAGTAGAACTGAATCAATGGAAGGCAGAATATGTGAGATTGAAGACAGAACCCTCAATAGTACATCACTAAGGGATCAATAAGAAACAAAGATCAAAACAAAATGAAGAAAGACTAAGATTCATGTGGGAAACCATCAAGAGGAATAACTTACATGTGATCAGAATTGCAGAACAGGAAGAGACAAAATAAAACCATAGAGAAAATTGTTGAAGATTTGTTGGAAGAGAATTTCCTAATATGATAAAAGACAAGAATATATTCATCAAGAAGTTCAACAAACCCCAAACAGGATAAAGCCCAAAAGAAAATCACCAAAGTATATCATAATCAAATTCACCAAAATCAGAGGCAAAGAAAGAATCCTGAAAGCAGCACAAGAAAACTGAAAAGTTACCTACAAAGAGCAACCAATAACATGAAGCTCTAATTTCCTGGCAAAAAACATGCAGACAAGAAGACAATGGAATGATATATGTAAAACTCTGAAAAAAAAAATGCCAACCAAGAATTATATACCCAACAAAAATTGTCCCTCAAACATTATGATGAAATTAGGACATTTCCAGATAAACAAATTAAAGGAATTTGTTAAAACCAGACCAGCATTACAACAGATGATAAAAGGAGTCCTTCAGACAGAGAAAGAACAACAACAGACAACAACCAAAGATTAGCACATATGTTGATGTAACCCAGAAACCAACCAAATTATAGAAGTATCCAAAATAAAATAATCTTGCAAGACTGGGAACAGAGAACTAGAGACATCAATTGGTAAATGAGGACAACTACAAACCATAATGAGGGAATAAATAGGGTAGGTACAGAACTTTAAAATGGTGAGGAAGTCAAGACAATTGAGAGAGAGAACAGACTGTTTGAAACTTGGGAAGAAAACAATGAATCACAGGATAACCTCAATGAATATTAATAAACTTTCACATCAAAATAAAAAAAGAGGAGAGGCACAAATATTTAGCAAATACTGAAACACTAATAATGAAGGAAATGATAACAAATATCATAAACAAAATGAGCTCAGCACAGGATATCATGTTGTTGTTGTTATGTGCCGTCAAGTCGGCCCCGACTCATAGCGACCCCTCCTTGGGTTTCCGAGGCAGTATCACTACAGAAGTAGGATTGCCCAACCTTCCTTCCGAGGAGTGGCTGATGGGTTTGAACCACCAGCCTTTTGGTTAGCAGTCAAGTGCTTTAGCCACTATGCTACCAGAGCTCCTAGAAAATCATATGGAACAAAGAAATCAGAAACACCGTGAAAAAACACATAACAATATGACAGCAACAGATTCATACTTGTCAATAATTACACTGAATGCAAATGGATTAAATGCACCACTCGAGACGGAGAGTTGCAGACTGGATAAGAAAGCATGACCCATCAATATGCTCTCTACAAGAGACTCACCTTCAACACAAATAAAAAAATAGACTAAAAACTGAAGGTTGGAAAAAGATAAAGATATATCAAACAAATGGCTATCATAAAGAGCAGGAGTGGCTATATTAATTTCTGATGAAACAAACTTTAAGAAAAAACCACCCTAAAAGACAAAGAAGAACATTATATAACAATGAAAGGATCAATTGAACAAGAGGATATAACCATAATAAATATATATATGCACCCATGAAAGAGCCCCAAATACATAAAGAAGTAAGAGCCAAGACACAGATAGATATGTGCACACCCATGTTCATCACAGCACCATTCACAATAGCAAAGGGATAGAAACACCTAAGTACTCATCAACAGATGAATGGATAACCAAACTATGGTACATACACACAATGGATTACTACACAACACTAAAGAATACTGTAGAATATGTGAAATACTACATAATGTGAATGAACTTGGAGGAAATTATGCTCAGTGCAGTAAGTCAGTCACAGAAGGACAAATATTGTATTAGTCCACTATTGTAAAAAGTCAATGAAATGTTTACGTAAGGAAAGAAATTTTCTTTGTTGGTTACCAAGGATGAAAGGGGAGGGGAGGCAAAATTACTAGATAGGTAAGAGACAAATATTGATGGGGGTGAAGGGAAAGGCAGTATACCAAAGGTGAGAGAGCAAAACAATTACACTAAGGAAAAGGAAGACACAGAAATGTGCACAAGAGGTACAGACAATAATACACAATACTGCATTATCAGTAATAACAAACATTAATCTATAGGTAGACAGGCTAAATGATCAGGTGTTTCTGGACAAAAGGAAATATACCCTTGAGTTAATATAAGTTTAACAGGCAATATTTATACATATGTATTTGTATGTTTTATAAGAAAGTCCATATATTTAATAGAGCTAATGGGGTAAAATGATTATAACTTCTTAGCCATAGCCGGTGTAGCACTTGACTGCTAACCAGAAGGCTGGTGGTTCAAACCCACCAGTCACTCCTCAGAAGGAAGGTTGGGCAATCTACTGTAATGATACTGCCTCGGAAACCCAAGGAGGGGTCGCTATGAGTCAGGTCTGACTCAACAGCACATAACAACAACAACAACAGCCACAGCCAAACACCCTGAAAGAATGAATCATGGGGCCCATTGTCTCAGGACCATGGTCACGGAGGACATTAAGTTCAATCGGCATAACACACTACACACAAAAATCTTGTTTTATATACTACTTTGGTGAGTAGACTGAGGTCTTAAAATCTTGCCACCAGCCATCTAATAAACAAAAATTTTTCTCTCCTCGGCTGGCGCAAAGAAGAATGAAGAAACCAAAAGCACATGGAAACAATCCAAGGGGATAATAGACCATGGGAACCTCAGCCTACATGACCCTGAGAAGAAAAGAATAAGATGGTGTCCACCTATTACTGTCAACCACTCAGAAAGGCATCAGTATAGGAGATCCTGGATAGAGTGGGAGAAAAATGTGGAACAAAACTCAGTCATAAAAAAGACCAGGCTTATTGGTCTGATGGAGACTCATGAAACCCCTTGATACTATGACCTTTAGTTGCTTTTCAGGCCTGGAATAGAACTCACTCCTGTGGCCTCCAGACAAATAGTAGACAGGTGAACATTTACACAGGTAGGTACACTACTTAGAATGATCAACCATAGGCAATCAGAAGGACAGTATTTACAAAGGGAGGTAGCTCAGAGAGCATGAATGAGTGAGAAAGAAGAGCACAGGGAAAAGGCAACCACAGGGAGGAAGTGGGAAGAGAGTTGTTGCATTACAGGGATTGCAATCAATGTCATGAAACAAAATATGTATGAACTGTTATATGTAAAATGAATTTGTATTCACTCAAATTGCAATTAAAACATCAAGGAAAGCATAAAGAATGCCCTAGAAAAATTCAGGAAAACATTATAAGAGCAAAATGACAAAAATACATAGGCAATTAGAAATTATGCAAATACAACAATAAGAAATCCAGAAGATTAATACTAAAATTTTTGAGATAACACATTGGAAAAACAAAAAAGTAGAATCTAATCAAATGAAGAATGGATCAGCTAACTAGAAGACAAATCCCTTGACATCAATTTGTATGATGAAACATCAGGAAAAAAGAGTGAAGAAAGCCTAAAGTTTAGGTGGGTCAATATCAAAAAGAATAATCTGCATGTGATTGGAATTCCAAAACAGGAGGAGGCAAAATAAATAAATAAGTAAGAGAGAGAGAGAGAGAGAGAGAGAGAGAGAGAAAATTGTCAAAGACTTACTGGTAGAAAACTTCCCTAATATCATGAAAGAAGAAAAGATATTCATCCAAGAAGTTCAATGAACACCATAAGAAAAATCACCAAGATACATCAAATCAAACTTTTGAAAACAGAAGAGAGAGAAGCAATGTTGAAAGCAGCTTGGGAAAAATGAAATGTTACCTACAAAGGGCAACCAATAAGACTAAGTTCTGTTTTCTAAGCAGAAGCCATGCAGACAAGAAGGCAATTGGATGACATATGGAAACCTTGAAAGAAAAAAAAAAGTTCCAAACAAGAATTATATATCCAGTAACTCTGTTCCTCAGTCATGGTGGTGAAATTAGGACATTTCCAGATAAACATATATTAAGAGCATTTGTAAAAACCAGACCAACCTTGCAAGAAATGCTAAAGGGAGTCCTTTAGACAGAATTCCAACTATGGAAGATACAAGTTAAGATTAAGACATATGACAACATCACCTAGCCAGAAAAAGAAATCTCAAAATTAAAATACATTCACAAGATAGAAAATAAAGAACCAGAGGCATCAATCTGTGAAGGACAAAAACTACAAAGCAAAAGAAGGAATAAATGGTATAATTACAGAACTTCCAAATGGAAAGGAAGTCAGAATGATATCAATATAAAACAAATTTTTCAAATGCAGGAAGTTTAAAATTAATTACAGACTAATCACAAAGAAAATTAATAAGCCTTCTAATCAAAAAAAGAAAATCATAAAGACCTAGTCAACACAAAATCAGAAACAGTGAAGGAAATAAAAAGAAAATCTGATAACAAAATGAACTCAGCACAGAAACATATTCAAAACAAAGAAACCATCAACACCATAATAAACACAAAGAATGACAGCAGTAAATTCATACTCATCATTAATGTCACTAAATGTGAGTGGATGAAACGCACCAGTCAAAACAAAGAGAATGACCTAATGGATAAGAAAACATGGCCCATCAATACATGGCCTACAAGTGACTTAGACACAAAGATAAAAATAAATAAAAAATCAAAGGATGGAAAAAACATATATCAAGCTGATGGCAACCAAAAAAAGAGCAGGAGTGGCAATATTAATTTCTGATAAAATAGACTTCAAAGTAAAAAACAGCATAAGAGGTAAGGAAAAAAAATATATAATGATAAAAGATTAATCCAGCAAGAGGACATAACTATAATAATTATGTACGTACCCAATGAAAGAGCCCAAAATATATCAAACAGTAACAGAATTGAAAAGAGAAATAGTTAATTCCACAGTAGTAGTAGGATACTTTAATACATGTCTTTTGATGAAAGATGAAACAACTAGAAAAACTCAGAAAAGATACAGAAGATCTCAACAACACAATCAAACAACTTGACCTCATAAGCATATACATAACACTTCACACAACAAAAATGCTATGAACTTTCTTTTCCAGTGCACATGGCTCACTCTCCAGAATAGACCATATGTTAGGCCACAAAACAAACCTCAGTAAATTTTAACCCATTGGAATACTATAAAATATCTTCTCAGATCACAATGCTATAAAATTATAAAATAATAGGAAGATCAGGGGAAAAATCAAATATATAGGAATAGAATAACATCATGCTCAAAAATTAGTTGGCAAAAGAAGAAATTATGATATGAAAATTTTCTAGAAATAAGAATGAAAACACAACATAACAAAATCCTTAGGGCACAGTGAAAGCAATACTCAGAGGTCAATTTATAGCAACAAGCACACACATCAAAAGAATCAAAATCTATACCTTATCCCAACATCTCCAACAATTTAGAAAGCAAAAAAAAAAAAAAAAAAAGTCTATAGTCTCCACAAGAAAGGAAATAATAAAATTTAGAGCAAAAATAAATTAAATAGAAAACAGGAAAGCAATAGAAAGAATCACTAAGACTTGAAGTTGGTGCTTTGAGGAGACTAATAAAATGGACAAATTACTTGGAAATTTCACTAAGGAAAAGAAAA
Organism: Orycteropus afer afer; assembly: GCF_000298275.1. NCBI lineage: Eukaryota > Metazoa > Chordata > Mammalia > Tubulidentata > Orycteropodidae > Orycteropus > Orycteropus afer. The sequence goes on from NW_006921614.1 coordinate 16,520,881, forward strand.
AGAAAATAAATAAAATGGACAAATCACTTAGAAATTTCACTAAATAAAAGAAAAAGATGTAAATAACATAAATAAGAAATGAAATGAGTGCTGTCCCAATACCCATTATTTAACTAAAATAGAAAGGAAAATAACAGAATACTATGAAGAATTATATTCTACCAAATTTGAAAACCTAGAAGAAATGGGTATATTTCTAGGAACACAGAACCTACCCAAATTAACAGAGACTGAGTTGGAAAATTTGAACAAGCCCACAACAAAAGAAGAAATTGAACCGGTCATATGAAACTTCCCCACCAAAGAAGTCTCAGCCCAGACATCTTCACTGGTGAATTTTACCAAACATTCAAGGAAGGGCTGACACCAATCCTATTTAAACTATTCCAGAACATAGAAAAGGATGGAATACTCCCAAATTCATTTTTGAAGCAAGCATAACCCTGAAACCAAAGCCAGACAGACATCACTAAAAAAGAAAATTACAGATCAAAACTCCTCATGAATATAGACTCAAAAGTCTTCAACAAAATCCCAGTGAATAGAATTGGACGATATATAAAATAATAATAATATATCACAAACAAGTTGGATTGATACTAGGTATGGAACAATAGTTCAACATTAGAAAAACAATCAATGTAATCCACTACAAAAGTAAAGCAAAAGAACAGAACCCACACAATGATATCAATCAATGTAGAAAAGACAATGATAAAATCCAACACTTAATTGCTGTCAAGAACTGTTAGCAAAATAGGAATAGAAGGGAAATTCCTCAACATAATTTAGAGCATATATGCAAAATCAGCAGTGAACCTTATCTTCAACAAAGACAAATTTCCTTTGTGTCCAGGAACCAGACGAGGATGTTTCCTATCATGGGAAGTCCTGCCAAGGGCAATAAGGCAAGAAAAAGAAATAAAACACACTCAAATTCATAAAGAAGAGGTAAAACTATCCCTATTTACAGATGATGTGATTCTATACATAGAAAATCCTAGAGACTAAGTAGGAAAAGTACTGGAACTAATTGAAAGATTCAGCAAAATGGCAGAGTATGAGATCAACATACAAAAATCAGTTGGATTCCTCTACATCAACAAAGAGCTCTCTGAAAAGTAAATAAAACAATACCACTCACGATATCTACTAAAAAGATAAAATACTTAGGAATAACTTTTACCAGTGACACAAAAGACCTATACAAAGAAAACTACAAAACACTACTATAAGAAACATACTTAAATGGGAAAAAAAAAAAAAAAAAAAAAAACCTATGTAAACGAAAAAATGGAGACCTATATCAATGGAAGAACATACCGTGCTCATGGATTGGAAGACTGAACATTGTGAAAATGCCAATACTACCCAAAGGAATATATAGATACAATGCTATCCCAATCCAGATTCCATCAACATTCTTTCCAAAAAACCAAACTCGTTGCCACTGAGTTGATTCCAGCTCATAGCAACCCCCATTGAGTTTCCAAGTCTCTAAATCTTTTCAATAAATCTTTACAATAGATTGCCTTATCTTCCTTCTATGGAGCAGCTGGTGGATTTGGACTTCCAACCTTCTGGTTAGCACCCAAATGCCTTACCCACTATGTCACCAGAGCTCCATCAACATTCTTTAAGAAGATGGGAAAAACAATCACTGACTTTATGTGGATAGGAAAGAGACCTTAGATAAGCAAAGCACTACTGAAGAAGAAGAACAAAGTAGGAGTTCTCATACTTCCTTATCTCAAAACCTACTATATAGCCATGATTGCCAAAATAGCCTGGTATTTATTCAATGACAGACACAGATCAATGGAACAGAATTGAGAACCCAGATATAGATCCACCCACCTGTGGACAGCTGATCTTTGACAAAGGGCCAGAATCCATTCAATGGGGGAAAAGACAGTCTCTTTAACAAATGGTGCTGTCAAACTGAGTATCCATTTTCAGAAAAAAGAAACAAAATCCATACCTCACACCATATACAAAATCCAACTCAAGATGGATCAAAGACCTAAATGTAAGACCTAAAACTATAAATATCATCAAAGAGAAAATAGAAGTAAACTTAGGGGCATAAATAGAATGTCAAACATAACCGAAAATGCACAACAGCAAAAAAAAAAAAAAAAGAAGAAGAAAGTCTGGGACCTTCTAAAAAGTCTTTTTTCTTTTTCGAATCAATTTTTTTTTTTTATTGTGATTAGGGTGAAAGTTTACAGAGAAAATTCACTTTCCATACAGCAGTTCACATACACCTTGTCTGATGACGTTGATAGTTTACCTCCCCTCCCACTTCCTCGCGATAGCTACTTTTTCCCTGTGTCCATCTCTACATGCACTCCTGCCCTCTGAACTCTCTCCCTGTGCATAAACAGCCCTTCTTTCTCCCATGATTGTTTTATACAAGGGATTTATCTACCTCAGGTACATGTTCAACTCTTATGCCTATCTTTTATTTGGCTGGATATCACAGGTGTGGGTTTAATTCCAGACCTGAAGGGCAGCTAGGGGCCGTAGTCTCAGTGGTTCCACCAGACTCTATCAGACCAGCAAATCTGGTCTCCCCCGCCTTTTTTTTTTTTCCCAAATGATTTTGAGTTTTGTTCTACATTGTTCTCCCTCTCTATCCAGGATCTCCTACATAGATCCCCCTGGGAGTGGTTGACAGTGGTAGCCAGGCACTATCTAGTTCTTCTGATCTCATAGTCGTATGGTCAGAGGATTGCATGGTGTGCCAGTCATGAGGACTAATTGTTTCCATGAATCTTTGGTTTCCTTCGTTCTTCTTTGCTCTGGACAAGGAGAGACCCATCATTGCATCTAGTTGGCAGCTTGCAAGCTTTTAAGGTCCCAGTTGCTGCTTGCCAAAGTAGGAGGTGGAACAATGTTTTGTGTAGTATGTTATGTCAATTAGCTTGATGTCCCCTGTGACCATGGTCCAAAGCCCACAGGTTCAACTACTCAATCCCTCTAAGTAGCTGGCTGTGACGAAGAAGTGACTACAACCTTGTCCCTTGTCAGCTCTACTATACCACTGGGAGTTCTTACGGAACATACACCAACACTTGTAGAACCATTGTCTGCCAACCCTATACATGGTCTTGGGTACACTCCCTGCTGCATAGACATACCTATAGTTCACCCTGTCTATCCTTCTCTCAACCCTTATACCTGTGTTTTCCTTCACTGATAGTGCAGTACTGTATGTGCAAAAGGGTTCATCTTTGTTGTCTGCACCTCCCATGTACCTCTCTATGTCTTCCTCTTCCTCAATGCCACCATATTGATCACTCACATTTGGTACATTGCCCTTCTCTTCACCCAAATCAATACTTATCTCTACCTATCTAACAATGTTCTCTCCCCTCCCCTCCCACCCCTGGTAACCAACAAAGACAATTTCCTTCCATAGATAAACCATTCCTTGACTTTTACAATAATGGACTAATACAATACCTGTCCTTTTGTGATTGACTTATTTCACTCAGCATAATGTCCTCCAATTTCATCCACGTTATGTGGTGATTTGCAGATTCTACATTTTTCTTTAGGGTTGCATAGTATTCCATTGTGTGTATGTACCAGGGTTGCTTATCCATTCCTTAGTTGATGGACACCTAGATTGTTTCCAGATTTTTGCTATTGTAAATAGTGGTATTGTAATAGCTGCGATGAACATGGGTGTGCATATGTCTCTTCTTGTCCTGGCTCTCACTTCTTTAGGATATATACCTAGTAATGGAATGGCTGGATCAAATGATATTTCTATTTCCAACTTTTTAAGGAATCACCATAATGTTTCTCACAGTGGTTGTACCATTGTACAGTCCCACCAGCAGTGTATGAGAGTCCCAATTTCTCCACATCCTAGCCAGCATTTGTTATTTTCTGTCTTGAACTTTGCTGTTAGTGCTGGGGAAGATAGTATCTCGTTGTTTTGATTTGCATCTCTCTAATGGCTAATGATCGTGAGCATTTCTTCATATGTTTGTTGGTCACCTGATCATCCTCCTTGGTGAAGTGTCTGTTCATGTCTTCTGCCCATTTTTCAATTGGATTATTTGTCTTTTTGTTATTGAGGTGTTGGAGTTTTCTATAAATTTTAGAGCTAAGTCCCTTGTCAGATATGTCATT
>NW_006921614.1:16525151-16526685 GCF_000298275.1 Orycteropus afer afer
GTTATGCTTGATAGTCTATTTATGCCATATATTAGGGCCCCTAAATTTGCCCCTAGTTTTTCCTTGAGGAACTCTATAATTTTAGGTTTCACATTTAAGTCTTCGATCTACCTGGAGTTAGTTTTTGTGTATGATGTGAGGTACAGATCTTGTTTCATTTTCCTGCAAATGGATCTCCAGTTTTGCTAGCACCATTTATTAAACAAACATTCTCTTCCCCGTTTAATGGATTTTGGGCCTCTGTCAAAGATCAGCTGACTATAAGTCAATGGATCTATCTCTGGGTTCTCAATTCTATTCCATTGGTTTATGTATCTGTCATTAAACGAACACCAGGTAGTTTTGACTACTGTGACTCTATAGTAGGCTTTGAGATCTGGCAGTGTGAGACCTCCTCCTTTGTTCTTCTTCTTCAATAGTGCTTTGCTTATCTGGGGTTACTTTCCTTTCCATATAAAGTTAATGATTGTTTTTTCCATATCCTTAAAAAATGTTGATAAAATCTGGATTGGGATTCTATTGAATGTATAGATTGCTTTGGGTAGAACTGATATTTTCACAGTGTTCAATCTTCCTATCCATGAGCATGGGATGTTCTTCCATTTATGTAGATCTCTTATGGTTTCTTGAAGTAGTTTTTATAGTTTTCTTTGTAGAGGTCTTTTGTGTCCCTAGTAAGATTTATTCCCATGTATTTTATGTTTTTGGTAGCTATTGTAAATGGTATTGATTTCTTCATTTCTTTTTTAGCAATCTCTTTGCTTGTGTAGAGGAATCCAACAGATTTTTGGATGGTGATCTTGTATCCTGACACAATGCCAAATCGCTCAATTAGTTCCAGTAGATTTTTGACTGAGTCTGTTGCATTTTCTAGGTATAGGATCATATCATTTGCAAATAGGGATAGTTTGACTTCTCCCTTACCAATTTGGATGCTTTGATTTCCCTTTCTTGCCTTATGATCCTGGCTAGGATTTCCAGTACAATGTTGAATGAAGTGGTGATAGAGGGCATCCTTGTCTGGTCCTGTTCACAAGGGCAATGGTTTCAGTCTTTCTCCATTAAGAATAATATTGGCTGTAGGTTTAGCATACATGCCCTTTATAATGTTGAGGAATGTCCCTTCTATTCCTATTTTGCTGAGAGTTTTGATCAAGAATGGGTGTTGGATTTTACAGATGCCTCTTCTGCATCAATTGATAGGATCATGTGGTTCTTCTCCTTTGTTTTATTTATGTGGTGGGTGAGACGTTGATTGTTTTTCTAATGTTGAACTGTCCTTGTATACCTGATATGAACCACAGTTGGTCATAATGAATGATTGTTTAGATATGTTGTTGAGTCTATTAGCTAGGATTTTGTTGAAGATTTTTGCATCTACATTCATGAGGCATATTGGTCTGTAGAAGTGATGTCTTTGCCTGGTTTTAGTCTCAAGCTTATGCTTGCCTCATAAAATGAGTTAGGGAGGATTCCATCCTTTTCTGTGTTTTGGAATAGTTTGCATAGGATTGGTGCCAGTTTTTCTCTGAAT
>NW_006921614.1:16528000-16529319 GCF_000298275.1 Orycteropus afer afer
TGGGACTCTTTCATTGGGTCCATAGATATTTATTATGGTTATATCTTCATGTTCAATTGATCCTTTAATCATTATATAATGTCCTTCCTTGTCTCCTATGATAGTTTTTGTCTTAAAGTCAATTTCATCAGAAATTAATATTGCCACTCCTGCTCTTTTATGGTTGCCATTTGCTTGATGTATCTATTCCTAACCTTTGATTTTTAGTCTATTTTTGTCTTTATCTCTAAGATGTGTCTCTTGTAGACAGAATATTGATGTTTTTTGTTTTCTTATCCAGTCAGCAACTCTCCATCTCTTGAGTGGTGCATTTAATCCATTAACATTCGGTGTAATTATTGACAAGTATGAATTGGTTGCTGTCATTCTGTTAAGTGTTTTTTCATGGTGTCCCTGGTTTCTTTGTTCCATATTATTTTCTGTGCTGAGCTCATTATGTTTAGGAATCATGTTATCATTTCCTTTGTTGTTTTTGTTTTAGTATTTGCATAATATTTATGTTTGTCCTCTTTTTTATTGTGGTGTGAATGTTTATCATTTTTCTTTGAGGTTACCCTGTGATTTATAATTTTCTCCCTGAGAGTACAACAGTCCATTCTATCTTTCAACTCTTTTGACTACCTCACCATTTAGAGGTTCTGTAACTACACCATATTTTCCCTCTTTTTGGTTTGCAGTTGTCCTCCTTTACCAATTGAAGTCTCTGCTTCCCTTTTTAGAATCTTATAAGCTTATTTTATTTTGGTTATGTCCATATCTGTGGTTTCTGGGTTATGTCATCTTGTGTATTGGTGATCAGTTATTGTTTGCTATTTTTGGTTCTCTGTTCAAAGGATCCCCTTTATTATCTCTTGTAAGGGTGGTCTGGTTTTATCAAATTCCCTTAGTTTCTGCTTATCTGGAAATCTAATTTCACCATCATATTTGAGGGACAATGTTGCTGGATATATAATTCTTGACTGAAAATTTTTCTCTTTCAGGGTTTTATATATACTATCCCATTGCCTTCTCACTTGCATGGTTTCTGCTGAGAAATCAGAGCTTATTGTTAGTGGTTGTCCTTTGTAAGTAACTTTTTGTTTTTCCCATGCTGTTTTCAGGATTCTGTCTTTGTCTTTTGTTTTGATAAGTTTGATGATGATATGCCTTGATGATTTTCTTTTGGGGTCTATCGTGTTTGGGGTTTGTTGGACTTCCTGAATGGATATATTCTCATCTTTCATCATATCAGGGAAGTTCTCTTCCAAAAAATCTTGGACAATTTTCTCAGTGGTTTTATTTTTCTCTTCCTGTTCTGGAACTCCAATGACACGTAGGTT
>NW_006921614.1:16529419-16532390 GCF_000298275.1 Orycteropus afer afer
AGTGGTTTTATTTTTCTCTTCCTGTTCTGGAACTCCAATGACACGTAGGTTATTCCTTCTGAGGGTCTTCCACATGATCCTTAGGCTTTCTTCATTTTGTTTTGATCTTTTCTCTGATTGATCCCTTTCCAAAGAAGTATTCAGGTATTTGTCTTCAATCTCATTAATTCTGTATTCCATTGTGTCAGTGCTACTCCTTTGCCCTTTCATTGTGTTATCTATTTCTGACAACTTAGTATTAATCTTCTGCATTTCTTTCTGTGGGTTTTGAATCACTTCTATTTTTTCATTTATTTTATCATTTTGTTCTTGTATTTTCTTCCAAAATTCTTCTAGGGATTTGTCTGTGTTTTCCTTGATCTGTCTCTCAATCCTTTGAAGATACCTAAATATTATTCTTTTGAATTCCTTATCAGGGAGTTCCATTGATATTTCTTCCTCAGGTATGTGTTCTGGGTGTGTATCCTGCTCTCTTGTTTCTACCACTTTATTTTGCTTCTTTGTATGGACTCTGATGGTCTGTTGTCTCTGAGACTTTGTGACATTGTTGTATTTAGATGTCAGTTAACTGTTTGTGAAGTGTAGGTAGGATGATTCAGGCTCCTCTTGGTGATTGTTTATCATAGGCTTATTGGTGGAAAAGGAGGTAGTGACTCTCACTCAGTTAGTGAAGTTGCAGGAGGTGTAGGTGTATTGTGTTGTATGGAGACTGTTGCTGTTTCCTACTCAGACAAAAATAACAATTGGATAACCATCAAAAAAGTAAAAGCAAACGGACAAAAAGCACACCATGTAATCACACTGGAACAGTAACAAAAAAGAGAAAAGGGAAAGAGAAAAACAAACAAAAAAACCACCACAATATCTGGGGAGTGGGCAATAAGGGAAAAAAGTAAAGAAAGAGAATAATGAAGAAAAAAATGGAAAAAAATGTAAAAAGAAAAACAAGGAACAGGGTTACCCACAAGAAACGAAAAAAAGAAAAGACAAAAAAAATGAGAACCTGGAAGTGGGCAAAGATAAAAAAGCTGAAAACTATAACCTGGGAAGGGAAGAATAAAGAATGATAATAAGAAGGACAAAAGGAATAATAATAGTAGTGGTTTTAAAACAGACAAAATCAAAATTAAAAAAAAGAAAAATCTGGGCAGGGTGAGGCAGGGCACCCAGGCTTCTGTGGTACAAATGGACTGGGATGGAATTCCTGTCAGCCTAGAAGATGGGTGAGAGTGAGGGATGGCCTCCCATCCTCCATTCACCAAGAGGTTGTGAGATATAAGAGTAACAAGGGGAATGTAGCACCTTTTCAGTAGTCCAAGAGTCCAGGATGTCTTTGCGGTTCCCAGCAAGCGGAGCCTATTTTTTAGGCCCTGGAATTGGGAGAACGCTATCACTTTAAATATCCAAAATGATCAAGCCACTTGTAAGCATTCAAAATGGTGGCAACCTCCGGACAGGCAAAAGTCCACAGCTCAGCCTACCTTCCTCTTCGCTACTGCTTCGCCTTTTGTTCCCCAGCCACCAGAGCAGTCCTCCGTGCAGTCCCTGGCTAGCAGGGCTGATATTTAGGTTAATTCTTAGGTCCTACCACTGCTCCACAATATCCAAGCTGTCTGTGCTGTCAGGATTACTGCCAGACCACAACTCTGTATGTCTCCTTTTTGGTATTTTCATGCAAATTCTTCTGCTACCTGGTGTTTAGTTCACTTCTATATCCTTCTCTTCAAGGTTCAGGGGTACAGGATTATCTTCTGTATCTGTGTTAATTGGTTCCCTTTTTCTTTGTTGAAGTGGGTCTGTGCAGTCTTTCTGCCTATTCTTCCATCTTACCGGAACTCCCCAGGGTCCATCTTTTTGTTCTCTCAGATGCAGGTGGGAGCAAGAGGCAAGATGTCCCAAAATTAAATTCTTATGCACATCAAAGACTTTCTCCAAAGAGTGAAAAGAGAAAGCACAGATGGGAGAAAAAAAAAAAAAAAAGGCAATGACATATCTTGAAAAGGATGAAATATGTTTATAGAAAACTTCAACACCTCAACATCAGAGACAAACAACCTAGTTTTTTTTTTTTTTTTTTTTTTTAAAAGGTAGAAGACATGAACAGAAGCCTCACCAAAGAAGATACCCAGGTGGCCAAGAAACATATGAAGAAATGGCATTAGAGTGACACAATAAAAAACAATAGGTTATTATCTACTGCAGCAATAAGCAAAGTTCAACAAGTCAGAAAACAACAAATGCTTGTGGTGGGAATATAATAGAACCCTCATACACTGCTGGTGGGGTAACTACTGTTGAAAATGGTATGGTGTGTCCTTAAATTGGAAATGGAAATATCATTTGATCCACCAATCTCACTACTATGTATACATCCTAAGGAAATGAGAGCTGGGACATGACTAGATATATGCAGATGCATGTTCATCACAGTACTATTCACAATAGCAAAGGGATGAAAACAACCTAAGTGCCCATCAATGGATGAGTGGATAAACGAACTATGGTACATACACACAATGGAATACAGTACAATGTTAAAGAATAATGAAGAATCCACACAACACCACATAATGTGGATGAACTTGAAGGCCATTTGTTGTTAGGTGTCATCAAGTCGTTTCCAACTCATAGAGACCCCATGCACAGCAGAATGAAACACTGCCCAATCTCATGCCAGCTCCATGATCCCTGCTATACTTGAGCCCATCATCGCAACCACTGTGTCAATCCATCTGTTGAAGGCCTCCCCCTCTTTTGTCTACCCTCCACCTTACCAAGCATGACATCCTTCTCCAGGGAATGGTCCCTTCCAACAACATGAACATAGTAGGTGAGATGAAGTCTGGCCATTCTCATTTCCAAGGAGCATTTTGGGCGCACTTCCTCCAGGACAGATCTGTTAGTTCTTTTAGCAGTTCATGGTACTTTCAGCATTCTTCGCCAGCACCACAACTCAAAAGCATCAACTCTT
>NW_006921614.1:16533495-16557803 GCF_000298275.1 Orycteropus afer afer
AATATCATTGGTTCTAGATCATAGGCTTCTTCCTGAAATGGATGCAATATTGAGAGATTCTATGGGCAAAATATTGAATGATGCAGGAAACATCAAGACAAGATGGCAGGAATACACAGAGTCACTGTACCAAAAAGAACTGGTCAATCATCATCCATTTCAGGAAATGGCATATGAAGACCATTATACTGAGTGCAATATGTCAATCACAAAGGGCCAAATATTGTTTCAGTCCACTATTATAAAAAGTCAAGGAGAGGTTTACACACAGAAGGAAACATTCTTTGATGCTTACCAAGGATGGGAAGGGCAGGAAGGAAATTTACTAACTAGGTAAGAGATACATATTAATTTGGTTGAAGGGAAAGGTGGGTGACTAGCACAAAATCAGTAAGGAAAAGGAAAACACAGAGAGGTGCGCAAGAGTTACAGACAACAAAGGTGTTGTTGTTGTTGCTGTTATGTGCTGTCGAATTGGACTTGACTCATAGCGACCCCTCCTAGGGTTTCCGAGGCAGTATCACTACAGAAGTAGATTGCCCAACCTTCCTTCTGAGGAGTGGCTGGTGCGTTTGAACTGCAAGCCTTCTGGTTAGCAGTCAAGTGCCTTAGACACTATACTACCAGAGCTCCTTTAAATACATAATCCTGCATTATCAGTTGTTGTTGTTAGGTGACGTGGAGTTGCTTCTGACTCATAGCGACCCCATGCACAGCAGAATGAAACATTGCCTTATCCCTTGCCAGCTCCATGATCCTTGCTATACTTGAACCCATTGTTGCAGCCACTGTGTCAATACATCTCGTTGAAGGCCTTCCCCTCTTTCGTTGACCCTACACCTTACCAAGTATGGCATCCTTCACCAGGGAATGGTCCCCTCTGTCAACCTGACCAAAGTAGGTGAGATGAAGCCTGACCATCCTGGCTTCCAAGGAGCATCTCGGCTGCACTTCCTCCAGGACAGATTTGTTAGTTCTTTTGGCAGTCCATGGTACCTTCAGCATTCTTCACTAGCACCACAACTCAAAAGCATCAACTCTTCTTCAGTCTTCCTTTTTCATTGTCCAGCTTTCACATGCATACAAGGCAATTGGAAATATCATGGCTTGTGCCAGGCACACCTTAGTCCTCAAGGAGATATCCTTGTTCCTCAGCACTTGAAAGAGTTCCTTCGCAGCTGACCTGCCCAGTGCTACATGTTATCTAATGTCCTGACTGCTGCTTCCACTGGCCTCGATTGCAGAACCAAGCAATGTGAATTCTTTGACAACCTCAATCTTTTCTCCATTTATCGTGATGCTGCTTATTGGTCCAATTGTGAGGATTTTGGTCTTCTCTTATTTTCTTGTCTTTTTAGTGACCTCTTGCTTTGTTTGTGGATGATGCTCTTGATGTCATCTCACAATTCTTCTGGTTTCTGGTCATTGGTGTTCAATAAATCAAATCTATTCTTTAGATGTTCTCTAAATTAAGGAAGGATTCATTGAAGGTTATATTTTGGGTCTCATGGACTTGTTTTAATTATCTTCAACTTTAAGTTGAACTTGCATAAGAGCAGTTGATGGTCTGTTCCACAATCAGCTCCTGGCCTGGTTTTGGCTCAAATATTGAGCTTTTCCATCGGCTCTTGACACAGATGTAGTCAGTCTGATTCCTCTGTGTTCCATCTGGTGGTTTGCAGCCACCGTTTGTGTTGTTGAAAAAAGGTGTTTGCAACAAACAAGTCGTTGGTATTAGAAAATTCTACCATGCTAGTTACAGCATTATTTCTGTCACCAAGGCCACATTTTCCAACTACCAGTGATTATTCTTTGTTTCTAACTTTTGCATTCCAGTCACCAGTGATAATCAACACATCCTGATTGCAAGTTCGATCAATTTCAGACTGCAGAAGTTTATAAAAATATTCAATTTTCTCATCTTTGGCTTTGGTGGTTGGTACATAAATTTGAATAATAGTCATATTAGTGGGTCTTCCTTGTAGTTGTATGGATATTATCCTATCACTGACAGCATTGTACTTCAGGACAGATCTTGAAACATCCTTTGTGATGATGAATGATACACCATTCCTCTTTAAACTGTTGTTCCCAGCATAGTAGATCACATAGTTGTCTGATTCAAAATGGCCAAAACCAGTCCATTTCAGCTCACTAATGCCTAGGATATCAATCTTTATGTGTCCCATTTCATTTTTGACAACATTCAATTTTCCTAGATTCATACTTTGTACATTCCATGTTCTGATTATTAATGGATGTTTGCTGCTGTTTCTCCTCAATTTGAGTGGTGCTACGTCAGAAAGTGGAAGTCTCAAAAGCTTTACCTTATCCATATGAGTGAGGCTGGTTGTACTCTGATGATGCAGTTCTTTCCCAGTACTACTTTGAGAGCTTTCTAAGCTAAATGACTCATCTTCCTCCTCTGTATTGGACAGTGTATCTGGACTATTCATAAAGTTGTGCAGTAATATATCAGATAGTGTTTCTCTGCTATTCATAAGATTTTCCCTGGTCAATTCTTTGAGAAGTGGATGGCCTCCTCCTTCTTCCTAGTCTGTCTCAGTCTGCAAGGTGGGCTGACAACTGTGCAACAGGTGTACCCCACTGGGTTTGAAACAACAGTGGCACAACCTCAAGACTCACAGCAACATGTCACCACAGTTGGATAAACCAACAACTTTGTCTCCCTTAGCTGTTGGAAACCCCTCCAACCACCCTTACCTGGATCCCTGTGGCTAACTCTTTGATCTGTTTCAGTCCCCTTTTGCCTTTTCTGTCCTCTCCCTGCCTACCCACCTCATTCCTTGTGGGGCATGGCCTGGGTTTCTTCTCTTCACCTGGGTCCCTGCGGCTGACTCCTCGATCTGTTCTTGTCCCCTTTGCCTTTTTTTTTTTGTCCTCTCCCTGCTTCCCACCTCACTGCCTGTTCTTAGGTCCCTGGAATCCAAATGAGAATGTTATCACTTTAAAATCCAAAATGGTTGCCACTTGTAAACATTCAAAATGGCTGTGCTCTCAGTCACTTTAAATATCCAAAATGGCCACCACTTGTAAACATTCAAAATGGCTGTGCCCTCAGTCACTTTAAAAATCCAAAATGACTGCATTCTCCAGGCAAACAAGAAGGTCAGCGAAAAAAAAAACAAACAAACAAGAAAACCTGAAATATCTGGGGTTAGGGCAATAAGAGAAAAAAGGCAGAGAAGGAGAATAATGAAGAAAAAATTGGAAACATGCAAAAAGGAAAACAAAGAACAGGGCTAACCATAAGAAAAAAAGAAGAAAAAAAAATTGCAACCAGGAACATGGAAAAGAAAAAAGCTGAAAACTAGCATCTGGGAGGGGAAAAATAAAAAATAATAGTAAAAAGGACAAAAGTATTAATAATAGTAGTAGTTTTAAAACAGACAAACACAAGCAAACTGAAAACCAGAAAAAGAAAAAATAAAAACAACAGAAAAATCAGGGGAGGTCAGGGCAGAGCACCCAGTCTCCGTCCAAGCACACAGAGTGGGATGGAGTTCCTGCTGGCCCGGAAGGTGGGTCAGAGTGGGGAATGGCCGAACCTCCGTTCACCAAGTGGGTGTGGGGTATAAGAGTAACAAGGGGAATGTCACACCTTTTCAGTTGTCCAGTTCTGGAGTGTCCTTGGTGTAACTCGGATAATAGTCTGGTGGTTACTCAAGATTACGGGGTTTATTAGGGAAGCACCAGGCTACAATTCAAGTGCAGGAAAAATGCTCAGTCTCTCTCCCAGCCCACTGTCTCTCAGCCAACAGTCTCTCACAGTCTCTCTCCCAGCAGTGCACGTCCCTTGGTGTCTCTCTCGGCAATGCATGTCTCTTGCATCTCTTTCGCAGAAGCATGTGTCTCTCAGGAGCATGTCCTTCCTCAGCCAGCAGTCAGAGAGCTTTCTAAGCTAAGTGACTCATCCTCCTCTGTGTTGGACGATGTTTTTTTTTTTTTTTTTAATGGCCTAAATTGATAGCCATTAAAAAAAAAAAAAAAAAAAGCCCTCACTTCCATTGTTTGCTCACAGACAGTTGTAGGCAACACGTCAGAATCCCCATCCACAGAAGAAGAATGTTTATCAGTAATAACAAACATTCATCTATGAGTGGGTACTTAGCAGACAGAGAAAATGATCAGATTTGGGTAGACAAACAAGATTACACACATGACCATGTAGGTTGGCAGATGAAATATCTACATACATATTTGTATGTGCTGTAAAAGTGTCCATGTATGTAATAGAGCTAATGGGGACAAACTTCAAAATTTTCTTAGCCATAACCAAGTATCTTGAGGGAGTGAGTCACTGGGCTTGCTCAGAACCACAATCATGGAGGACATCAAAGTCAATAGACATAACATAGTACACAAAGACATCGTTCTACATTCTACTTCAGTAAGTAGTGTCTGGTGTCTTAAAAGCAACAATTGGTCTCCTTATCTGGAGCAAAAGAGTGAAGAAAATCAAAATCACATGAAAACAATTAGTCCAAGGGTCTAGTGGACCATGTGAACCTCAGCCTTCATGAACTTGAGACTAGAAGAATTATATGGTGCCTAGCTACCACTGCAACCACTTTGAAAGGCCTCAAAATAGGAGATCCTATGTAGAGTGGGAGAAAAATGTGGAACAAAAGCCAAAATAATTAAAAATAAGACCAGGCTTATTGGTCTGATGGAGACTGGTGGAACCCCTGAGATTATTGCCCTAGTTACCCTTCAAACCTGGAATTGAACCCATTCTTGTGGCTCAGTTTTCATCCAAACAATAGACATGTCTGTGAAGTGAACAATAACACCAAAGAGGTATGCATTCCTTAGGATAATCAACCATAAATGATCCAAAGAGTAGCATTTTCCCAGGGATAAAGCTCAGAAGGCAGAATGCATAGAAAAGAAGGAAAAAGGGAAATGGTGACCACAGGGAAGAAGTGGGAAGGGTATGGTTGCTTTGTGGGAATTGCGTTCAGTGCTACCAAACAAAATGAACTCTTGAATGGAAAACCAATGTGCTTTGTGAACTTTTACCCGAATCGCAATAAAATTGTTAAATGCAAATAAATATGTTTCTTAAATATACTTAAGTTCTATTTCCTAAAGTGATTTTATGATTAAGACATTTTACCAAATCATATCAAATAGTATAAATTAGAGTGATTTTGATCTTTCCATTGAAATATTAATAGCAACAAAGTGGTTCAGATAAAAGTCTTGCTTAGTAGAGGTATGGAATGGTTCTTCAAGTTTCTAAGGACATGGGCCCTTTGGGAAATCTGGTGAAAGAAATGGATAGATGCTGTTGTTATACTTAGATGCCTTGGAGTTGTTTTCAACTCATAGCAACCCTATATACAACAGAACGAAACACTTTCCAGTCTTGTGCCATTCTCACAATTGTTGCTATGCTTGAGCTCATCATTACAACCATTGTGTCAATTCATCTTATTGAGAGTTTTCTCCTTTTTTTTATTGACCTGCTTTACCATGCATGATATCCTTCTCCAGGGACTGGTCCCTCCTGATAATGTGACTAAAGTACAAGAGACAAAGCCTGGCCATTCTCACTACTGAAGAGCATTTTAGTTGTACTTCTTTCCAGACTGATTTGTTCATTCTTCTGGCAGTCGATGGTACATTCAATATTATTTGCCAATACCATAGTTCAAATATATCAACTCTGCTGCAGTCTTCTTATTCGTTGTCTAGCTCTTACATGCATATGAGACTATTGAAAAGACAATGGCTTTGTTCAGGCACACTTTAGTCTTAAAGGTGACATCTTTGCTCTTGTACACTTTAAAGATTTCTTTTGCACCTGATTTGCCCAATGCAATACATCATTTGATATCTCGACTGGGCATTGATTGTAGATCTAGATAAAATGAAATCCTTGACAACTTCAATTTTTCTGTTTATCATGATGTTGCTTATTGGTCCAGTTGTGAAAATTTTTGTTTTCTTTATGTTGAGGTGTAATCCATATGGAAGGTTGTAGTCTTTGATCTTCATCGGTAAGTGCTTCAAGTCTTCTTTACTTTCAGCCAGCAAGATTGTCATCAGTATATCACAGATTGTTAATAAGTCTTCCTCCATTTCTGATGCTGCATTCTTCTTCATATATTCCAGCTTCTCAGATTATTTACTCAGCATAAAGATTAAATAAGTATGGTGAAAAAATACAAACTTGACACATACTTTTCCTGATTTTAAACCATGTAAAATCCCCTTGTTTTGTTCAATGACTACCTTTTGGTCTATGTACAGGTTCCACATGAGCACAATTAAGCATTCTGGAATTCCTATTCATCACTGTGTTATCCATAATTTGTTATGATCCACACAGTCCCTTTGCATGATCAGTAAAACACAGATAGACATCTATCTAGTATTCTTTGCTTTCAGTAAAGATCCATCTGATATCAATAATATATCTCTCATTCTACAGCCTCTTGTGAATCCAGCTTGAATTTCTTGCAGTTCCCTGTTGATGTACTGCTGCAACTATTTTTTAATTATCTTCAGCAAAATTTTACTAACATATGATATAGTTGGTTAATTTTTGCTTTCTGTTGTATCACCTTTTTGGAATGGGTCAGATATGGATCTCTTCCAGTCACTTGGCCAGGTAATTGTCTTCTTTTTCTTGTCAAAAACAAATGAGTGCTTCCAGTATTACAATCATTTGTTGAAACATCTCACTGGGTATTCTGTCAATTCCTGGAGTCTTGAACTTCTTCCTTCAATACCATAGGTTCTTTGTCATATGCTACCTCCTAAAATTGTTGAACCCATTCTTTTTGATATAGTGAATCTGTATATTCCTTCCATCTTCTTTTGATGCTTTCTTCATTGTTCAGTATTTTGCACATAGAATTTTTCAGTGTTGCAACTTGAGGCTTGAGTTTTTTCTCCAGTTCTTTTGGCTTGAGAAATGCCAAGTGTCATGCTTGTTTTTTCTTTTCTAAATACAGATCTTTGCACATTTCTTTATAATACTTTACTTTGTCTTCTCGAACTGACCTTTGAAATCTTCTGTTCAGTTCTTTTACTTCATCATTTCTTCCATATGCTTTAGCTACACTCAGTTCAAAGGCAAGTTTCAGAAGCTCTCTTGCCATCTATTTTTTTTTTTTCTTTCCTATTTTTTTAATTACCTTTTCCTTTCTTCATATCTGATGTTCTTGATGTCATCCCATAACTCGTCTAGTCTTTGGTCATTGGTGTTCAATGCATTAAATCTGTTCTTCAGATGGTCTCTAAATTCAAGTGGGATATACTCAACGTCATATTTTGGGTCCCATGGACTTATTTTAACTCTCTTCAGTTTCAGCTTAAACTTGAAGATAAGTGATAAGTAGCCTGTCATACAGAGGACCCTGGCCTTTTCCTGATTATTGATTTGGAGCTTCTCCATCGTCTCTTTCTACACACATATTCAATTTGATAACTTTGCTGAGGTCCACATGTATTTGCCATTTAAGTTGTTGAGGAAAAGGTATTTAAAATGTATAAGTCATTAGTCTTGCAAAATTTGTATCATGTATCTCTAGCATCATTTCTACCACCAAGGCCATATTTTCCAAGTACAAGTGCTTCCTCTTTGTTTCCAACGTTCACATTCCAATCACCAGAAATCAGTGCAACTTGTTTGAATGTTTGGTGAGTTTCAGACTGAAGAAGTTGGTAGAAAAGTTCGATTTCTTCATCTTTAGCTTTAGTGTTTGGTGAGTAAATTTCAATAATAATAGTATTAACTGATCTTATGGATATTTTCTTATCACTGACAGTCTTGTACTTTAGGGTAGATCTTGAAATGTTCTTTTTGTAAATATATCCACCATTGGTGACCCAGCATAATTTCCAGCATCAAAACAATATGCAGACCACTACATTACAACAAAATGACAAACAAGTGGTGGAATATCTTTGAATAGATAGTTCAGAAAAAATACATATCCACCAGGAGGTTTGGTTACTGCTTTATAGAGTTGCTGATGCCCAGGGACTATCTGTGGATACCTGAGTAAGTGGTTCAGATCTAGTGTGATAGGGCAGGTGTTCCCTTCAGATAGATTAGTTTCTCATTCTCAGTAATAAGAACTATTCCATACATGGTTTAGACAAGGAACCAGGCCATGAATAGCCCAATAAGTAAAGTAAATTTTAAAACTTTTTTAAAAACTAAAAATAAATCTAATTAGTCATTTCAAATGAAGTCTTGAATCTATGTAGTGATCTCAAATGAAGTCTTGATATATCATCTATTTATTTCCAAGGTACAAGTTTCTCCTCTACTTTCATAATCACTGTAGTTTAAAAATTATATGCCTTATCAAATATACATGATGTAAGTCTCTCTATAGTCCTTACTTTTGACATATTTTTAAAATGACCAAGGAACTACTTTAAACTATCAAACTTTAAACTATCAACAAACTATCTAAGCACGTTTTTACCCACCTCAGAACAGTTTCTGTTCATACTCAGGGCCTTGGTATTTATGGGCAGCATATAGGAGCTCTGGTGGCATAATACCTAAGGCATGTGACTGCTAACCAGAGTGCCTAAGGCATGTGACTGCAAACCAGAAGGTGGGCACTTCAAACCCACCAGCCACTCCTCAAAAAGAAGGTTGGGTAATCTCCTTCCATAGTGATACTGCCTCGGAAACCCAAGGAGGGGTTGCTAAGAGTTGGAGACCACTTGATGGCAGTGAGTTTGGGTTTTGGTTCACATTTTTGGTGACCCTGAGTGGTGCAAATGGTTAATTTCCTCAGCTGCTACCAAAAACTTGGAGATTTCAGTCTCCCAGAGACATATTGGAAGAAAGCCCTGGTGATTGACTTCTGAAAAATCAGCCTTTGAAAACCATATGCAGCACAGTTCTACTCTGACACACATGAGCTCACCCTGAGTTGGAATTGACTCAATGGCAACAGGCAGTTTATTTTGACATTTATACAGGCTTTTTTTTTTTTCTTTAAATGATGTTCAAATATATGTAGATGGAGGCAAAAGGAAGTGGAAAATTATAACTAATTACTTGGCAAATAGGAAATTTTTTTTTTTTAAGCTAAATTGCATAAGGTTTAAAAGTGCTTCTTAGATTTCTGTTATCTAGTTGTTCTCAGACTGTAGTGAATTGTGGCATCTCTTCCTTTAGAAGGCAAGGTTGGGTGAGACCATAAATTCAGAAGAATGGAAGCATAGAGCACATTTTCCCTCTTTTCTTTAGTGCACAGCTTGGAGTATTAGGACAAGGTGAGATAGCATCATAGGATTGGGAGCTGGAAGGATGGGACTGTGAAAGAAATCTGTCATCAAGAACCTTGACCCACCTGATGTCATCTAGTGTCCTTGATACCAGCCAGAGCATACCATTCTTCACTGGAACTGACTGCAGGAGATTCCAAAGTGATGCCACTCCTTATATGCAGACAACTATTTGTACCATTCTCTTATCTGAGCCTCTAGCACAGAATCAAATGAATAGTAAATCTTCAGGTGAACGGGAAATGTGAGTGACCTGGATAATGCACCCAAACTGGAGTAATCAGTTTGTGTATTATTTTTAGATTCTATTCCCCATAGAGCTGCAGGATTTTCTTGCCATACGATCATGCTGTCACTGTGGTGACATTATCCACCGAGATATGGCTGAAAAGACCATGAACATGTATTAAAGTCTTTCTGATGCCATGCCTAGGAAGATTGCCTTAGGGCTCAGCACTATTGTTCCTAAGTGAGACCCTGCCCCTTAGCAGCTCTGTTTCCTTCCTGGTTGCTCAGAACCTCTGCAATTGAACACAGGAAGATTGAGGTATTTAGGGTCCTCTCTGGGAGCTCTGGTAGCATAGTGGCTAAGGCACTTGACTGCTAACCAGAAGGCTGGAGGTTCAAACTCACCAGCCACTCCTCGGAAGGAAGGTTGGGCAATCCTACTTCCGTAGTGATACTGCCTTGGAAACCCAAGGAGGGGTCGTTATGAGTTGGGGCCGACTCGATGGCAAATAACAACAACAACAACTGGTTTTATTTATTTATACTGCCTACTTCAAAATGGGAGCTCTGGTTGCATAGTGCCTAAGGCATTTGACTGCTAACCAAAAGGTTGGCAGTTCAAATCCACCAGCCACTCCTCGGAAGGAAGATGGGGCAATCTATTTCCGTAGTGGTACTGCCTCGGAAACACAAGAAGGGGTCGCTATGAGTCGGGTCTAACTCGATGGCACATAACAACAACAACAACAACTTCAAAATGGATTGAGTCAGTTTCAGTGAAAGCACAGATGTCATAAGAACAATACTTGTTTACACAAGTTAAGAGTCAAACAGTAAAGTAGGAGAATTTCTCCCTAGGGGTAGACAGACGGGCTTAACCCACAACTGAAGGTGACCATCACCTGCGATACAGAGATACAGATCTCTCTCTCTCTCTCTCTCTCTCCCCGCCCCCGCCCCCATCTTGTCTGTATCCTTGCTTTTTGTTTCAGACTGCAGTGTTAGAATTCAAAGGAGTTCAGGGATGATCTTACCTGGCTCTCCCATCTGAGAATGAGGACTCTGAGGCCTAGGAAAAGTGATTTTCTTAACCCCTTTCCCAAATGCTATGTAAGCTCAAGCCTACCTGGAGTCTATCTCTTTTCTTCTTTCTGTGTTTCCTTCCCGAACTGCATGACCATGTCCAGAGCCCTGTGTGTGAGCCTTTCCCTTTGATATGAGTCTATCCCCTCAATTCCATTTGCCTCCATCAGGTACACTGTAAGGTACAGTTTTATTTGGCAAATGAAAGGCTGTAATCATATAGTTGTGATCAATCTTCTTTGGATAAACTTTTCTAGTTAGACATGCATTTCCTCCTGAACTTCCAAAACAGACTCACCATTTCTCAAAAAGAATTCACCAGAGACAGAGTGTAAAGAGAAATAGAGGGCAGAGGATGGGAGGGCTTGATGTGGCTGTCAGGATCATGCAGACTGAGAATGGATGCATTTTATGGCAAACAAAAAAATGGAGATCATAATTGCTTAAATACTGTGCTTCAAAGTATGGCCAGAACACATTGCACTTGCAGGTTGCTAGATCTAAGATCTGTGCTTCTAAACTGAGTTCTTCTGGTCTCAGACATGTCAATTCAAAATGAAGATTGACTATGTAGTAGGTGGTCTCCATGGTTAGATATCTTCATACCTCCCACCTGGATGTGCATCCTGTTCCTCCCATCAAGAGGTAAAGTCTAGTTACCTCCTCAAAAATCATGCTACTATAACAGAAATGTCACAAGTGGGTGGCTTTAATTAAAGAACATAAATTTATTCTGCTCTGGAAGCTAAAATTCCAAATTAGAGTCCCAGCTATGTCAATACCTGCCTTGTAAATAGTCCCAGGCATAACTGGACTTCTTGGTTTGCAGACAGTACTAACTTGTGTGTATCTCTGCATCTAATCTGCAATTTTTATAACATAGATGTGATTAGCTTTAGTACTTATCCTTATCATGTATATTATAATTGACATAACAAAGAAAACACTATTTCCAAACTAGATTATAGCCACACAGGTACACGAATTAGGATTCTATCGCATATTTTGGTGGGACAAATTTGATCTATAACACCTGGCCTTAGCAACTTGCATGGTCAATAGAAAATAGTGGTGCATCCTGGGACTTCATTGCTAGGTAATAATTCTGCCCAGGTCCCCTGAGATGCTTGCTCCTAAGCAGCTCTCTCTCTGAACCCACTACCTACTGATGCATGTGATGGCTCTCTGGTTGAAAGACCAGCTGAGTTCCCAGCCAACAGACAGCAAAAATTCCCTGAACATTAAGTTCTGTTGAGACATTAGATGACTGCAGCCTCAGCTGACATCTGACTGCATCCATACAAAATACCCAAACCAGAAGTGCCAGATGAGCCCAGACAGGACATAGAGACAATGAAAAACTTCTGAGTTACAGAATAAGCCAGCAAGTTCACTACTTTGGTGGTTCCATTTCCAGACATGACACACTCAGGAGGAGGAGTGGACCTGGCTTGGTTGTCTCAGAAAACTTTAGAAAACTTCAGGCACCTGAAACCATGGGTTGAAGTTTTCTGTTGCAGAAAAGCCTTCTGGAGAGCCTGAATCATTTGGCTTTTCTGACCTTTTGTAATGAAAAATGAGAAGGCATTGGGCACAACCAGGAATGAACTTTGTTCAGATAGTCGTGATCCTTTGGCTAGAGACACTGAGAGAAAACTTGGTTCAAGAAATCTGAGAGGCATTAAAAAAAATGATATACTAACAAAAGAGTCCCACATGATCAAGGCAAGGAAGAAGGAGGAACATCTTAAATAACTGAGGCTACAGTAGAACAGGACTTTGTGGGTGAGGAAAAACCATAAGCAAGAACACAAAAACTTAGGAGTGGACTTGGAGAAGCAGTTTTAGGAAAGCAAAAGCACGGAATGAGCTGTGCCTTATGTAAAATGCTAAGGACACAACAAATGGGCTTAAAGGCCATATTTCAAGTTAGTGTCACATAATTTGTGGACACTGTGCTTGAGACATGTGATGTGATGCCAAGAGATGAAAATGTGACTGCAGAGTGACTTGATCCTACATTTACATCTGTGTTTTCCTTTAAGGAGAATGACATGAAAACTCAAAAGCACAGAACAAACAGGAGATCATTAGGAGGGCTTTGAAGCCTAAAACAGAAATAAAATTAGTTGCTTAACTGCATTAGATGAAATTTGGTTTTAGCATGGGATTTGATATTGTCTTGTGATATTCTTGGAGTCTCTGGGTGGTATAATTTTTTAATACACTTGGCTACTAACTGAAAGGTTGGGGATTTGAGTCCACCCAGATGCAATTTAAGAGAAAGGTCTGGCAGTCTACTTTTAAAAATTGGCCATTGAAAACCTTATGGAGCACAGTCCTATGTTGATACATATAGGGTCACCGTGAGTTGGAATGGACTAGTGTGATATCCTTGGGGGAAGGATATGAAAAAATGTGGGCTGAATTATAGTGCATTTGGGTGGATTCATGGCCGATTGAATAATCCAAGGTGGATAAATTTGACATCTCTGGGTCATGGACACTTAGGGGTGGTGAACTGGTCTCAGAAGTCAACTTGCATATGGCCTCTCATACCCCCTTGTTCTTGCTACAGGAATTGTGCTCTGGGTTATGCCTGGAATGCCCTGATCAGAATTTCTCTCTTTCAATTCTCAGTCTGGGGGTTTTAGGGGTGGCATTCACCTCATGTTGCTGAGTTAAGAGCCGGAGCACAAATAATCAATGACATAACTACTCTTAAAAAGTGTGTGAGACAAAGACTTCAATTTGGCCTTTGTCCTTGGTTCCTGAGAAATAATCCTTGGGTTTTCTGAAGTAATCAAGGTGCCTTTGTTTTCTAAAACCTCCTGATAGCACTGGATTATTTGTGTAAATGAGTGAAGGCTTGCCAGGCCACAAAGACCACCAACTTGTCACTTACCTTCAGGAAGGAAGGGGGTCATGATTTGATCGATCATACATATTCAATGACATCTCAATCATATCTACGCAATGAGGCCAAATAAAGGCCATGGAAATGGAAGTTCCATGAGCTTCCTGGTTGGCAAGAACATTTTCTCTCCAGAGTGTTACATATCCTTGGTGACTGGAAACTCCACACTAGGACTTCTCCCAGAACTTATCCTATGCATCTCTTTCTTTGCATCCTTTTGGTTGTAATAAATCAGTTGTTGTAAGCATGGTATACTTTCTGTCTGTGAGTTGTTCCAGAAAATTAACAAATCCAAAGGGGCAATGGGAGCCAGTAGGTCAGAAAGCCAGGGTGTCATGTGGATTGCTGAGCTTGTACCTTTAAGGGGTAAATGTGAAACTTCAAATCTGTGACCAGCAGGGCGGAAGCTTGGGGTATTGTTTGACCTCTCCAATCTTTGTCTGGTGTCTGCCTATTTGGCTGTCTGAAGAGCAGTGTCCTTTTACCTTTGTGATCTCTGACCTAGTTCTGGGTTGCTAGGATCAGGGAAGGGCTGCATGGCAGCGGATCTGAAGATCAGTGTCTGTCTAACTTGTGAGCTCTGCCAGCTCAGGTGGATGAGACTGAGACAGAATGCCACTTGCGCAACTGATGAGGAGGATGGAGGAGTGGGAAGGTAAGGACAGGATCTGTCCTCACACTTTGGGAATTGGATTTGTGCTGATTCTTACAACAAAGTAGTAATGGTAGAATTTACCCACTTTTCCCCTTGCTTAGTGCAGAGTGATATCCAATTTTCCTTATTTTAGTTTCCTTTTTGTGCCCCTCCCCCAAACTTTAAGAAGGAGCTGGTAGGACAGTCCCTTAAACTTTTGTGATTACATGATGTAATTTGGGTTGATAATCAGTATTTCTCCACTGCTGGCTAAGAATTTGGCTTTCTTGAATCAACAAAGCATTTATTATATTTGCTTTTGGATTCCAGCTTGGAAAGTTGGTGACTGTTTTCTTTCATCTGGTTCTCAACACCTTTGTGGGTTTATATCTTATATATATTTGTTGTTGTTGTTGTTATGTGCCATCGAGTCTGCCCGACTCATAGCGACCCCCTCCTTGGATTTCCAAGGCAATATATATAGTCTCACTATTTCTCCATCGTTTTGTGTTTCTTTTCCATCCTTAACAACAATATTGAATCTTTATGGAATTAGATTGCCCCATCTTCCTTCAGTAGAGTGGCTGGTGGGTTTGAACTGCCAACCTTCTCATTAGCAGTCAAATGCTTTCGGAACCGCACTACCAGAGTTCCTTATAAATATCACTTATGGTTATTAAATAATAGAGATTACAAATAGCTAGGTAGGTTATGACAGTGTTTGAATAATATTTGGACACAGTTTTCTTGGAGTTTCAGGGAGGAAAATTAATCTATTAGGTTTAAGTATTTAACAAGTTACATTACATACAGTTTAATTGACCCCATTAATGCTTGAGTCAAAATCTTAGCAGCAACCTCCTTATATACTTATAAATGAAAATTGTTTATACCTTCAAAGAGAAATCAATCCAGCAGTACATTGAAGTGAGTCCTGGTGTGTAAATTATTCAAGGCATGGCAGCTGTTGGTCAATGCAAAGAAGAGAAGAGTACATTAGATTATCTGACAGCCCATGAGGAATGTTCTTGTTCACTACAAGATATGCTGCCTCCCTCCAGCCCTCTCATCAACCCTGACACCAACCATTCTTCCCACAGCACTCACCACCTCTCTGCTGGGTTTGATAATTCACTGCAGTGGCCATACAGAACTCACAGATTATGATGTTTTTTAGGGAAGCACCAGGCTACAATTCAAGTTCAGGAACAATGCTCAGTCTTTCTCAGCCCGCCGTCTCTCAGCCAACAGTCTCAGTCTTTCTCCCAACAGTGCATGTCTCTCAGCAATGTGTGTCCCTCAGTGTCTCTTTCTCAGCAGTGTGTGTCTCTCCAGAGTGTGTTTCTCTCAGCAGCATGTCTTTCTCAGCCAGCAGTCAGAGAGACTCCCTCTGCCTCTAGAAGGGTTCCTTTCTGAGCCTGGAAGAGTAGCCAAACTAACCAATCCCAACATTAGAATTCTATACACCTGAGAGAGAGAAAGCCAACTTCCCAGAAAATTACTTTGAGTTGCTCCCAACAGAAATACCCCAGATGGATAACTAACAATCAGGAGCTACTTGGTTGCTCATGGCAAATTCCACCACGGAGTTCACAAAGACTTATAGCTAGCAAAGCCACACTATGTAATTTACTACACCATACATGTGTATCTCAAGTTGTTTTTGTGTACAAAGCAATTGTGCTGCCAGGCTTATAATGGCACAATAAATATATGAACTATAACATATATTTTGATCATCACAATAAATTTCTATGCTACAGGTTTATATAGTACTGTACTGTGTTTTTTATAGTTATTTTATTATGAACTTTCCTCACTTAAAAAATAAAAATTTTATCATATAACAGTGTATGCTTTGACTTGTAGGCAGCAGCATTCAGTCTTGTGTATTGTGCATAACTTGCTGCTGTGGATTTCTGAAGATGCATCTTCTTTCCTGATAAAAGAGGGCAGATATGGCTAATGTGGTCCTTTTTTCTTCTCCTTGCCTTGAACATGAATGTGACAGTTGAAGCTGCAACAACTATCTTGCAATGATGAAGGAAAGACCAAGAGAAGAACAGAGATGTAAGGCCTGACATTAGTAAGGTACTCAACCAACATTAGCAACTATCTCTTTTTAAGCAACAATAGTTGTTACTTACAGCTAAATGCTTTCCTAACTGATAATCTCACAATTGTTTTATTACAAGTGAATAGATCTCCACCCTCTGCTCTTCCTCCTGTTATAGACACATGCATAAATTTCTGTTTATTTGTTATGAACATCATTTATGGAAATCTGTGTGCCTAGCAAAAGCCCACTAAAATACATGTGGGTTAGGACACGATTATTTGGGGAACTTGATGGGGTCACTCTGCTCACAGCCTGGAGGGGAACTGGTGCTGCAAAGAAGTGGACTGGTGGAAGGGGAGGAGAAGACATTTATCTGAGTAGGGTTTGTGGATAAGGAAAGATTCAGTTCTTGAGTGTCACCACCATGAAAAAGCAACACAGTGCTTCTTTAATCACTCAAGCCCACCTTATCTTTCCCACTCACTGAATGCCATTTTGGAGTTTTTTGTTGTTTGACATGGTTAGACTTGAAAGCCATTATTTTTTTATACTTTTTCCTTGTCCCAGACATGAACCAGTCGACATTGATCCTGTATCTGCCATTCACTCTCTCACAAATTAGCAGAGTGTACATAATAGACAGTCTGGTGGTTTATGTTGGGCATCATTAAATACTATAATGCAGTTCTATTTATTGACATCACCACTCCCCCCCCCCGGTGGAATGTCCCTTCTGTTTATTAATGTGTGAAATCAAAAACATTTGAAGTTCTTGTTTGTATGACATTTTAAAAATGTAAAGACTTGTACACCTTGCTTGACTAAATGCATAAAAGTAGCTAACAATGATGTTGTTGTTGTTGTTATGTGCCATCGAGTTGGCCCCGACTCATAGCGACCCCTCCTTGGGTTTCTGAGGCAGTATCACTACGGAAGTAGGATTGCCCAACCTTCCTTCTGAGGAGTGGCTGGTGGGTTTGAACCGCCAGCCTTCTGGTTAGCAGTCAAGTGCTTTAGCCACTATGCTACCAGAGCTCCTAACAATGATAGGACACTTATTAAGTGTCAGGCATTGTGTAAAGAATCTTGATGTAGTATTGTGGTGTTGATGAAGAATATTGATTATTCTGTGAAATGCCAGAAGAATTAGTAAATCAGTCATAGAAGAAATCAGTCGTAGAAGAAATACAACCAGAAATGAGGATGTTGATACTTTGGCTGGGTTACTTTCATCAAGAAAGATCAGTTGCTAGCAAAGGACATCAGGTTTGGTAAAGTGGAGTGTCAGTAGAAATGAAAGAAATCCTTCATGAGATGAATTGACACAGTAGCCACAGTAGACTCAAACATATCAACTATCATGAAGATGGCACAGGACCAGGAAATGTTTCATTCTGTTATACAAAAAGTCACCACTAATCTGAGCTGACTTTATGACAACTGACAACAACAAAACAAACCTCACTTGATTGTTAAAATATTCCTAAGAAGTAGGTACTATTATTTTTCTCCATGTTACAGATGGAAGAAAAGAGGCTATGAAGCATTGGCCTGATCCCATATTGTTTTATTTCAGGAGTCCTTGGAAGGAAGATAGGGCAATCTACTTCCGTAGTCATACTGCCTTGGAAACCCAAGGAGGGGTTGCTGTGAGTTGAGGCTGACTCGACAGCACATAACAACAACAACAACAACAACATGATTAACAGAGGAGTTCTGAGGGCATAGTGGTTAAAACATTCAGCTTCTAAACAAAAGTTTAGTGACCATAAACTCATCAGCTTCTCTGGAGGAAAAAGATGAGGGAGAGTATTTCTGAAAGATTTACAGCCTTGGGAACTCTACAGGGCAGTTCTACTCTGTCCTGTAGGGTTGTTATGAGTCAGAATTGACTTAATGGCAGTGACTTTTGGTTTTGGTGCCAAACAGGATCTATTCTGCAAAATGTCCAGTGAGAGGTAGACCATAGTCCGGTTACTCAACTTGCTCAGATTTTGAGAGGTTTCTGGGATCTCATATAAACAGTGTAAGACAAAAATAAATGGTCTGCAGATCTATGTAATGGGCTTTTTTCTTAGGTGCCATAGAGTTAGTTCCAACTCATAGCAACCCTGTGTACAACAGAATGACACACTGCCTTGTCCTGAACCATCTTGACAATCATTGCTATGCTTGAACCCATTGTTGCAGCCACTGTGTCAATCCATCTCATTGTGAGTTTTCCTCTTTTTGCTGACCATCTAGTTTACCAAACATCCTTCTTCAAGGACTAGTCCCTTTTGAAAACATGACCAAAGTGTGAGAGGCAAAGTCTCATCATCATTGTTTATAATTAAATTGTTGAATTTTCAAAATAGTGGTTGAGAGGGCAAAGGTGCATAACCTACCTACAAGATTAATTCTTGTTTCAATTATTTCCATTCTGTGAAAGAGAAAAATGAATCCTAAGTGAGGTAAGTGATTTATCCAAGTTTAATTCTCAGCCATAACTCAGACCTCCCAATATCTATTTTAACACACTTTTAACTAAACCAAAAACAGCAAAACAAAACAAAACCTAGTTGCTATTGAGTAGCTCTGATTTCTGGTAAGCACATTTGTGTCAGTGTAGGGCTGTGGTTCACAGGGTGTTCAATGGGTGATATTTTGGAAGTAGATTGCCAGACCTTTCTTCTGAGAAGTCTCTGGATAGACTAGATTTTCCAACCTTTCAATTAGCTGCTGGGTGCATTAACCATTTGCACTACCCAGGAATTCCAGTCTACCAAACCAAAAGCCAAATTCACTGCCATCAAGTCAATTCAACTCATAGCAATCCCTCTTTGGGTTTCCGAGGTGGTATCTCTATTGAAGTAGATTGCCCAATCTTCCTTCTGAGGAGATCTACTGGAAGGGCTGAATATTCTCCTTTGTGACTCTTTCCTCACTAAAACCACTCCTGCCTTCCTCTATGGCAGAGGTTCTCAAAATGCAGTCTTCAGACCCCCTGGAGGTTCCCAGGGACATTACTTTGTCACTGATACACTGAGGGTGCCCCAGTTATGGGGGAGTAGCACACCACTTAGTGTAACTCAAGATATCCTGGTAACCATTATATTTCCTAACATATACAGTCAGCAAAAACAACTAACCAAAGAATTAGCTCTACCAAAGCAGCTCTTGATGAAGCAGCAAACTTTTTAAAATTTTACTTCATGATGGGCCTGGTGAATGTCTTTCTAGCTTTGTGTGAGATAATATGGGAAGCACTCATAAAGCATATCTGCTGCAAACCAAAAACAATGGTTATCTCAAGGAAAGTGCTTATGTGATTAATAACAGGCTGGAGCAATCAGTTTTTCATGGAACAGCTTTTTACATTAAATAACAACTAATAATAATTGTGGTCATTTAGACTTGGGTATCGACAGATATTTTCTTAAAAATGAATTGAATCTGCCACTTGAAGGAAGAGAATTAACTATTTGTTTTCAGTGATAAACTCAGTTTTGAAGTGAAAACTAGAATTTGGGAAAACTTATAGTTTTTCAATATTCAAAGACTTTGCTGATGACATAAGTGAATATTAATGAAGGTAACTTTTTATATTGTATAATGAGGTTTTTCAACCTTTAGAAGATCTGCCTTACTCAGTATTTTTCAGATGATCGTATATAATGTTAACAGATCATGCACAAGAGGAGCTCTGGTGGTTAAAACATTTGGCCGCTAATCAAAAGGTCAATAGAAAGGTCAATAGTTTAAACCAACCAGCCACTGCACAGGAGAGAAAGATAAGGCAATCTGCTTCCATAAAGATTTACAACCTTGGAAACTTGGAGGTGGGGGGGGAGCGGTGTTCCTCCTTTTCTGTCCTGAAGGGTCACTATGAGTTATCCTTGATTAGATGGCAGTGGATTATTCTACTTAATTATTTTTTTTGATCATGCATGAGTAAGAGATCCATCTAAGTGCAAGAAAGAGCACTAAATTTTAAAGTAACTGAGAGTGAAATCTTCATTGATAAGATTTAAGATTCCAAATTGCACCTAACTTTTTGCTGTTGTTTTAAATTTTTATTGTGATGTGGGGTGAAAGTTTACAGAGCAAATTCATTTTCCATACAGCATTTTCCATACTTTGTTTCATGACATTGACTACAATTTCCCACAATGCAATAGCTCCCCTCCCACTTCCTCCATAGTTACCTCTTCCTTGTGTCCTTTGCTCCCATGTACTCCTGCCCCCCGAGCTATCTCCTTGTGCATACACAGCCCTTTTATTCTCCCATGACTGATGTCTCCAAGGAGTGTATCTACCTAATGTAAATGTTCAGCTCATATGCCTGTCTTTGGTTTGGCTGGAAGCCACAGGAGTGAGTTCAATTCCAGAGCTGAAGGTCAGCTAGGGGCCATAGTCTCAGGGGTTCTACCAGGCTCTATCAGATCAGCAAATCTGCCCCCATCCCTTTTTTTTTTTTTTTTTAATTGTTTTCAGTTTTGTTCCACATTGTTCTCCCACTCTATCTAGGGTCTCCTACAAAGATACCCCTCCAGTTGGTTCACAGTGGTAGCTGGGCACCATCTAGTTCTTCTGGTCTCATAGTCATATAGGCTGAGGATCACATGGTGTACCACTCCCTTGGAATAATTGCTTCCATGTGTCTTTAGTTTTCTTCATTCCTTTTTGCTCTGGATGAAGAGAGACTAGCTTTTAAAATCCCAGTCACTACTCACTAAACCAAATTTCAACTAACATTTAAGAAATTACTACCTAATAAGCTTAATGTAATGTCAAATATATATATGTAATATTTACAATTATCTGAAAAGATAATTAAAATACTTTCCCTTTTCTCAAATATGTATGAGATCAGATTTGCTTCAGACACTTGAGCCAAAGCAACATATTGCAATAGATTGAGTGCAAAACAGATGTGAGAATTCAGTAGTCTTCTATTAAGCCAAACATGAAAGAGAGTTCAAAAATATAAAACAATGTCATTTTTCTCATCTCATTTAAAAAAAATAGAGTTATTATTAATACAGATATATTATTCATGTTAACATGTAATGAATTAATTATTTTAAATGAATGACAATAAATTTTATCAGTTTTAATGTCTAATATCCCATATGTATATATACACACACAATTGTTTAATATAATGTGTATAGACATACCCACAAACACACACACTCAAGATCTTTGTGGTCCTTAGTAGTTTTTTTTTTTTTTTTTCAAAGGTGCAAAGGTATGTTGAGTCTAAGAAGTTTGATAATAACTGTCCCAGGGATTTGGTAGAGGGCCCTAACGCAATTCCTAGTTCTGCTATCTGGTAGGTGGAGAGACGGGTGGCGAGACTCTAAAATATTATTTGCACTATGTCATCCAGATGGGGTTTTGACATTCCTTTGAGCCCTGCTACAGTTTCCTTTCCTCTGGTGCTCCATGCCTTCCTCACAGGAGTGAGGTGGCACTGCCTCACCCAAGCGTATATAAACACACCCTGAATTCTGGCCCTCTTTGACCTTAGCTGGTGTGGTAGGCAGAGTGATTTACCTTGAGAGAGCATCAGAGGAATGTACCACTCAAAATATCCATAACTAGATTTTCCTCCTGCAGAATCTGATTAAAAAAAAAAAAAATCTGTTACTTCTCAGTGCTTGTGTTTCTTCATTTGTAAAAGGGAGTTAAGAAAGTCAATTGTGGACATCTCGTCTCTGCTCCAGTTCAGCAATTTAACATTGGCAGCTTGGAATCTACCACGGTGGGGGTATATACACCACAGAAACTGGCAAAGGTTATGAATCACTTTATTTTATTATTTTTTGCAGATTAATTTTACAACTAAATGAGGAAGCATGATATTAATTTGGTTTGTGTATTTATGGTGACTAATTGAGGCAGATACTTGTCAAGTCATTACAAGGTGAACTGTCTCTAATTAAACATATTAATCATGGATTCAGAGAGGATATTTTTACACAATATACTTATTAGGAAGACAACCACTGTGGCAACTAAATACACATTTAATTTAATTTGATACTCATTTAATTATTTCACTTAACCAAAAATGGCATGGTTACATATCCTCTATATGATTATTTTCTATAAAAGCAGTATGCAGATTTATTTTAAATCTCCTTCCTATTTCTAAATGTTAAACCAAAAGCAAACCCATTGCAGTTGAGTTGATTCTGACTCATAATGACCCTATAGGTCAGAGAAGAACTGTCCTATAGAGTTTCCAAGCTGTAATCTTTATGGAGGCAGACTGCCACATTTTTCTCCTGGAGAGTGGCTGCTGGGTTCAAACTATTGACCTTCAGTTACCAACCAAGCACATTAACTATTACACCATCAAGTAATGGCCCAAGAAATGTCAAATAAACCAAACCTATTGCCATTGAGTTGATTTTAACTCAAAGTGACCCATAGAACAGAGTACAACTGCCTCATACAGTTTCTAAGGATGTAAATATGTACGGAAGCAGACACCCTCATCTTTTTTCCATAGAGCCATTGGTGGGTTGGAACTGCCCACCCTTTGGTTAGCAGCCAAATTCCTTAACCACTGTGCCACCAGAGCACCTTGAATTATTAAATAGAATCCTTTAAAACAAAAATAAAATGTCTTTCTCTCAGGTCATCAGAGAAATATTTTGTTGTTGTTGTTTGCCATCGAGTCGGCCCCGACTCATAGCGACCCCTCCTTGAGTTTCCGAGGCAGTATCACTTCAGAAGTAGGAATGCCCAAACTTCCTTCCGAGGAGTGGCTGGGGGGTTTGAACCACCAGCCTTCTGGTTAGCTGTCAAGTGCCTTAGGCACTATGCTACCAGAGCTCCTTTACAATGATGAATTATGTAGCTAATTCAATCTTTTCCTTATCCTTCCATTTCTTTCTTTGGAACAGAAAACAAAAACAAGTTTCCCTAGCTTTCGCACCATTAAATGATTTTGTTTTACTTTGACCTAAATTAGTTCAAAAGAAGTAAATGTTTCTAGAGTGTAAAAGTTCTTAACATTAAAATAATTGCCAGTTCAATGGTTGCTGAGCCTGTTGGTGTTTAAATATCTTTTCAAAGTTAACTTGGGACTTTCTTTAATAACCCAAGAAGCTAACTGTGCTCATTTCTGGTAGTGGGGTGGGGAGTGGGATTCAGGCTCATTTTAATTGACCCTGTTGATTTTTTTTTTTTTTTTAACTTTTATCGTAATGAAAACATACACAACAAGACTTTTGTCAACATAGCAACTTCCCCATTTACAGCTCAGGGACAATGATGACATTTTAATGTGCCACCATTATTGCTATCCTTTTCCAAAATATTCCACCACCATTATCATAAACTCAATGCCCTGGAAACAAAAGCATCCTCTTTCCCCCTTCCCTTGGTAAACACTAAAAGTCTTTGAGATATATGTAAGTATGTGTGTGTGTGTTCGGGGGAGTGCTGGTGGCGTTGTGCCTAGGGCATTTGACTGCTAACCAGAAGGCTGGCAGTTCAAACTCACTAGCCACCACTCCTTGGAAGGAAGACTGGGTGTACACACACACACACACACACATATACGTGCACGCACACGCACACATATATATTTTCACAACTTATCTAAGAATTTAGGCTACACTTCCCTCCCATCCCTGTAACCAACAAAGTTTCCTTCTGTGTATAAATGTTTCCTTGACTTTTTACAATAGTGGACTAATACAATATCTGTCCTGTAATTGATTTATTTCACTCAGCATAATGTCTTTTAAGTTCATCTATGTTATGCAGTGTTTTGCAGATTTTGCATTATTCTTTGGGGTTACATAGTATTCCATTGTGTGCACATACCACAGATTGTTTATCCATTCCTTGGTTGATGAGCATTTTCTTTGTTAATGTGAATAGTGCTGTGATGAACATGGGTGAACATTCCTGTCCTGCCTGTCATTTCTTTAGGATATATACCTAGTAATGGGATTGCTGGCTCAAATGGTATTTCTATTTCCAATTTTTTAAGGACTCGCCATAGTGCCTAAGGCACTTGACTGCTAACCAGAAGGCTGGCAGTTCAAACCCACCAGCCACTCCTCGGAAGGAAAGTTGGGCAATCCTACTTCCGT
>NW_006921614.1:16558058-16571277 GCF_000298275.1 Orycteropus afer afer
TCCTCGGAAGGAAGATGGGGCAATCTACTTCCGTAGTGACACTGCCTCGGAAACCCAAGGAGGGGTCGCTGTGAGTCGGGTCTGACTCAAGGGCACATAACAACAACAACAATGGCTAATGATCTCGAACATTTCTTCATGTGTTTGTTGGCTGCCTAAATATCTTCTTTACTGAAGTGTCTGTTCATATTTTCTGCCCGTTTTTTAAGTGGACTGTTTGTCTTATTGATACTGAAGTGCTGGAATTTTCTATAAATTTTAGAGGTAAGTCTTGTTTGATATGTCATTGCAGAATATATTTTTCCCATTCTGTAAGTTCTCTTTTTACTCATTTGGAAACGTCTTTTGATGAACACAAGAATTGAATTTTTAGAAGGTCCCAGTCATCTAGTTTCTCTTCTGCTGTTTGTGCATATTGGGTTATGCTTGATAGTCTATTTATGCCATGAATTAAGTACCCTAAGTTTGTTCCTATTTTTTCTTTGATGAGTTTTATAGTTTCAGGTTTCACATTTAAGTCTTTGATCCATCTGGAGTTAGTTTTTGTGTATGGTGTGAGGTATGGAACCTGTTTCATTTTTCTGCAAATTGACATCCAGTTATGCCAGAACCATTTGTTGAAGAGATCACCTCCTCCCCATTTAATGGAGTTTGGTTCTCTGCCAAAGATCAGCTGACCATAAGTTGATGGATCGACTCCTGGGTTCTCAATTCTGTTCCACTGATATGTATGTCTGTTTTTGTACTAATACCAGGCTGTAATGACAACTATAGCTGTGTAGTAGGTTTTGAGATCTGGGACTATGAGACTTAGTTCTTCTACAGTAGTGTTTTGCTTATCTGAGGTCTCTTTCTCTTCCATGAAAAATTAGTTATTGATTTTTCCATGTTTTTAAAGAATGTTGATGGAATCTGGCTCTGGATTGCATCGAATGTATAGATTGTTTTGGGTAGTATTGACATTTTCACAACAGTGAAACTTCCTATCTATGAGCATGGTATGTACTTCCATTTATGTAGAACTTATATTGTTTCTTGAAGTACTGCTTTGTTGTTTTCTTTGGTTAGGACTTTTGTGTTCCTGGTAAGATTTTTTCCCAAGTATGTTATCTTTTTGGCAGCTATTGTAAATGGTATTGATTTCCTTATTTCCTTTTCAGCAATCTCTTTGCTGGTATAGAGGAATCCAGCTGAGTTTTGGATGTTGATCTTGTATCCTGCAACTATGCTAAATCTTTCAATAAGTTCCAATAGTTTTCTTGCTCAGTCTCTTGAGCTCTCTCTATATAGGTTCATGTCATTTACAAATAGGGATAGTTTTACTTCTTCCTTACCAATTTGGATGCCTTTTGTTTCTCTTTCTTGCCTTATTGCCCTGGCTATGACTTCCAATATAATATTGATTAGAAGTGGAGAGAGAGGACATCCTTGTTTGGTTCCTGTTAATAAGGGGAATTGTTTCACTCTCTCTCCATTTAGAATAATGTTGGCTATTGGTTTTGCATATATGCCCTTTATTATGTTGAGGAATTCCCTTCTATTCCTATTTTTCTGAGAGTTTTTGTCAGGAATGGATGTTAGAGTTTATCAGATGCCTTTTCTGCATCTATTGATAGAATCATGTGATTCTTTTCCTTTATTTCACATATGTGATGGATTATGTTGATTGTTTTTCTGATGTTGAACCATCCTTGCATACTTGGTATGAATCCGACGTAGTCATGGTGCATTATTATTATTATTATTATTTAATATGTTGTTGGAGTGTATTGGCTAGGATTATGTTGAAAATTTTTGCACCTATGTTCATGAGAGATATTGATCTTCAGTTTTCCTTTCTAGTTGTGTCTTTGTCTGGTTTTGGTATTAGGGTTATGCTTGTTTCATAAAATGAACTTGGGAGGATTCCATCCTTTTCCGTGTTCTGGAATAGTTTGAGTAGGATTTGTGTCAGCTCTTTATTGAATGATTGGTAGAATTCTCCAGTGAAACCATCTAGGCCACAACTTGTTTTTGTTGGTAACTTTTTTTATGACCTGTTCAATTTCTTCTTTTGTAATTGATCTGTTCAGATTTTCTCGACAGTCTGTGTTAGTTTAGGTAAGTAGTATGTTTCTAGAAATCTGTCCATTTCTTCTAGGTTTTCAAATTTGTTGGAGTACAGTTCTTCATTATATCCTGATATTATTCATTTTTATTTCTTTTGGTTCTGTTGTGACATCACCCCTTTCATTTCTTGTTTCTATTTTTTGCATCTTCTCCTTCTTTTCCTTGTTAATTTGCCAGTGGTTTGATTTTATTAATCTTTTCAAAGAACCAACTTCTAGTCTTGTTTTTCTATTGTCTTTCTATTTCTGTTTCATTTATTTCTGCTCAAGTCTTTATTTTTTCTTTTCTTATGGTGGCTATAGGCTTCTTTTGCTGGTCTTTTTCTAATTGTTGAAGGTGTTGGGTTAAGGTATTGATTTTGGCTCTCTCTTGTTTCTTGATGTGTGTATCTATAGCTATAAATTACCCTCTGATCATTGCTTTTTCTGTGTCCTCAAGATTTTGGTATGTTGTGTTTTCATCCACATTTGATTCAAGAATTTTTTTTTATTTCATTTTTGTTTCATCTATTACCTAGCTGTTTTCAAAGAGGGTGTTATTCAGTTTCCATGCATTTGTTATTTTTTCCATTGGTCTTCTTAGTGTTGATTTCTAATCTTATATCTTTGTGATCTGAGAAGATGCTTTGCAGTATTTCAATGATTTTAAATTTATTGGGGCTTGCTTTGTGACCTAACATGTGGTCTGTCCTTGAGAATGTTCCATATGTGTTGTAAAAGAATGTATACTTTGTTGTTTTGGGGTGAAGTGCTCTGTAGATGTCTATAAGTTCAAGTGGTCGATCATATTGTTTAGCTCTTCTGCAACTTTGTTGAGTTTCTTTTCAGTTGTTCTATTATTTATTGAAAGTGGTATATTAAAGTCTCCTACTATTACTGTGGAGTCATCTATTTGTCTTTTCAATTCTGTTAAAGTCTGCCTTATGTATTTTGAGGCTCTTTCATTGGGTGCATAGATACTTATTATGGTTATATCCTCTTGTTCAACTGATCCTTTTATCATTACATAATGTCCTGCCTGGTCTCTTATGGTCTTTTATGTCTTGAAGTCTATTTTATTAGAAATTAATATTATCACTCTTGCTCTCTTTTGGTTGCCATTTTTTTGGTATATCTTTTTCCAAACTTTGATATTTAGTCTATTTTTGTCTCTGTGTCTAAGGCAAGTCTCTTGTAGACAGCATATTGATGGGTCATATTGGTTTTCTTATCCAGTCTGTAATTCCCTGTCTCTTGAGTGGTGCGTTTAATCCATTGACATTCAGTGTAATTATCAACAAGTATGAATTTATCAATGTCATTTTGTTATGTGTTTATTTGTGATGTTGTTGATTTATTTGTTCCATATAATTTTCTATGCTGAGCTCATTTTGTTTATGCATCATGTTATCATCTCCTTCATTGTCATTGTTTCAGTATTTGCTACGTATTTGTTCTTGTCCTCTTTTTCATTTTGATGTAAAGGTTTATTATTTTTCTTTGAGGTTACCCTGTAATTTATTATTTTCTTCCTAAGTTTAAAACAGTCTCTTCTATCTTGCAAGATTCTTGACTTCTTCACCATTTAGAAGTTGTGTAGCTACACTCTTTATTCCTTCTTATTGGTTTGTAGTTGTCTTCATTTACGTATTGATGTCTCTGGAAGGTTGGGCAATCTACTTCCATAGTGATACCACCTCAGAAACCCAACAACGGGTTGCTATGAGCAGGGCCAACTCTACAGCACATAACAACAACAACAGGAACAAGCTTATTTTACTTTGGATACTTCTATAACTAGGTTTCTGGGTTATGTGGTCATGTGTGTTAATCATCACTTGTTGTTTGCTGTTGTTGGTTATCTGTCTTAAGGACGCCCTTTACCATATTTTATAAAGTTGATCTGGTTTTAACAAATTCCCTTAATTTCTGATAATCTGGAAATCTCTTAATTTCACCCTCATATTTGATAGACAGTTTCCTGTGTATATAATTCTTGGTTGGAAATTGTTTTCTTTCAGGGTTTTATAAATATCTTCCCATTGCTTTCTTGCCTTTGTAATTTCTGCTGAGTAATCAGAGTTTAGTCTTATTGGTTGGTCTTTGTAGATAACTTTCATTTTTCCCATGCTGCTTTCAGGATTCTTTCTTTGTCTTTGATTTTAGTGAGTTTGATGATGAAATGTCTTGGTGATTTTGTTTTGGGTCTATCTTATTTGGGGTTTGTTGAACTTCTTGAGTGGACATATTCTCATTTTTCATCATATTAGGGAAATTCTCTTCCAACAAATCTCTCGCAATTCTCTGTTGTTTTATCTGTCGCTTCCTGTGCTGGAATTTCGGTTACATGTAGGTTATTCCTCTTTATCATATCTCAAATGAGTTTTAGGCTTTCTTCATTGTGTTTTGATCTTTTGTCTGATTGATCCTTTAACAGAGTAGTATTGAGGTATTTGTCTTCAATCTCATGAATTCTGTCTTCTAATGATTTGGTTCTACTCCTTTGTCCATTCAGTGTGCTATCTATTTCTGAAATCTTAGTATTAATCTTCTAGATTTCTGTTTGCTGTTTTTGTATGGTTTCTAATTTTTTGTTTAATTTGTCAATTTGTTCTAGTATTGTTTTTGTAACTTGTTCTAGAATTTTGTCTGTGTTTTCCTTAGTTTTTCATCAGTATTTTCCTTGAACTTGTCAGTATTTTATTTGATCTGTCTCTAAATCCATTGAGGGTACCCAAATATTATTCTTTTGAATTCTTTATCTGGAAGTTCTAAGGTTGTTTCTTCTTCAAGGATGTTTTCTGGGTTTCTATCCTGGTCCCTTGTTTCTATTACTTTATCTTGCTTTTCTGTGTGGGCTGTTATGGTCTGTTGTCTCTGAGATGTTGTGGTTTTGTTTTATTTATGTTTAATTTGTGGTTGTATATTGATGTGAGTCACACAGAATTTTTTTTCCCCTTTGTTTTGTTTAGATATATCTGTGTGAGCAGTGTATTGTGCTCTTCTATTTGTTAGTTGCTAGTACTTAGACTCTCATCACCTGTCTTCTAGTGGGTGTGACAGAAAATGAGAGTGCGTGTATAGATCTTGGTTAGCTGTTCTTATAGAGCAGTTGAGGGTGAATTGAGCTGGTATTGCTGCCATCTTGGTAGGTCAGTTGATACAAAAGCAAATGTTGTCACTCACTCAGTGGGTGGGGCTGAAGGAAGTGCAGATATGGTTGGATTTTGCGGGAACCATTTCTCTCTCCCATTCAGTTAGACTAAATAAACAAACAAATAAATAAATAAAACACACACACAAAAAAAAACCCCACAAAAGCAAGAGAACAGAAAACTCAAACTGCATAAACAAATAGGAACAATCACAAAAGAAAACAGAGAAATGCAAGAAATAAGAAGAAAAATTTCAAAATATACTTAAAATAGATAAAAGAAAGATGAGAAAAAAGATTGAAAAAAAAAAAGTCCCAATATCCAGGGATAGTGGAATGAGAGAAAAGAGCAAGAGTAAAAGATTAGGGAAAACTGGAAAAGGGAAAACTAGGGATGGGAAGAACCAAAAGCAAGAAAAAAAAAGAAGAGAACCAGAAAAGGGAAGAGAAAAAAATGAAGAGAAAAAAGTCTCAAGAACCAGGGACGGGAAAGAGGAAATAAAACAAAGGATGAAAGTAGGAAAATAAAAAGAATAATTTAAAAACAAAAACAAAACTGTGGGTGGTGGGGCACATCACCCAAGCTCTGCCAGGGTCCAGACTTCGATGGAGCTCTCACAGGTCAAGAAGGTGGATGGAGGTGGGGGTGGCAGGGATAGCCACATCCTGTTCACCAAGAGGGACAAAGCACAAGAGTAACAAGGGGACTATCACAACTCTTCAGTCATCATTCTCCATGATTGTTCTGTCCTTGGCAGGTAGAACACACTCCCAGGTTGCAGTTCAAGCAAGAATCCCACCCACATGCACTGGAAAAGGCTTCTCTGGCTGCTTGGAAACATCCAAAATGGATGCACTCTCAGGACAGCTACTGACAGTGCACAGATCTGCCTGTCTCCTTCCTCAATGTTTTGCCTTCTGATCGTCAGGCACCAATGCAGTCCTTGCCCATGCAACCTTGGTGAGCAGACCTGATTCTTAGGTTGCTATTGGGAAATATTAAAAATGGCTGTGCCTTCAGGATAGCCAGCAGTCCACAGCTCCATTTATCTCTTTACTCATTGTTTCACTCAGATTTTTCTACTAGTTGATTTTTAATCCCTTTCTTTCTTCTTCCCTTCAAAGCTCTGGTTCCAGGATCATCTTTTGTATCAGTTTCAATTGGTTTCTCATTGCTTTTTTGCAGAGGGTCTGTACAGATTGTCTGCCTATTCTACCATCTGACTGAAACTCTCCCAAGAGGCCAATTATATTTAAAATGGTTTTCCTTTGGTACTAAAACTTATTAAACTTGGAAACTGTATGAGTTCTCCAAATCACTTTCAGAATAACTACTTAAGGATATTGACCTAGAACTAAATATTTAGAAGATGTGCAAGAAAATGATCTGGAAATATGATACAATGGCACATACATTGTTCACAGAACTTTCTTTAAAAGTCTACATGAAAATATCATGTTATATTACAAATAAAAATTCCTATGCAATGGTGATGAATTTCAGTTTCAGTATATCCTAAACAAAAACTCTTTTTGAACACATTTGATCAAAATAATACTTTGGGTTTTGTATTCAAAAGTTCATTTTTGCATCTCCTTTGTCATGGGGCTCTGGTGATGCATTGCCTAAGGCATTTGACTGCTAACCAGAAGGTTTGTGGTTCAAACCTACCAGGTGTTCCATGGAAGAAAGATGGGACAATCTACTTCCATAAAGATTTACCACCTAGAAAAACCAACAGGGGTCAGTCACTATGAGTTAGAATCGGCAGTGAGTTAGTTCGTATTCTTTGACACATTGTAAAGTTCAATTGATATTTTCTTTTGTTTTGCCATCTATAGGAAATATTCTGCTAGCTTTATCTGATAGCAACGTTTCCCAGAAAGTCTTTCCAGGTCAGTTTTCTTCCCTAGTGAGACTTGTGTACCCTCCTCGACCCATTTTTTTTCTGCTCAAACCGTTTTGTGAGTCATTTTCCTGTAACAATCAATTCATTCTTCTTAGGCTTTCAGGGAATCTGCAATCTGGCCCTTTGCTGGTGATGTTACCTGGCTTTGCTCTACTCCTTAGAGGCACCCTCCATGGAAGCCTGAGGCTCCTTCCTGCCACACACATGACTGGCCTCTCTTCAGGGACAACTTTGTTCCCCTTGTTTCTCTACGCATTGTCTTGTCTTCCTCACTAAACTTTACTCAAACTCACTTGCTTAGACTTATATAGGATTCTTAATTTGTATGTGCATGTGTGAGGGTATGCATGTGTGTAAACGTGTACAG
Organism: Orycteropus afer afer; assembly: GCF_000298275.1. Lineage (NCBI taxonomy): Eukaryota > Metazoa > Chordata > Mammalia > Tubulidentata > Orycteropodidae > Orycteropus > Orycteropus afer. The sequence continues at coordinate 16,565,577 of NW_006921614.1, forward strand.
GACATGTGCATAGATGACACCTGTGAGAATTTGATGACTGCTATTGACACTCCTCTCAGAGCACTGCTTACACAAATGAATATCTGTGTATATTCAGAGGGACTCATGGGCATGCTGAATGTCCACAGATTCTGGGTAATCAATCTAGCTCAAAGATTTTCACTTAAGAAAGGCTTATTAAAGAAGCTAGCTTAAAGCCAGCCATTGGTGAAAGACAAATGCCATACATATTTATTTTATGCGAGTCCTTACTGCTTTTTAAGTATTCTTTGTTTTTGAAATAATTTTGTCTCTTCAGTTAGATTGCTACCTCCTTGAATGAAGGGGCAATGAACCTTGAATGAAAATACAAATAATTTAGATTAAACAAGATAAATATAGATTAACATATATTAGTCAGTAAACTGGGTGTCACAAGCAGTTTGCTCTCAGGTGCTTACCTAAAGGTTGGCAGTCCAAACCCACTCAGTGGCACCATGGAAGAAAGGCCTGGCAAACTACTTCCATATAGGGTACAACCAAGAAAACCCTAGGGAACACTTCAACTCTGTAACACATGGGGTTGCCATGAGTTGGGGGCTGCCTCAAAGTCAGTTAACAATAACAATAAAAACACACACTAAAAAAGTAAAAGCAGGAAATGATTTGTGGCCTAAACAAATGACTCTAGAAATCAACCCTTCATGGTGAAGCTAAAGATGGAACCTTGATCTGTGATTTCAGTGAAGGTGAAATAGGAACTCTACTGGTGAGCTTCCCTCACTTGATCAGCAGAAAGAGGTTTGATCGGTAAGAAAAGAGAGAAACAGAAAAGAAAGTAAGAGAAATAAAGGGAAAGAAAAGCTGATGAGAGAGAAAATGGGGAGAGATTAAAGGTGTGAGGAGGAAGGAAAGAGCATATGTAATCAAGGTAGCTATCAGTTTGTTTTATAGTAGCTACTTGTGTGTTACTGTGATGTTGGAAACTATGTCACTAGTATTTCAAATACCAGCATGGTTACCCATGGTGAACAGCTTTTAATAGAGCTTCTTGGCTAAGACAGACTAGGAAGAGAGACCTAGTGATATACTTCCAAATATTAGCCAGTGAAAATCCTATGGATTACAACAGAATGTTGTCCAACTCTTTTGCTTTGAATACATCAGGAGGGATTAATAGCTGAAGGAGGACATCATGTTTTGTGAAGTAAGAGGCCAACAATGGAAAAGGAAACTTTCAGTCAGATGGAATGGAACAAAAAATAGATGAAAAGATGGAATTGACCATTCTGGTGATTGTGAGGATGATGCAGGACCAGGGAGCATTTCATTTTGTTGTATCTAAAGTCTCCATGAGTCATAGTCAACTCTATGGCAGGTAACAACAGCAAAAATCAAGTTCAGAAAAGTTGCCAGGGTTTCCCAAGTTCAAGTTCCTTAAAATGTTTTTGAATAATTCATTTCTATCTTTTGAGAATTTACCCTTTTACACTTCTGTTGTCCTGACAGACCTGAGAAATGCAGAAATAAGCAGAAACAAATCTACAACTCCAGGCTGAATGACTTCTCATTTGTGATCTATTGTAAAAGCACCATCTGTTACTTGTTTGCTCAGCTTCAGAACTAGTCAGATGTGCTTCTTGATTTCCTTTCATCCTTAAATTCTATTGTTGCATTCAACTCCAAATAATACTTGTATGCATCCTATTTCACCATTAAACTAATATTTTCATTTCATAGACTTAAGCTAACTTCATTAATCATTATCTAATCATCATCTCTTCTAACTGGGAAATCACAATAATTTCACCTTTGTTGGCTTCTTTCAAAGAACCTCCTCTTAAAAAAGCTATCTGATAAAATTCAAAAGGTCACAGGATGAGAAATATTGTGGTATTTAATGAATATTTGCATATTCATTTAATTTGTTTGGGGGAGATAAAGAATAGCTGTTACCAAAGCAAATATAATAATTGTCTTAATTAGCAATAAATCTGGAATAGATATTTTAGAAGGTTAGAGTCAATATGGCAAGCAAATATTTATATAAGATGTAACTGTTAATGAGTACTTACTTGAACTGTCTTAATTGATTTAATTTTTAATTATAAGACCCATGTTTGTTTTCCTTCTGAGACCTTTATATTTTTAAATAAACATAGACAGTAGAGTCTTTATTAAATACGTTGAGGGAGAGAAAGGACCAGAAACCATGTTCTCGGTTGTGGTTTTACAAAGTTCAGTCCTCAGAATGACCAAGGCAGGGATTGGCAAACTTTTTCTTTAAAAGGCCATGTACCAAACATTTCAGGCTTTATGAGCCATAGGATCTCTGTACCAACTAACCCCTTTCTACCATTAAAGTTCAAAAGCAGACATAGACAAAGCATAAGCAAATGGAAGGAAGGTTGGGCTATCTTCTTCCGTAGTGATACTGCCTCGGAAACCCAAGGATCCACTATGAGTCGGATCCAACTCGGTGGCAGTGTATTTGGTGTTGTCTGGTTTGAAGCAAATGGGCATGGATGTTTTCTAATGAAACTTTATTTGCAAAAACAGGCAGCACAAATATATGTAGCTGTATTTTTCAAAAGTTAAATCAGTTGAGAAGGAGAACTGGTGAGACAATGGTTAAATACTCAGCTGCTAATCAAAAGATTGGCAGATCAAACCCATTCAACCGCTCTGCAGAAGACTTGGTGATCCAACTCTGTAAAGATTGCAGGCAAGAAAATCCTGTGGGGCAGTTCTATTCTGTCACAAAGGGTCCCTATGAGTTGGAATCAACCATAGAGCACACAACAACAACAAATCAGTTAGGGCTATAGACTTGAGGAGCTATCCTATACAAAGAGTACAGGAATTTGGGTTCACAAGCTTTTTGACATTTATTTTGGTTGTTTAGAGTCTTTTTTTCTTTTATGCCTAGATTCTTAGTTTCATAGCTAAAGTTGCTGAAGGAGTAAGATGTTTCTGTAGATCAGGTCTTAGCAAACTGTGGCAGCAGGCCAAATCTGGCCCAAGCCCATCTTTGTAAATTAAATTTTATGGCTGCTTTTTTGGGTTACATGGCAAAGTTTAATAGTTGTTACAGAGATCTTATGGGCAACTAAAACTAAAGTATTTTACTATCTAGCTTTTTACAGAAAACGTATGTGGACTCAGCTATATATAACTAACTAAAGTGTTAACTTCAAGCAAAAATAAAAGTTGTATGTCATGGATGGTTAATGAACATTTGTGTAATGAATTTATTGTTCATAGATAAATCTGATAAACACGTGAACATAAAATTATTAATTATTATGCCACCAAAAATAATTCTCATTACATATATGAATTACATGAAGCTAACTTCCCCTGCCTTGTTCTTCCTAAGACAGAGCTAACTGGTCTGCCACTTGTCAGCTGGAAGAGTAGTTCCAAGTGAAGCCCATCCCATCATCAGAGAAAAACTGAGACTGGGGGAAAATTAAGAAAGGGAGGAGTAAGGAGAAGATGAGAAGGCCACTTAGTTATAGATTTTATGCCCAAATTTTAAGACAAAAACTGTTGTGGTGGTTGTTAGATGTCCTAAAGTCAGTTCCAAACAGTAGTGACCCATATATGACAGAATGTAATGTGGTCTGATCCTGTACCATCTAACAATCATTGTTGTTTAAACCCATTATTGCAGCCACTGTATCAATGCATCTCATCATCCTCTTTTTCACTGACCCACCACTCTGGTGGTGTACTGTCTAAGGCATTTGATTGAGAACCAGAAGGCTGGTGGTTCTAACCCACCAGCCACTCATCAGAAGAAAGATTGAGCAATGTACTTCTGTAGTGATATCACCTTGGAAACCCAAGGAGAGGTCACTATGAGCTATGAGTCCCATCTGACTTGATGGCAGTGAGGGATTTTTTTTTTTTTTTTGGAGTTTGCTACTTTACCTAGCATGATGTCCTTCTCCAGGGACTGGTCCCTCCTGATGATATGCCCAAAGTATGTGAGATGAAGTTTCACCATCCTTGCTTCCAAGGACCATTCTGGTTATACTTCTTCCAAGTCAGATTTATTTGTTCTTCTGGCAGTCCATGGTATAGTCAATATTCTTTGCCAATACCTTATTTCAAATGCATTAATTCTTCTTCAGTTTTCCATATTCATTGTCCAGTTTTGTATGCATATGAGTGATTCAGAAGACCACAGCTTAGGTTGGGTGCACCTTAGTGCAGACTGACATCTTTGCTTTTGAACACTTTAAAGAGGTCTTTTGCAGCAGATTTTCCCAGTGCAATATTGTTTGATTTCTTGACTGCTGTTTCCATGACTATTGATCGAGTGCAAGTAAAATGAAATCCTTGACAACTTCAATCTTTTTTCCATTTGTCATGATATTGCTTATTGTTTCAGTTGTGAGGATTTTTGTTTTCTTTATATTAAGGTGTGATTCATATTGAAGGCTGTAGTCTTTGGGGTTCTTCAGTAAGTGCCTCAATTCTTCTTCACTTTCAGCAAGCAAGGTTGTGTCATCTGCATATCACAGGTTTTTAATTAGTCTTCCTGAAATCCTGATAGCATATTTTCTTCATATAATCCAATTTCTCATATTGTTTCCTCAGGAAACATATTGAATATGTATAGTGAAAGGATATAACCTGATATTTACCCTTCCTGATTTTATAGCATACAGTATCCCCTTGTTTTGTTTGAATGACTGCCTCTTGATATACGTATACATTCTGTGTGAACACAATTAAGTCTTCTGAAATTCTCATTCTTTGCAATGTTATCCATAATTTGTTATGATCCACTCAGCTGAATGGCTTTTCATAGTCAATAAAACATAGGTAAACATTTTTCTGGTGTTCTCTGATGTCAGCCAAGATCCATTTGACATCAATAATATCTCCTGTTCCACTTCCTCTTCTGAATTTGACTTGAATTTCTGGCAGTTTCCTTAATTGTATGTAATATTAATTATATTGTACAATAATTTCCACATTCCATTGCATCACCTTTGTTTGGAATTGGTATGAATATGGATCTCTTTCAGTTGGTTGGCTAGGCAGGTGTCTTCCAAATTTCTTGTCATAGATGAGTGAGCACTCCCAGTGTTGCATTCATTTATTGAAGCATCTCATTAAGTATTCCATCAATTTCTGGAGCCTTATTTTTCTTCAATGCCTTCAGTGCAGCTTGGACTTCTTCCTTCCATACCACTTGTTTTAGATCATATGCTACCTCCTGAAATTATTTAATGTCAACCAATTCTTTTTGGCACAGTGACTTTCTGTATTCCTTCCATCTTATTTTGATGCTTCTTGCATCATTCAATTTGGTGCATTGCACACTAATAACCAAAGACAAGAAGAGTTGTGGAATGACATCAAGGGCATCATAAACAAAGAAAGCAAAAGGTCATTAAAAAGATAGGAAAGAAAATATCAAAATGGATCTGAAAAGACACTTTGAAACTTGCTCTTGAAAGGAGAATAGCTAAAGCAAATGGAAGACATGTTTAAGTAAAATAACTGAACAGATTTCAGAGGGTGGCTCGAGAAGTCAAAGTAAAGTATTATAATGAAATGTGCAAAAGTCTGTAGTTAGAAAACCAATAGGGAAGAACATGCTTAGCATTTCTTAAGCTGAAAGAATTGAAGAAAAAATTCAAACTTCAGTTGAAATATGATAAAAGATTTCTTTTTTTTTTTTTTTTTTTAGGATTTGGGTGAA
>NW_006921614.1:16578705-16585461 GCF_000298275.1 Orycteropus afer afer
TCCAAATCTGCATCCTTTCCTTCAAGGCTCAGGGGTCCAAGATTATCTTCTGTGTCTGTATTTATTGGTTTCCCTTTTCTTTGTTGAAGAGGGTCTGTGCAATCCTTCTGCCTAGTCTGCCATCTTGCCCCGCCTATGATAAAAGATTTCTGTGATAAAAACTAGGCTTCTAAAAATTTAAATAAACATTCTATTCAGGGTTTTAAAATATGGAAGTTTGCAATCTGGATGATTTATTTCTTTGACTATCTCAACGGAAAGTTTTGGCAGTTGATCAAACAAACTGTCATCTATCACCCACAGACCTGGTGGAGTCTTTCCATTTTTGGGGTATGTTGTCATTGTTTCACTCTTGTTTCAGTCTTTGCTGGATGATCATTCACTTTTCTACCATATATACTCCAATGTGAGCTTCATAGAATCAGCAGAAACAAAAACACAGAAACTTTTAGAGATGTCTTCAATTATTACTTCCCCCAAATGAAGAAACAGATGGGACACCAAATTTGACATGCTCATTCCCTGTCCTTGAAGTTATTGCTGGAATTCTCTTGCCATTTTCTGCTATATTAATTATCTTCCAGGTATGAATCTTTTAAATAAAATATGCCAACATGTGAGCCAGAGAAGGAGAGTCCTGCTGCTTTGCAGGTGTGCTATATCACTTAGGGGCAAGAGTTGATCCACCAAAGATTGTTTTGAACAGTATCTAACAGTTCTGGGATTTATTAAGCACTTTAATACAGGCTTTAATGAGGCTGGCTCCTCAGATAAAATTCCATGGGCCTGCAGTGTCAATGTAACTAAAAAAAATATGAATTGTGCTCTCATCATTGTAACAGGTAAGTGTGAGTAAGTAGTGATGAAAAGGCCTGGCACCTGCCTCATAGGAGTGTCCACCATGGCCATGGAAGCCTTGCCAAGCTGTCTTTTGTTGCATTTGTGGAATTTTTCTTCATAAGACATTCCACACATAGGTCTCCCCTAGCCCTTCAGTCAACACTGACAGCCACCCTTCTTGTTGTTCATCTGTAATAAAAACATAATGATAGGGATAGCCCAAACATCTTAATACCTTTCGAACATGTCAGGACCGAGGCTGGCACAGCCTTGCAGGCTCTGGGGTCCTGGGAGGCCTCCTCAGGCAATGGGAGTAGCTGCATGGCTAGATTCCCTGTGTCATCAACTAGCTTTCAGGGAGATGGAGGCACCCTGATGGGGATCATAAAGGTGATTTAAGAGTTAGTAATCTGACTCCTCCTACCAAACTGCATCAGAGAGAGCACATGTTAGCATGCTGCAAACCCAGAGGTGTAACCTGGGGATCAGGCACCTGAATTCCCAAAGGAAGGTTTACACATGGTCAGAAGGCCAGAGGCCCTTGGTAGGTGTGTTCCAGGATTGCCCTGGGGCAATGCCCAGACTGAGACAGTCACCTGGGAAATGCAGGGCACCAGGGGAGACAAAAGGAGCTCTGGTGGCTTAATAGTTAAGCATTCAGCTGCTAACCAAAAGGTCCTTAGCTGGACCCCACCAGCTGCCCATTGAGAAAAAGATGAGGTAATCTGCTGCTACAAAGATTTACAGCCTCAGAAACTGTGGAGCAGTTCTACTCTGTCCTAATAGGTCATTATGAGTTGGAATGGATTGGATTATAGTGGGCTTAGGCAAGGAAATTGAAGTGTTCTCACAGGCCCCATCCACACACTAACACAACCACACCACCCTTTTCCAAGCAGAAGTAAGTTTGTTTAATAAAAGAGAGATGGCAGGCAGGAACCCCTATCCTTCTCTCTGTTTCTATTTCTCTGTCTAGGGGATATCTGTGTAGGGAATAACTGTGGGATGACCTTAATCACTCTTTTCTCACCCATTAGTGAGGATGGTGGGGTATTTGAACACACTGACCTGCTCCTTTCCCAGTACCCACCCTGCCCAGCATCCAGGTAGTCAGATGAGCACCTTGAGGGCCCACTCTGTTCCTTGCCCGTGAGTAGGGAAGGATCTTTGGGGAATCTCTCCGCAGGAGCTCCAGTCGGGTCGCAACTCTAGGCGCTGCAATTGGAGCAAGCTCTTGGGGACTGCTATTCCTCTTGTGAGGACGGCCATCAGCGCCTGTTCCCAGTGCCTGGCTCTGCAGAAGAGAAGCCACCAGAGGAGCTCCAAGGTGGTTGGAATCCTTGAATTTCCTGGAAAGGAGAAAGGGCAGCGACCGGGTCCTGAAAACACTGTTAGATCTTGGGGCGGAGGCTGCTTGTTTATGGTAACCCATTCTTTCTCCTAGGGTCACCGCTGAAGAGGGCCGGCTCACTGGGACCCTGGGTTAAAGCAGGACGTGCCTGTCTTGTTTTGGTGCTACCATGAATTGCTTTTGGAAACGTGGAACCCAAACAACAACCATGGAAGCCCCAAAGGTCCATGACTCCATACTGCAGGGCAGCAGGCCCTCACTGTATGTATGTATATCTATCTAGCTAGCTACCTAGCTAGCTATCAAAACCAAATCCATTGCATGCCAGTAGGTTCTGACTCATAATGACCCTACAGGACAAACTAGAATTGCCTATACCATTTCCAGAGCTGTATATCTTATTTATTTATTTTTTATAAACTCTTTTTTTTTTTTTTTTTTTTAAATTGTGATTTGGGTGAAAATTTACAGAGCAAATACACTTTCCATACAGCAGTTCACTTACACTTTGTCTCATGACATTGACCACAATTTATCACAATGCAACATCTCTCTTCCTACATCCTCCCCATAGTTACCTCTTCCCAGTGTCCATCCCTCCATGCACTCCTGCCCCCTGAGCTGTCTCCCTGTGCATAAGCAGCCCTTCTTTCTCTCTCCCATGCTTGTTCTCTCCAAGGAGTGTATCTACCTCAGGTAAATGTTCAACTCATATGCCTGTCTATTGTTTGACTGGAAGCCACAGGTGTGGGTATAATTCCAGACCTGAAGGGCAGTTAGAGGCCATAATCTCAGTGGTTCCACCAGGCTCTATCAGACCAGCAAAACTGGTCTCCCCCCCCTTTTTTTTTCCAAATGATTTGGGTTTGGTTCCACATTGTTCTCCCTGTCTATCCAGGATCTCCTACATAGATCCCCTTCCAAGTGGTTGACAGTAGAGCCAGGCACCATCTAGTTCTTCTGGTCTCATAGTCGTATAGGCTGCAGATTGGATGCAATTAGTCCGCTAGGACTAATTGTTTCCATGAATTTTTGGTTTTCTTCATTCTTCTTGACTCTGGACGAGGAGAGACCCATTGTTGCATCTAGATGGCAGCTTGCAAGCTTTTAAGATCCCAGTCACTACTCGCCACAGTAGGAGGTGGGACAATGTTTTGTGTAGTATGTTATGCCAATTGAGCTTGATGTCCTCTGCGACTATGGTCCCGAGCCCACAGGTTCAACTACTTGGTCCCTCTGGGTAGCTGGCTGTGACCAAGCAGTGACTACAACCTTGCAGGGCTGTATATCTTTACAGAAGCAGACTGACATTGTTCTCCCACAGAATGGGTGGTGAGTTCAAACAGCTGACTTTTCAGTTAGTAGTTGAGTGCTTACCCACTGTACCAGGGGTCCTTATATATACATACACACACATACACACATGTGTGCATGCACTCATACACACATACACATTGTTCTTAGGTGCCCTTATGATAGTTCCAACTCATTGCAACCACATGCACAAACAGAGCAAAACATGCCTGGTCCTGCACCACCCTCGCAGTCATTGCTGTGTTTGAGCTCATTGTTCCAGCCAATGTGTCAATCCTTCTCATCTCATTGCAGTCTTCCCCTTTTCAGTGACCCTCTACTGACATCAGTTTTCATAACTGCCCTTTGTTTGCTCGCTTTATTTGTAGTATATATAAATACATATACAGAAATATCCTCTGTTAGAACTATATATATTCCTGAGTGTAGTTCCATTTGTCTTCCCACTCTTTGAGAGTTCAGCTTGAGTGTCCATCTATGTAGCCACTAGTAGATAATTGTTATTATTGTTATTGCAGGATCATGTATGTAATAATGTTTACCTTTGTTGCATTTAGGAGCTCTGGTGGTGTAGTGGTTCAGGCATTTGGCTGCCAGCCAAAAGGTTGGTGGTTCTAATCCACCAGGTGTTCCATGGAAGAAAGAAAGTCTGCTTCTGTGAAGATTTACAGCCTTGGAAACCCAATAGGGATCACTATGAGTTGGAATTGACTTGATGACATTGAGTTGGTTTTATATTTTTTAATTGCATTTAACTCTTGTGCTCCTCCCAGTGTCTACTGACTTCCCCCTTATTGTACATTGCCTCTCCCTTCAACCAAATTAATATATGTCTACCATCTAGTTAATGACTTATTCTCCCTTCCCCTATTATACCCTGGCAATCTCAAAAGAATGTTTCTTTCTGTTAGTAAACTTTTTTTGACTTTTTACAGTAGTGGTTTTGTACAATATTTGTCCTTTTGTGATTGACTCATTTCACTCAGCATAATATCTTCCAGATTCATCATGTTATGAGGTATTTCACTGTTTCATCATTATTCTTTAATGTTACATAGTATTCTACTGTGTGTATGTTTTGTGTATATGGTTTATCCATTCATCAATTAATGGGCACTTAGGTTGTTTCCAACTTTTTGCTGTTGTGAGTAGTGCTGCTATGAACAGAGGTATGCATATACTGTTCATGTCATGTCTCTTACTTGTCTAGAATATACACCTAGTAGTGGGATCACATGGTATGTCTGTTTCCAACATTTTAAGGAAATGTCATATAGTTTCCATAGTGGTTACACTATGTGCAGTCCCACCAGCAGTATGCAAGTGTTCCAGTTTCTATACTGCTTTACTAGCTTTTGTTGTTTTCTGTTTTTGAAATTTGCTATTAATGTTGGAGAAGATCTGGTGGCATAATGCCGAAGGCATTTGACTGCTAAGCAGAAGACTTGCAGTTCAAACTCACTAGCCACTCCTGGGAAGGAGAGTTGGACAATCTACTTCCATAGTGATACTGCCTCGGAAACCCAAGGAGGGGTCACTATGAGTTGGATCCAATTCGACGGCAGTGTGTGTGTGTGTGTGTGTGTGTATTAATGCTGGGGTGAGATGATATTTCATTGCTGTTTTGATTTGCATTTCTCAAATGGCTAATGATCATGAGCATTTATTCATGTGTTTGTTGGCTGTTTGAATATCTTCTTTGGTGAAATTTGTCTTCATGTCCTCTGCCCATTTTTCAAATTGGATTGCTTGTCATTTTGTTGTTGATGTGTTGAAGATTTCTGGTTTGTATAATTCTAGAGATTAATCTCTTGTCCTAGATGTTGTTGCCAAAATTTTTTTCCCAGTCTGTAGTTTCCTTCTGCTCTTTCAGTGAAGTCTTTTTGTGTACATAGATGTTTAATTTTTAGGAGGTTCAAGTCATCCAATTTGTCTTCTGCAGTTTGTGCATTTTTAGTTATTTTGGTAGTGTATTTATGCCATGTGTTAGGGATCCTAAGCCTGTCCCTGTTTTTTCTTTGATGATCTTTATAGCTTTTACTTTAATATTTAGATCTGTCTTGACTTTGTTTTTTGTGTATGCTGTGAGGTATGGATCTTGTTTCATTTTTCTGTAAATGGATATCCAGTTTTGCCAACATTTAATGAATTTTGGCCCTTTGCCAAACATCCCTTGTCCATTGGTGGATGAATTTACTTCTCAATTCTATCTATTGGTCTATGTGTCTGTCATTATACCAATACCAGGCTATATAAACTATTGTGATTTTGTCTTAGGTTTTGAGATTGGGGAGTGCGAGGCTTCCTACCCTGCTTGTGTTATTAGTGCTTTGCTTATCTGGGTTCTCTTTCCTTCCAAATAAAGTTGGTGATGAGTTTTGCAACCTCTTTAAAGAATGATGATAGAATCTAGATCAGAATCACATTATTTCTGTAGATCACTTTGGGTAGTATTGACATTTTCACAATTTTAATCTTTCTGTCTATGAGTCTGGCATGTTTTTCCATGTATATAGGTCTTTTTTGGTCACTTGTAGTGGTGTTTTGTACTTTGCATAGGTCTTTTACATCTCTGGTTAGATTTATCCCTAAGTATTTCAACTTTTGGGTGGCTATTGTAAATGGTACAACAATGGTACAATTGTTTCCTGATTTACTTCTCACAATTCTCTTTCTTCATGTAGGGGAATCCAATTGATCTTTGTACATTGATCTTGAAGCCTACCACTTTACTGAATCCTTCTATTAGTTTATGTGGTTTCCTTATTGAATCTCTGGGATTTTCTATGTATATGATCACATCATATACAAATAGAGACAGTTTTACTTCTTTGCCAATTTGGATCATGTTTATTTCCCTTTCTTGCCTTATTGCTTTAGTGGGGACATCCAATGTAGTATTAAAGAGGAGTGGTGAAAAAAGCACTTTTTTCTGGTCCCATCCACAAGGGGTATGTTTTTCAGTATATCTCCATTTAAAATAATGTTGGCCATTGGTTTTGTATATATGCCCTTAATTATGTTGAGAAATTTCCCTTCTATTCCTAATTTGCTGAGTGTTTTTTTTTTTTTTATTAAGAGTGAGTGTTAGCAGTAGTCAAAACTGCCTGGTATTGGTTCAATGACAGATACATAGACCAATGGAATAGAATTGAGAACGCAGATATAGATCCATCGACCTATAGTCAGCTGATCTTTGACAAAGGCCCCAAATCCATTAAGTGGGGAAGAGAATGTTTGTTTAATAAATG
>NW_006921614.1:16587426-16589603 GCF_000298275.1 Orycteropus afer afer
TTTTTTTTTTTTTTTTTTAATGACCTGTTCTATTTCTTTTTTTGATGGATCTCCTCAAATTTTATAATTCAAGTAGTGTTAGTTTGGGTAGGTAGTGTCTTTCTAGAAATTTGTTCATTTCTTTTGTTTTTCAAATTTGTTGGAATACAGTTCTTCATAGTAGTCTGCTTTTATTTATTTATTTATTTTTAAATATCAGTTGGTTTTGTTGTGACAACACCCATTTCATTTGTTATTCATGTTATTTTCATCTTTCCCTTCTTTTCTTTTATTAAATTTGCCAGTGGTCTGTCAATTTTATTAATCCTTCCAAAAAACCTACTTCTAGTCTTATTGTTTCTGTCTGCCCATTTTCTGTTTCATATATTTCTACTTGGATCTTGGTTATTTCCTCCCTTCTGGTGACTATAGCTTTTTTTGTTTTGTTTTGCTGTTCTTTTTCTAATTGTTGGAGATATTGGGTTACTATGTTGCTTTAGTTAGTTATTTCTTCTTTTTTGATGTGTGCACTTATTGCTATAAATTGTCCTGAGGATCATTTTGCTGTATCCCAAAGATTTTGATATATTGTATTTTCCTTATGCTTTGATTCAAGGAAGATTTTAGTTCATTTTTTAAAATTTCTTCTACTACCAAGTAGTTTTTAGTTTGTTAGATGTTATCAGTTTGAGTTTTTGATTTTTTCGTTGATCTTCCTGTTGTTGATTTCTAACTTTGCAGTATTGTGATCTGAGAGGGTGGTTTGAAGTATTTCAATGATTTTAAGTTTACTGAGGAATCCTTTGTGGCCTAATAGATGGTCATTTCTGGAGAATTTTCCATATGTGATGAAATCCACTGCCATTGAGTAGATTCCAACTCATAATGACCCCCATTGGTTTTCCAAGGTGGTAAATCTTTATGGAAGTAGATTGCCTTATCTTCCTTCCACAGAATGGCTGGTGGGTTTGAACCACTAACCTTCTGGCTAGCAGTCAAATGCCTTAGGCACTGCTCCACCAGAGCTTCTGGAAAAGGCTGTCTATAGTGCTGTTGTTTGAGTGTAGTATTCTGTATATATGTATGAGGTCAAGTTGGTTGATTGTGTTGTTTAGATCCTCTGTATCTTTGTTGAGTTTCTCTTTAGTTGCTCTGTCTTTCACTGAAAGTGCTTTATTACTTTTGGAGTAGTCTGTTTTCAATTCTATTAAGGTTCAATTTATGTATTTTAGGGCTCTTTTGTTTGGTATGTGAATATTTATTTTAGCTATGTCCTCTTGTTGAACTGACCCTTTTATCATTATACAATGTCCTTCTTTGTCTCTTTTGCTGATTTTTTGCCTTAAAGCCTATTTTATCAGAAGTTAATATTGCCACTCTTACTCTTTTTTGGTTACCATTTACTTGATACATGTTTTGGTAAACTTTGACTTGTGCTTTAGTTTTGTCTTTGTCTCTAAAATATGTCTCTTGTAGACAGCATATTGATGGGTCATATATTCTTATCTGTTCTGCTACTCTGTGTCTCTTGACTGGTGGATTCAATCTATTTACATTCAGAGAAATTATTGATGTGTATGAATTTATTGCTATCATTTTGGTGTCCCTTTTTTTGTGTATGGTGTTGATGGTTTCTTTGTTCAATCCATTTTTCAGTGCTGAGTTCATAACATTTATGGATTTTATTATTATTCTCTTTGTTGCTATTTACTACGACTTTATGATTTTCTTTTCTTTTTTCTTTAGTTTGGTTAGAAAGTTTATTAGTTTTCTTTGAGGTTACTCTGTAATTTATTGTTATCTTCCCAACTTTAAAACAGTCTTGCTATCATCTTGACTTCCTCTCCATCTACACCATTTCTTCCCTCTTTTTTCTTTGTAGTTGTCATTGTTTACAAATTTGCATCTCTGGTTCCCTACACCTTATAGGTTCATTTTATTTTGGATACTACTGTATCTGGGTTGCTTTCCAAGCGCTGTTGTCATGTGCCACGGTCTCTGGTTGTTGTCTGCCTTTTTTTATTCATTGTCCATAGGACTCCTTTTAGCAATTCTTGTAAGTTTGGTGTGGTTTTTACAAATTCCCTTGTTGTTGTTGTTGTTATGTGCTGTCGAGTCGGCCCCGACTCATAGCGACCCCTCCTTGGGTTTCCAAGGCAGTATCACTACGGAAGTAGGATTGCCCAACCTTCCTTCCG
>NW_006921614.1:16589703-16592128 GCF_000298275.1 Orycteropus afer afer
GGGTTTGAACCGCCAGCCTTCTGGTGAGCAGTCAAGTGCTTTTAGCCGCTATGCTACCAGAGCTCCCACAAATTCTCTTAATTTCTGTTTATTTGGAAATATCCTAATTTCATCATTGTATTTGATTGAAAATTTTGCTTGATGTATAATTCTTGGGTAGTGGTATTTTTCTATCAGTGTTTTGTATATGCCATCCCATTACCTTCTTGCCTGCCTGGTTTCTGCTGAGAAATTGGAGCTTAGTCTTATTGGTTCTTGGTAAATATTTGTTTTTCCTGAACATCTTTCAGGATTCTTTCTTTGTCTTTGGTTTGGAGAGTTTGATTTTGATTTATCTTGATTATTCTTTAAGGTCTATCTTATGTGGGGTTTGTTGAGCTTCTTGAGTCCATATTTTCTCATCTTTCATGATATTGGGGAAGTTTTCTTCCAACAAATCTTCAACAATTTTTTCAGCACTTTTTTTTTTTTTTTTTTTTTGGTGTCTTTCTTTCTGTTCTGGAATTCTGATCATATATAAGTTATTTCTCTTGGTGGTGTCTCATATAATTCTTTCTTCGATTTCTTCTTCTTTTTTTATTATTCCTCTAATAGGTTAGTACTGAGAGATTTTTCTTCCATTTCACTACTGTTGTCTTCCATTGATTCAATTCTATTCCTTTTCCCATTCAATGTCTTATCTATTTCTGAAAATTTAGTATTAATCTTCAGAATTTATATTTGCTTTTTTTCCCTATAGTTTCTAATTTTCCATTTGTTCTTGTGATATTTTTATGAATTTTTCTAGAGTTTTATATTTTACTTGACTTTTTTCCCCTGTAATTCCTTGGTGTTGTCTTTGTTTTCCTTGATGTCTGTCCTTCTCAGCCAAAGAGACCTAAGCATAATTAAAAAAAAAAAAAAAAAAAAATCCTTATCAGTTACTACCAATAATATTTCTTCTTCCAGAAGATTTTCTGGTTTTATATTTTGGTCACTTGTTTCAGTTATCTTGTCCTTATGTGTTTATTTATTGCATGTGATTTGACATTGTCTGATGCCTCAGAGACTCATGGTGTTATTGTATTGACTTGTTGATTGTAAGCTAGTTTGCTTCACCATGATTTTTTGTTTTATTTTGTTTTAATATATTCAGGCAATGGGGTAGATGTATTATTTTGGTCACTAGTTTGGCAGCACTGAAGTCCTCACAAACTCTCATGAGTTTGGTAGTGGTTGGAAGTTGTAGCACAAATATCTGGTTGCTGTTCTTGTTTATTGTTGTTGTTATTAGGTGCCATCGAGTCATTTCCAACTCATAGTGACCCATGCACAGCAGAATGAAACATCACCCAATCCTGCACCAGCTCCAGGATCCTTGCTATACTTGAGCCCCTTGTCGCAGCCACCACGTCAATCCATATCATCAAAGACCTTCCCCTCTTTCATTGACCATCCACCTTACCAAGATTGACATCCTTCTCCAGGGAATGGTCCCCTCTGGCAATGTGACCAAAGTAGTTGAGACGAAGTCTGACCATTCTTGCTTCCAAGGAGCATTCCGGCTGCACTTCCTCAAGGACAGATCTGTTACTTCTTTTAGCAGTCCATGGTACTTTCAGCATTCTTTGCCAGCACCACAACTCAAAAGCATCAACCCTTCTTTGGTCTTCCTTATTCATATTCCAGCTCTCACATGCATATGAGGCAATTAGAAATATCATGGCCTGTGTCAGGTGCACCTTAATACTCAAGGAGACATCCTTGCTCCTCAGCACTTGAAAGAGTTCCTTCACAGCCGACCTGCCCATTGCTACACATCATCTAATGTCCTGACTGCTGCTTCCATTGGCATCAATTGTACAACCAAGCAATGTGAAGTCTTTGACACCTACAATCTTTTCTCTATTTATCATGATGCTGCTTACTGGTCCAGTTGTGAGGATTTTTGTTTTCTTTACATTGAGATGTAATCCACTCTGCAGACTATTTTCCTCAATATTCATCAGTAAGTACCTCAAGTCATCTTCACTTTCAGCAAGTAAAGTTGTATCATCAGCGTACCTCAGGTTGTAAATGATTCTTCTTCTAATCCTGATGCCACATTCTTCTTTATGTAGTCCAGCTTCTCAGATTATTTGCTCAGCATATAGATTGGATAAGAATGGGGAAAGGATATAACCCTGACACACTCCCTTCCTGATTTTAAACCATGCAGTGTCCCCTTGTTCCATTCAAATGACAGCCTCCTAGTCAATTACAGTTTCCTCATGAGTACCATTAAGTGTTCAGGAATTCCTATTCTTTTCAGTGTTATCCATAATTTGTCATGATCCACACAATCAAATACCTTTGCATAGTCAATAAAACACAAGTAAACATCTTTCTGGTATTCTTTGCCTTGAGCCAAGATCCATCTGACAGCAGCTATGATATCCCTTGTTCC
>NW_006921614.1:16594303-16595924 GCF_000298275.1 Orycteropus afer afer
TGATAATGCAGCTCTTGCCCGGTTCTACTTTGAGAGCTTTCTAAGCTACGTGACTCATCTTCCTCCTCTGTATTGGACAATGTTTCCAGACTATTCAAAAGTTGTATAGTAATGTATCAGACAGTGTTTCTCTGCTATTCATAAGGTTTTTCTTGGCCAATTCTTTGAGAAGTGGATGGCTTCTTCCTTTTTCCTAGTATGTCTCAGTCTGTAAGCCAGGCTGATACCTGTGTACCAGGTACATCCCACTGCGTTTGAAACACCAGTGGCATACCCTCAAGACTCACAGCAACATGTCACCACAGTAGGACAAACCGAGAGACAAGTTTGTCTCCATTAGCTATTGAAAACCTCTCCAGCCACCCTTATCTGGATCCCTGTGGCTGACTCCTTGATCTGTTCCGGTCCCCTTTGCTTTTTCTGTTCTCTCCCTGCTTTCCTGCCTTGCTGCTTGTGGGATGTGGCCTGGGTTCCCTCTGCTCACCTGGATCCCTGCAGCTGATTCCTTTTATAGACTACAAGTGGAAACATGGTCTTGTAAAGCAGCTGAATACAGGCTGGGCAGGTGTTGGCTATTATCTGTGATTGATCTAGTGGTTCTGTAGCTGGTGGTATGCCCAGGAGGTGTGGTATGTATGACTGGGTAGGGCCACTGACTCCTGACTGAAGTGAGTCAATAAATAAACAAATAAATAAGGAGGGTATCTTTGTTGTCTAGTGCTGCTATGACAGAAATACCACAAGTTGATGGCTGTAACAAACATAGATTTATTTTCTTACAGTTTAAAAGCTAGTATTCTGAATTCAGAGTGCCAGATCTAGGGGAAGACTAGACTAGAAGTCTGAGTTCACAGTGCTGACTCTGGGAGAAGACGTTCTCTCTCTAGGTTCTGGTTAGATGCCCCTTAACCTTGGGTTTTAGTTCTGCCTTCTATGCCCACTGTATCAAGCTAGAGGTTTCTTCTGACTCACAAAGCTGCAGGGGCATAAGAACTGAATTGGCAAACATAGCAGGCTGCTGGCTCCTGAGGCTGATGAATCCATGATTGGCAAGAAAATGGCAGATTGTTCATAGACTGTGAAGGCAACAACTTCAAGATTGGCAAGCAACATGACAGGTCACTGGTTCAAGTCCAGAAACTGGAGATGATGGCTGGGCTAAATGCAGGATCTATTTTATATATGCTGGAAGCAGGCAATACCCGTAAGGCAACTCTGCTTCAACAAATTAACTGTTTACAGCAGATTCCACCATGGAGGTAAATATACCACATCCATTCTCATGGAGGGGGAATAATTACATCACAGCTCTCAAGTCACTCAAAATCATGGCCCAGCCAATTTGACACACAACCTTAACTACTACAAAAGGGGAAGAGGAAGGAAAAAAAATGAAAACAAGTTGGGGAGAGGGAAGAACTAAGAATTAAGAAAAAAGAAAAAGGTAGTACAGTACTGGTGCAAGCACTACCTGCTAAACACAGCTTCAGTGAGAATGTTGCATTTGCTCTTCAGGATCACACAAAAACAACTGTAGGGGCAGTTATGGATGCTGCTTACTGTGGCAGTGACTGGAGCTAGGCTCCTACTCCACTGGGTGGAAAAAAAAAAGTTGGGGGGA
>NW_006921614.1:16596047-16598877 GCF_000298275.1 Orycteropus afer afer
ATATATATATATGGTGGGGGAAAAGAAGTAAGAACCATGAAGAAGGAAATATAGGTGGCATTGCACTGGTGCAAGCACTAGCCACCAAACATAGCTACAGTGGAAACATGACACACACTTTGCAACAACATGTACCACTTACTACAGAGGGACACGGGCAGATCTTGTGTGACCATAGAGGTTGTGGAGGAGTGGGGCATTTGTTCCAGAGAATGAAAAAAAAAAAAAGGAACTGATGAGGAAGAAAAAAAAGAGTAAAGTACAAGGGTTAGGGAAGAGAGAAAAACTATGAAAAAGAAAAAGAAAAGAAAGAGCAGTACAGTACTGGCATAAGTGTTAACTCCCAAACACAATAGCAGTGGAAACATGGTGCTCATTTCATGGGAGTATGCCTGGCACTGGTGATGAAGGAAATGGTGGAGGTGAGTTACTGGAAGGTTGTGCAACATGAGGGTGTAAAGGAAATCACATCTTTCTGGTCACCAATCACCAATGTCGGTATCAGTGCAGTGCTGGGTGAGCAGAGCTGGTTATCTGCTTTCTGTCCTGATTGGAATGCTGCTTTCAGTAATTCAAGATGTCCATGCAGAGTTAAGGAGCTCTGGTGGCATAGTGCCTATGACATTTGACTGCTAACTAGAAGGCTGGTGGTTCAAACAGACCAGCAACTCCTCAGAAGGAAGATGGGGCAATCTACTTCCATAGTGATACTGCTTTGGAAACTCAAGGAGGGGTTGCTATGAGTCAGGTCTGACTTGATGGCACATAACAACAACAACAACAGGCCCATTGACAGTACACCATTCCATATGCCTCCCTTTTACTGATTTTGTGCAGTCTCTTCCTCTAATCTGTATATGCTTTACTTCTTTATCCTTTCCTTTGAAGCTCTGGGTTTTTGAATTGTCATTTGTGTCCACTGCACTTCTCAGGTCTTTGTCTAGTCCACCTTATGAATAGTAGTGAAACACTGTCTGATAATTTACTGGAAAATTTTATGAATAGCCCTGAAACATTTTCCAATACAGTGCAAGAAGATGAGCCCATCAGGTCAGGAGGCACTAAAAATTTGACTGGGGAAGGGATGACTTCTCAGGGTAGAGATGACCTTAATGATATTAATGGAGTAAAGCTTTTGGGACCTCCATTGGTTAATATGGCCTGACTCAAAATGAGTAGAAACATATGCAATCATCCATTATTAACTGGAACATGGAGTGTACAAAATATGAATCTTGGAAAATTGGAAGTTGTCAAAAATGAAGTGGAACACATAAAGATTGATATCCTAGGCATTAGTGAGCTGAAATAGACTGGTTTTGGCCATTTTGAATCAGACAACCATATGGTCTACTATACTGGGAATGAAAAGTTGAAGAAGAGTGGTGTGACATTCATTATCACAAGGGCTGTTTCAAGATCTGTCCTGAAGAACAATGCTGTTGCTGCCAGTGATAGGATAATATCCATATGCCTACAAGGAAGACCAGTTAATACTACTATTATTCAAATCTATGCACCAACGTCCAAAGTCAAAGATGAAGAAATTGAAGATTTCTACCAACTTCTGCAGTCTGACATTGACTAAACATGCAATCAATATGTATTGGTTATCACTGGTGACTGGAATGCAAAAGTTGAAAGTAAAGAAGAGTTACCAGTAGTTGGAAAAATATAACCTTGGTGATAGAAATAATATTGGAGATTGTATGAGAGAATTTTGCAAGACCAATGACTTATTCATTGCAAATATCTTTTTTCAACAATATAAACCATGACTATACACATGGACTTCACCAGATGGAATACACAAGAATCAGATTGACTACATCTGTGGGAAAGGTGATGGAGAAGCTCAATATTTTCAGCCAAAACAAGGCCCGGATCTGATTGTGGAACAGACCATCAACTGCTCATATGCAAATTCAATTTGAAGTTGAAGACAATTAAAACAAATCCATGAAAGCCAAAATATATTACATGTCTCCTGAATTTAGAGACCATCTAAAGAATAGATTTGATCCATTGAACACCAATAACTGAAAACCAGAAGAATTGTGGGATGACATCAAGAACACCATCCATGAAGAAAGCAAAAGGTCATTAAAAAGACAAGAAAGAAAGAAAAGACCAAAATGCATGTCAGAAGAGACCCTGAAACTTGCCCTTGAATGGAGAGTAGCAAAAGCTAATGGAAGAAATGACAAAATAAAAGAGCTGAACAGAAGATTTCAAAAGGCAGCTTGAGAAGGCAAAGTCAATTATTATAATGAAATGTGCAAAGACCTGGAGTTAGAAAAACAAAAGGGAAGAACAAGCTGAAAGAACTGAAGAAAAATTTAAGCCTTGATTTGCAATATTGAAAGATTCTAAGGGCAAAATATTGAATAATGCAGAAAGTATCAAAAGAAGATGGAAGGAATACACAAAGTCATTGTACCAAAAGGAATTGGTCCATCTTCATCCATTTCAGGAAGTGGCAAATGATCAAGAACCAAAAGTACTGAAGGAAGAAGTTGAAGCTGCACAGAAGGAAGTGGTGAAAAACAAAGCTCCAGGAATTGGTGAAATACCCATTGAGATGTATCAACAAATGGATGCCATGCTGAATACACTCACTTGACTATGCCAAGAGATTTGGAAGACAGCTACCAACTGACTGGAAGAGATCCATATATGTACCCATTGCAAAGAAAGGTGATCTCACACAATGTGGAAATTATCAAACAATATCATTAATATCACATGAAAGTAAAATCTTACTGAAGATAATTTAAAAATTGTTACAGCAGTATATTGACAGAGAACTTCCAGAAATGCAAGCTGGATT
>NW_006921614.1:16599377-16600436 GCF_000298275.1 Orycteropus afer afer
ATGGAGAAAAGATTGAAGTTGTCAACGATTTCATATTACTTGGTTCTACAATCAACACCAATGGAAGCAGCAGTCAAGATATCAGATGACACCTTGCCTTGGGAAAATCTGCTGCAAAAGTCCTCTTTCAAGTGATGAAGAGCAAAGATGTCTCCTTGAAGACTAAGGTGCACCTAACCCAGGCCATGGTATTTTTCAATCACCTCTTATGCCCATGAAAGTTGGACAATAAATAAGGAAGACCAAAGGAGAGTTGATGCTATTGAGTTGTGGTGCTGAAGAAGAATGTTAAGAGTACCATGGACTGCTAAAAGGATTAATTAATCTGCCCTGGAGGAAGTGCAACCAGAATGCTCTTTGGAAGTGAGAATGATCAGATTTTACCTCACCTACTTTGGTCATGTTTTCAGAAGTAACCATTCCCTGGAGAAGGGTATCATGCTTGGTAAAGTGGAGGGTCAATGAAGAAGGGGAAAGCCCTCAACGAGATGGATTGATATGATGGCTGCAATGATGGGCTCAGGTATAGCAAGGATCGTGAGGCTGGCACAGGAGCAGGCAGTGTTTCATTCTGCTGTGCATTGGGTTGCTATGTGTTCTGGTTACCTGGTGCCACTCTGACGAGAATATACAAAAAATGGGGTAACTTGAAGAAACAGGAGTTTATTCTCTTTCAATTTGGAGGCTTTAAGTCTGAGTTCAAAGTGTCAGACTCTAGGGGCTGGGTGAAAGCCCCTCAACCTTGGGCTTCAGTTCTGACTCCTGCTCCTGGCCCACTGAAGCTAGAGGCTTTCCTTCACTCAGACAGCTGCTGGCTGTGAGGCTGACAAGCCCAAGGTGACATGTAAAAAGGCATAGTCTCAATGTTACCAAACTACATGGCAGGCCATTGATTTAAGTCCATTAAAAGTCCCAGGGTTGGCAGAGTGTGGCAGACTGCTGTACAACGACATGGTTACATGCAGGGTTCAAGTGTTCCATAAGCTAGAGACCATTCCCCAAGTCTTCTCCTTATATACAGGAAGCAGACCCCATCCCAAAGGTAGCTACTCAGCTGCT
>NW_006921614.1:16601458-16608913 GCF_000298275.1 Orycteropus afer afer
GGAAGATGGGGCAATCTACTTCCGTAGTGATACTGCCTTGGAAACCCAAGGAGGGGTCGCTATGAGTCAGGTCTGACTTGACGACACATAACAACAAACAACAAGTTTTGTCCCTGAGAAGATGTTGTCCTTTTGGTCTCTTATGGTTAATTGTTTTAAGGAATACATGCCCCTGTGGTGTAATTGTTCATCTTGTTGGCTTGTCTATTGTTTGGCTGAAAGTTGAGCCATGGAGTGAGCTCATTTCCAGGCCTGAAGGGTAACTAAGGGTCATAGTCTTGGGGGTTTCACCAGTCTCTGTCAGACCAGTAATCCTGATCATTTTAATGATTTTGGGGTTCTTTTTTCATGCCTTTTTCTCCCACTCTAATTAGGATCTCCAATTTGCATCCCTTTCATCGTGGTTGGCAGTGGTATTTGGGCACCATCTAGTTCTTCTGGTCTCAGGGTCTCATGGGAGGCTGAGGCTTCCATGGTCTGCTAGTCCCTTGGACTAATTATTTACATGTGTCTTTAAGTTTCTTCACTCTTCTTTGCTGTGAATGTGAAGAAGCCAATAGTTTCATCTTGGATGCCCACTCACAAACTTTTAAAACCCCAGTTGCTACTCAAAAAAGTAGGATGTAGAACAGTGCTTTTGTGTACTATTATGCCAATTGAACTTGATGTCCCCGTGACCATGGTCCTGAGCCTGCAGGTCTAGTGACTCACTCCAAAATATTCGTTCGTGGTAAAGAACTCATCCCAGCTTTCCCTCCATTAACTCTGTTGTATATATGGACATTTTAATGTCACACACAATTGTATATATAGAGATATCATCTGCCAAACCTATCTCTGTTCTTGGGTAAAGTCTCATTTGCCTATCCACACCTGATCATCTTGCCCATCTACCTATGTATCCACTCATAGCTTTATATTTGTCATTACTGATAATGTACTATTATGTATATAATAGTGTCTACCTTTGTTGTCTGTAACACTTCTGCATCTCTATGTGTTCTCCTTTTCCTTAGTGATATTGTGCAGGTCACATACTTTTGGTATGTTGCCTTCCCTTCAACTAAATCAATATGTGCCTCTTACCTAGCTAACAATTTACCCTCCTCCTTCCATTCTTGGTAACCATCAAGTAATGTTTTTTTTCCATGTATAAACCTTTCCTTGATTTTTTATAACAAAGAACTCATGCAATATGTATGTGTTCATCTGTAACTGACTTATTTCACTCATCAAAATGTCCTCCAAGTTCATCCACATTATGGGATGTTTTGTGGATTCTTCATTATTCTTTAATGATGCATGGTATTCCATTGTGTGTACGTACTATATTTTGGTTATCCATTCATACGTTGATGGGCACTTAGGTTGTTTCCATCTCTTTGCTATTGTGAATAATGCTGTAATGAACATGGGTGTACATATATGTATTCATGTCTCAGCTCTCAACTTCATAGTTTATATACTAGTAGTGGGATTGCTGGGTCAAACAGTATTTCTATTTCCAACTTTTTAAGGAAGCAGCATACTGTTTTTCACATTGGTTGCAGCATTTTAGGGTTCTACCAGCAGTGCATGAGAATTCCAATCTCTCCACACCTTTGCCAGCATTGTTGTTTTCTATCTTGTTGATCTTTGCTATTATTGCTGGGGTTAGATGATATCTCATTGTTTTTTTTATTTGCATCCCTCTAATGGCTAATGATTGTGAGCATTTCTTCATGTGTTTCTTGGCTGCCTGTATATCTTCTTTGGTGAAGTGCCCATTCATGCCTAATGCCTATTTTTTAATTGGATTGTTTGTCTTTTTAATGTTGAGGTGTTGAAATTTTCTATACATTTTAGCAGTAAGTCTTTTATCAGATATATCATTCCCAAATATTTTCTCCCATTCTATAGGTTCTGTTTTTACTCTTTTGGAGAAATCTTTTGATTGCATAAAAATTTAATTTTTTGAAGGTCTTACATTTCGAGTTTATCTTCTGCTGTTTGTGCATTTTTGGTTGTTTTTGATAGTCTATTTATGCTATAATTAAGGCCCCTAGATTTATCTCTATTTATTCTTTTTTTTTTTAAATTTTTATTGTGATTTGGGTGAAAATTTACAAAGCAAATTCATTTTCCATACAGCAGTTCACATACACTTTGTCTCATGACATTGACTACAATTTCCCACAATGCAACAGCTCTCTTCCCACTTCCTCCTCATAGTTACCTCTTCCCTGTGTCCTTCCCTCTCATGCATTCCTGCTCCTCAACCTATCTCCCTGTGCACACACAGCCCTTCTAGTCTCCCATGATTGATCTCACCACGGAGTGTATCTACCTAATGCAAATGTTCAGATAATATGCCTGTGTTTTGCTTGGCTGGAAGCCACAGGCATGGGTTCGGTTCCAGACCTGAAGGGCAGCTAGGGTCCATAGTCTCAGTGGTTCCATTAGGATCTATCAGACTAGCAAACCTGGTCCCTTTTTTTTTTTTAATGATTTTGAATTTTGTTCCACGTGGTACTCCCACTCCATCCAGGATCTCCTACATAGATATACAAGTATCTGAGTACTTGATAGTGGTAGTCAGGCACCACCTAGTTCCTCTGGCCTCATGGTGGTATACGCTGAGGATTGCATGGTGTACCAGTTCCTTGGATTAATTGTTTCTATGTGTCTTTCATTTTCTTCATTCTTCTTTTCTTTGAATGAGGAGAGAGCCATCTGCATCTAGATGGCTGCTTGCAAAATTTTAAGATCCCAGTTGCTACTCACCAAACTAGGATGTGGAACAATGTTTTTGTGTAGTACATTATGCTAATTGAGCTTGATGTCCCCTGCAACCATGGTCTCAAGCCCACAGGTCCAACTACTCGCTCCCTCCAGATAGCTGGAAGTGTGCAAAAAGTGAAAACCTTGTCCTTTGTCAGCTCTACTATATACCAGGGAATTCTTACAGAACATACAAATACACTTGTAGAAACATTGTCTGCCAATCCTGTACATGGTCTTGGACACACTCCTCCCTGCATAGATATACCAGATTGTTCAACCTATCCACCCATGTATTCTCCTGTAGATCAATGTTTGCCATCACTGACAATGCAGTACTATATGTGCAAAAGGGTTCATCTTTGTTGTCTGTACCTTCTATGCACCTCTCTATGTCTTCCTCTTCCTCAATGTCATTGTGTTGATCACTCATATTTGGTACATTACTCTTTCCTTCACCCAAATCAACACTTGTCTCTGCCTACCTGGCAGTGTTCCTTCCTCTCCCCTCCCACCTCTAGTAACCAACAAAGAAAGTCTTCTTCCATACATAAACCTTGCTTTGACTTTTTACAATAATGGACTAATACAATATTTGTCCTTCTGTGATTGATGTATTTCACTCTGCAAGTTCATCCATGTTTTGCAGATTCTAAGTTATTCTTTAGGGTTGTATAATATTCCATTATGTGTATGTATCATAGTTTGGTTAGCCATTCTTCTGTTGATGGGCACCTAGGTTGTTTCCATTTTTTGGCTATTGTGAATAGTGCTGAAATCAACCTGGATGTGCATATATGTGTTGTTGTCATGGCTCTCACTTCTTTAGGATAAATACCTAGTAATGGAATGGCTGGGTCAAATGGTATTTCTAATTCCAATTTTTTAAGAAATCACCATACTGCTTTCCGCAATGGTTGTATCATTTGACAGTCCCACCAGCAGTGTATAAGAGTCAAAATCTCTCCACATCCTCATCAGCATTTGCTATTTTCTGTCTTGTTAAACTTTATTACTAGTGCTGGGAAGGATGGTATCTCATTTTTATTTTGATTTGTGTCTCTCTAATGGCTAATGATCATGAATATTTCTTCATGTGTGTGTTGGCCTCTTGAATATCCTCTTTGGTGAAGTGTCTATTCATGTTTTCTGACCATTTTTTAAATTGGATTATTTGCCTTTTTGTTGTTGAGGTGTTGGAGTTTTCTATAAATTCTGGAGATAAGTCCCTTCTCAGACATGTCATTGCCAAATATTGTTTCCCAATCTGTAGGTTCTATTTTGACTCTTTTGGAGAAGTCTTTGGAAGCACATAAAAATTTAACTTTTAGAAGGTCCCATTCATCTAGTTATGGGAGCTCTGGTGGCATAGTACCTAAGGCCTTTGACTGCTAACCAGAAGGCTGGTGGTTCAAATCCACCAGCCACTCCCCAGAAGGAAGGTTGGGCAATCTACTTCCATAGTGATACCACCTCGGAAACCCAAGGAGTGGTCACTATGAGTCTGATCTGACTTGATGGCGGTCCATTGCATTGTGTTCATCTAGTTAATCTTCTGCTGTTTGTGCATTTTCAGTTATGCTTGACAGTATATTTATGCCATATACTAGGACCCCTAAATTTGCCCATAGTTTTTTCTTGAGGAACTTTATAGTTTTAAGTTTCAAATTTAAGTCTTTGACCCATCTGGAATTAATTTTTGTATATGATGTGAGGTACAGATCTTGTTTCATTTTTCTGCAAATGGATATTCAGTTGTGGCAGCACCATTTGTTAAACAGACACTGTCTTCCCAATTTAATGGATTTTGGCCCTTTGTCAAAGATCAGCTGACCATAGGTGGATGGATCTATTTCTCGGTTCTCAATTCTATTCTATTGGTCTATGTCTGTCGTTGTATCAATACCAGGGAGTTTTCACTACTGTGGTTGTATAGTAGGTTTCTGGCAGTGTGAGACCTCCTACTTTGTTATTCTTCTTCAATAGTGCTTTGCTTATCCGAGGTCTCTTTCCTTTCCATATAAAGTTAGTGATTGCTTTTTTTATATCCTTAAAGAATGTTGATGGGCTCTGGATTGGAATTGCATTGAATGTATAGATTGCTTTGGGTAGAACTGACATTTTCACAATGTTCAATCTTCCTATCCATGAACATGGTATGTTCTTCCATTTATGTAAACCTCTTATGGTTTCTTGAAGTAGTCTTTTGTAGTTTTCTTTGTACAGATCTTCTGTGTCCCTGGTAGTATTTAGTCCCAAGTATTTTATTTTGTTTAGTAGCTATTGTAAATGGTATTCATTTCCTTATTTCTTTTTCAGTAATCTCTTTGTAGAGGAGAGAGGAGCCAACTGATTTGTATGTTGACATTGTATTCTGCAAATATGCTAAATCTCTCAATTAGTTCCAGTAGTTTTTTTTGCTGAGCCTCTTGGGTTTTCTAGGTATAGGATCATATCCTCAGCAAATAGAGATAATATTATTTCTTCCTTACCAATCTGGATGCCTTTGATTTCTATTTCTTGCCTTATTGCTCTGGCTAGGACTTCCAATACAGTGTTAAATAGAGGTGGTGATAGAGGGCTTCCTTGTCTGGTTCCTGTTCGCAAGAGGAATGGTTTCAGTCTTTCTCCATTGAGAACAATGTTGGCTACCAATCTGGATGTCTTTGATTTCTATTTCTTGCCTTATTGCTCTGGCTAGGACTTCCAATATGGTGTTAAATAGAGTTGGTGATAGAGGGCTTCCTTGTCTGGTTCCTGTTTACAAGAGGAATGGTTTCAATCTTTCTCCATTGAGAACAATGTTGGCTGTTGGTTTTGCATATATACCCTTTATTATGTTGAGAAATGTCCCTTCTGTTCCTATTTTTCTGAGTGTTTGATCAGGAATGGGTCTCAGTTCTTATCAAATGCCTTTTCGGTATCAATTGATATGATCATGTGGTTCTTTTCCTTTGTTTTATTTTTGTGATGGATTACATTGATAGTTTTTATGATGTTGAACCATCCTTGCATACCTGATATGTACTCCACTTTGTCATAATTTATTATTTTTTTTAAATGTTGTATTGTTGGAGTCTATTCTCTAGGATTTTGTTGAAGATTTTTGTGTCTATATTCATGAGGGATATTGGTCTGTAGTTTTCCTTCTTAGTGATGTCTTTGCCTGGTTTTGGTATCAAGGTGATGCTTGCTTCATAAAATGAGTGAGGATTCCATCCTTTTCTTTGTTCTGGAATAGTTGGAGTAGGATTCATGTCATTTTTTCTCTAAACGTTTTGTATAATTCTCTAGTGAAACCATCTGGGCCAGGAATTTTTTGTTGTTGTTGTTAATTTTTTTTATGACATGTTCAATTTCTTCTTTTCTTATGGATCTGTTCAACTTTTCCACCTCAGTTTGTGTTAGTTTAGATAGTGTGTTTCTAGAAATCTGTCAATTTCTTCTATATTTTCAAATTTGTTGGAGTACAGTTCTTCATAATATCCTGATATTATCTTTTTTGTTTCAGTTGTATCTATTTTGATGCCACCCAATTCTTTTCTTATTCATGTTGTTTGTATTATTTCCCTCTTTTCCTTTGTTAAATTCACCAGTGGTTTGTCAATCTTATTAATGTTTTCAAAAAACCAACTTCTAGTCTTGTTGATTTTTTCTGTATTGTCTATTTTCTGTTACATTGATTTCTGCTCGAATCTTTATTATTTCCTTTCTTCTGTGACTGTAGGCTTTTCTTGCAGTTCTTTTTCTGATTGTTGGAGATGTTGGTTTAAGGTGTTGATTTTGGCTCTTTCTTCTTTTTTGATGTGTGTATTTATTGCTATAACTTGGTCTCTGATCACTGATTTTGCTGTGTCCCAAAGATTTTGATAATTTGTGTTTTCATTCTCATTTGATCCAAGGAATTTTTGAATTTTTTTTTTATTTCTTCTATTACACAGTCATTTACATAAAGAGGGTGTTCTTCAGTTTCCATGTGTTTGCTCTTTTTCTGTTGATCTTCCTATTGTTGATTTCTAATTTGATAGCATCGTGATCTGAGAAGATACTTTGCAGAATTTCAATGTTTTTAAATATATTAAGGCTTGCTTTATGGCCTAACATATGGTCTATCATGGAGAATGTTCCATGTGTGTTGGAAAAGAATGTATATTGTGCTGTTGTTGGGTGAAGTGCTCTGTAGATGTCTATAAGGTCAAGTTGGTGGATTGTATTGTTTAGTTTTTCTGTGTCTTTGCTGAGTTTTTCCAGTTGTTCTATCTTTCACTGGAAGTGGTATACTAAAGTCTCCTACTGTGATGGTGGAGTCATCTATTTGTCTTTTCAATTCTGTTGAAGTCTGATTTATGTATTTTGGGGCCCTTTCATTGGGTCCATAGATATATATTATGGTTATATCTTGTTGTTCAATTAATCCTTTAATCATTAAATAATTTCCTTACTTGTCTCATATGGTGGTTTTTGTCTTAAAGGCAATTTGTTGACAAATTAGTATTTCCACTCTTACTCTTTTTTGGTTGCCATTTGCTTCATATATCTTTTTCCAACCGGTGATGTTTAGTCTATTTTTATCTTTGTGTCTGAGGTGTGTTTCTTGTAGGCAACATATCAGTGGATTATGTTTTCTAATCCAGTCTGCAGCTCTTCATCTCTTTATTATTATTATCATTATTTTTTATTGTGATTTGGGTGAAT
>NW_006921614.1:16620780-16623155 GCF_000298275.1 Orycteropus afer afer
TTGTAGGAAACTTTTTTTTTTTTATTATTATTATTTGTTTTATTTCCCATGCTTCTTTCAGGATTCTTTCTTTGTCTTTGGTTTGGTGAGTTTGATGATGATATTTCTTAGTGCTTTTCTTTTGGTGTCTATCCTGATTGGGGTTTGTTGGACTTCCTGAATGGATATATTCTCATCTTTCATCATATCAGGGAAGTTCTTTTCCAAGAAATCTTTTACAATTTTCTTTGTGGTTTTCTTTTTCTCTTCCTGTTCTGGAATTCCAATTACACCTAGATTATTTCTTTTGATGGTATCCCACATGAACCTTAGGCTTTCTTCATTTTGTTTTAATCTTTTATGTGATTGATCCCTTTCCAAAGAAGTGTTCAGGTATTTGTCTTCAGTCTCATTAATTCTGTCTTCAATTGATTTGATTCTACTCCTTTTCCCATTCAGTGTGTTATCTATTTCTGAAAATTTAGTTTTAATTTTCTGGATTTCTATCTGTAGATTTTGTGTCATTTCTAATTTTTCTTTTATTTTGTCATTTTGTTCTTGTATTGTCTTTTGAAATTGTTCTATGGCTTTGTCTGTATTCCTTAATTTTGTCAGTGTTTTCCTTGATCTGTCTCTTAATCCACTGAAGGTACCTAAGTATAATTCTTTTGAATTCCTTATCAGGAAGTTCCAATGCTGCTTCTTCCCCAGGGATGTGTGCTGGTTCTGTATCCTGCTCCCTTTTTTCTTTTCTTTTGTTTTTAGTATGTAGAAGTATTTATTTCATGTTTGTAGTCGAATATCCCTGATTAAATTTCATTAGTTCCAAGTAAAAAAGTTAGATACCCTATTTATTTTGGAGAATTTGTATCACAAATGGTTTGTAAAAAAAATTTTGACACCCCCTCCCCCAGAGGAAATTTCAATTACAGTAAAACCTGTGAAAGCTGGAACCTATGTAAGGAAGAAAACCTGTCAGAGAATGAAAACGAAAATATTTTCCACTAAAATGAGCAGTAGAAACATAGCAAGACTGCACCCTGTCAAAGGTAGAAAACTTGCAAGACCCATAAGAACAAGACAGTCCTGTCAAGTTCCAACTCTCAAAGGTTTCACTGAATTAGGAAAATTGCTTGTGTGGAATTTCAGTCTCTCAGAGATACCTGATACATGGGATGCTCTTTCATCTAATTCTGATCAAGTTACTTATCATCTTTAAAAATAAGAATAATAGCACCTCTCCTGCCCATTTCTTAAGCTGTGGCTGAAGCAATATGAACATTGAATGTGCAGAAAGACAAGTATATGGATGAAAGGTATGTGATGTAGTTGATGTGTGCTGGACAGATCACTGGATTTAGAAGGTTTTTAGTTTGTGTTCTGGCTCTGTGACCTTGGCAGTTGACCTTGAGGCAAATATTTTGTTCTTTCTGAGTCTTAGGTTCCTAATCCATGACATTGGAATAAACATACTTGCCTCTTAGGGTTCTTTTAAAAAAATGTGGTAAATGTTTTTCCCATCACCCTTACAGAAGTTCATTGTCCTTAGAATTTTTTGGGAAGATTAATTGAGATTTGAGAGATACTGTCTTGAAATTCTTGAAATCTGTTCAAATGTTAAGGTTTTGTTTTTTTCTTTTATCACGCCTCTGTTAGACATAACTTCCATTTGTTTTACTTATTAGTAACATTTGCAAGTTTGGTTCTTTGGTCAATCACACATCTTATTTAGAAGCCCAACCTTTATCAATATCCACTGCTGTTGAGTTGGATCCAACTCATAGTGACCTCTTTTTGCAAATAGCCTGCTCCTCTTTCTCTATTGCTTTATCTTGCTTCTTTGTGTAGACTGTGATGGTCTGTTGCCCCAAGATATTGTGACTTTGTTGTATTTATATTTAATTAGTGATTTTATGTTAGAGTGATTTTCCCAAGTTTTTTTTTTAAGCATATATTTGAGTAAGCAGGGTACTGTGCCCCTCTATTCAGTAGTTGGCAGCACTTAGGTGCTCACCACCTGTCTCCTGATGAGTGTGATAGAGAATAAGAGTGGCTTGGCTTCACAGATCTCTGTAAACTGTTTGTGAGGAGCAGTTAAAAGTGAGTCAGGCTCTTAGTGGTAGTTGTGTATCATTGGCCTGTTGGTGCAGAAGTAAGTGGTTGCCTTCACTCAGTAAGTAGAGCTGCAGAAGGTGAGGGTGTGGTTGGGTCATATGGGCATTGTTGCTCTCTTTCACTCAGTTACACACAAAAAAATTGAAAAGCCATCAAAAAAGTAAAAGCAAGAGGACAAAAATCACACACTGCACAAGCACACAGGAAAAATCATCAGCATATGATATGAAAGGCAAATATGAAAGGCAAAAAATAAGAGAAAATATTTAAAGAAATATTTT
>NW_006921614.1:16623616-16635624 GCF_000298275.1 Orycteropus afer afer
CGAGGAGTGGCTGGTGGGTTTGAACCACTAGCCTTCTGGTTAGCAGTCAAGTGCCTTAGGCACTACGCTACCAGAGCTCCCAGAAAGTGGATAGGAGTGAAGAATGCCACAGCTTCTTTCACCAGAAGCATGTGAGGGCTAAGAGTAACAAGCAGAATATCACACCTTTCCAATCCTCAATGTCCAGCAAATCCTTGCTTCTCCTGGCAAGTAGAGCCTAATCGTAGGTCCCTGGAATCTGAGAGAAAGCTGTTGCTTTAAATATCCAAAATGGTCAAACTGCTTGTAAACTTTCAAAATGGCTGCACCCTCTGAACAGCCAGAAGTCCACAACTCAGTTTGTCTCTTTCTTTACTGTTTTCCCCTTTTATTCACCAGCCACAGTGCAGTGCTCTTTTCAGTTCCTGGGTAGCAGTGCCATTTTGTAGATTAATTCTTAGGTACTAACTTCACTTGGCAATATCCAAGCTGTCTGTGCTGTCAAGATCTCTGACAGTCTGCAGCTCTGTATGTCTCCTTTTTTGGAGTTCTCATGCAGGTTCTTCTACTAGTTGAAGTTTACTCCACTTCTGTATCCTTCCTGTCAAAGCTCAGGGTTCCAGGAATATCTTCTTTATCTGTGTTAATTGGTTCTTCTTTTCTTCACTGAATAGGATCTGTATAGTTTGTCTGACTATTCTGCCATCTTACTGGAACTTCACGACTCAATTTATTCTTTGATGATCTTTGTAGTGTTAGGTTCTACATTTAGGTGTTTGAACCATCTTGAGTTCATTTTTGTGTGTGATGTGAGTTATGGATCTTGTTCTATTTTACTGCAAATGGATATCCAGTTTTGACAGCACTATTTGTTAAAGAGACTGTCTCTTCCCCCATTTGACAGATTTTGGGCCTTTATCAAAGATCTGCTGTCCGTAGTTGGATGAATCTATTTCTGCATTCTCAATCCTGTTCCACCTATCTATATGTCTATGTTGTACCAATACCAGGCTGTTTTGACTACAATAACTGTATAGTAGGTTTTGAGATTGGGGAATATGAGACCTTCTGCTTTGTTCTTCTTAAGTAGTGCTTTTCTTATCTGAGGTCTCATTCTTTTCATATAAATTTAGCAATTGTTTTCTTTATGGCCTTAAAGAATGTTGATGAATCTGGATTGAGTTTGAATCTACAGATTGCTTCAGGTGGTATTAACATTTTCACAGTATTCAGGCTCACTATCCATGAACATGGTATGTTCTTCCATTTAGGTAGATCTCTTCTATTTTCTTGTAGTAGTGTTTTATAGTTTCCTTTGCATTAACTCTTGTGTATCCCTTATCCCTTGTTAGATGCATTCCTAATTATTTAATTTTTTTGTTATCTGTTGTAAATGGTATTGTATTCTTTATTTCCTTTTCAGAGATTTATTTAGGAGCTCTGGTAGCATAGTGTCAAAGGCACTTGACTGTTAACCAGAAGGCTGGCGGTTCAAATCCACCAGCCACTCCTCAGAAGGAAGGTTGGCCAATCTACTTCTGTAGTGATACTGCCTCGTCATCCCAAGGAGGAGTTGCTATGAGTCAGGTCTGACTCAATGGCACATAATAACAACAGAGATTTGTTTATTGATGTAGAGGAATCCAACTTTTTTTATTTTGTATCCTGCCATTTTGCTGAATCTTTCAATTAGTTGCAGTAGTTTTCATTCTGTGTCTCTTGATTTTTTTATGTATAGGGTCATATCATCTGCAAATAGAGATAATGTTACTTCTTCCTTGCCAATTTGGATGGCTTTTATTTCTCTTTCTTGCCTTTTTGCCCTGACTAGGACTTCCAATACAATGTAAGATAGAAGTGGTGTGAGAAGGCATCCTTGTCTGTGTCCCATTAACAAAGGGAATGCTTTCAGTGTCTCTCAGTTGTGAACAATACACACTGTTTGTTTTGCATATACACCCTTTATTATGTTGAGGAATTTCCCTTCTATTCCTATTTTGTTGAGAGTTTTTATCAGGAATAGGTGTTGAATTTTATTAAATACCTTTTCTGTATCAATCCACATGATCATATGGTTCTTTTCCTTTTCCTTATTTATGTGATGGATTACATTGTTTTTCTATAGTTGAACCATCCTTACATAACTAATATGAATCCCACTTGGTTATGGTGTATTATTATTTTTTTAATATAGTATTGGATTTTTTTAACTAGATTTTTTTTTTTTTTAATATTTTTGCATCTATATTCATGAGGGATACTGGTCTGTAATTCCATTTTAGTGGTGTATTTGCCTGGTATTGTTATCAGGGTTATGCTTTCTTCATAAAATGAATTTGGGACTACTCCACCCTTTCCTTCATTCCAGAATAGTTTAAGTAGGATTTGTGTCAGCTATTCTCTGAATGTTTGGTAGAATTTTTCAGTGAAGTCATCAGGAGCTGGACTTCTTTTTGTTTGTAATTTTTTTTTTTTTTTTAATGACCTGTTCAATTTCTTCATTTGCTTTGGGCATTTCCAAATTTTCTACTTCACATTATTAGTTTAGGTAAGTAGTGTGCTTCTAGAAACCCATCCATTTCTTCTAGGTTTTCAAATTTGGTAGAGTACAATTCTTCATAGTATCTTGATAATATCTTTTTTATTTTAGTTGGTTCTGCTGTGACATTGCCCATTTCATTTCTTATTTGTGTTATTTGCATATTCTTCTTCTTTTCCTTTATTAATTTTTCTAATGTTTTTTGGTTTTATTTATCTTTCCAAAGAACGAACTTCTAGTTTTGTCAGTTCTTTTTATTTTTTTCTGTTTCATTTATTATAGCTCTCATCTTTGTTATTTCTTTCCTTCTGGTGACTGTAGGCTGTTTTTGCTGCTCTTTTTCTAATTGTTGGAGATGTTGAGTGAAGGTGATGGGTTTAGCTCTTCCTTCTTTTTTGATGTGTCTATTTATTGCTATAAATTGTCCTTTGAGTACTGCTTTTGCTGTGTCCCAAAGATTTTGATATGTTGCATTTTCATTCTTCCTTGACTCAAGGAATTTCCAAATTTCAGCTTGTATTTCTTCTGTTATCCAGTAGTTTTTGAGCGGGGTGTTACTCAGTTTCCCTGTATTTGATTATTTTTTCCTTTGATCTCCCCATTATTGATTTATAATTTTATAGCATTTGGTCTGAGAAGATGCTTTGTAGTATTTCAATGTTTTTAAATTTATTGAGGCTTATTTTGTGTCTGAACATACAGTCTATTCTGGATAATGATCCATGTGCACTGAAAAAGAATGTGTACTGCATTTTTATTGGAAAAAGTGTTATGTATATGTCTGCAAGGTCAAGTTTGTTGATTATGTTGTTGAGATATTCTGTGTCTTCGTTAAGTTTCTTTCTAGTTGTTTTGTCCTTCATCAGAAATGGTGTGTCAAGTCTTCTACTATTATTGTAGAATTGTCTGTTTCTCTTTTCAGTTTTGTTAATGGTTACTTTATATATTTTGGAGCTCTTTCATTGGCTGCACAAATATTTATTATGACCCTTTTATCATTATATAATGTCCTTCCTTGTACGTTATGTTGGTTTAATGTTTGAAATCTGTTTTTCAGAAATTAATATTACTACTCCTCCTCTTCAACCTTCATCAGTAGGTGCCTTAAGTCATCCTCACTTTCAGCAAGCAAAGTTGTATCGTCTGCATATCTCAGGTTGTTAATGATTCTTCCTCCAATCCTGATACCACGTTTTTCTTCATATAGTCCAGCTTCTCGGATTATTTGCTCAGCATATAGATTGAATAAGTGTGGAGAAAGAATACAACCCTGACGCACTCCCTTCTTGATTTTAAACCATGTAGTGTCCCCTTGTTCTGTTCGAACGACACAATCAATGGAGAGAAGATTGAGGTTGTCAAGGAATTCACATTGCTTGGTTCTACAATCGATGCCAACGGAAGCAGCAGTCAGGACATTAGACGACGTGTAGCATTGGGAAAGTCAACTGCGAAGGAACTGTTTCAAGTGCTGAGGAGCAAGGATATCTCCTTGAGGACTAAGGTGCGCCTGACACAAGCCATGATATTTCCAATCACCTTGTATGCATGTGAGAGCTGGACAATGAATAGGGAAGACCAAAGAAGAGTTGATGCTTTTGAGTTGTGGTGCTGGCGAAGAATGCTGAAAGTACCATGGACTGCTAAAAGAACTAACAGATCTGTCCTGGAGGAAGTGCAGCCAGAATGCTCCTTGGAAGCAAGAATGGCCAGACTTCGTCTCACCTATTTTGGTCATGTTGTAAGAAGGGACCATTCCCTGGAGAAGGATGTCATGCTTGGTAGGGTGGAGGGTCGACGAAAGAGGGGGAGGCCTTCAACGAGATGGATTGATACAGTGGCTGCGATGATGGGCTCGAGTATAGCAGGGATTGTGGGGCTGGTGCGGGACCGGGCAGTGTTTCGTTCTGCTGTGCATGGGGTCGCTATGAGTCGGAAACGACTCGACGGCACTTAACAACAACAACAACAACTCCTCCTCTTTTTGTTTGCCATTGGCTTGAAATATTTTTGTTCCATTTCTTGATTTTTAATCTATTTTTATCTTTGTTTCTGAAATGAGTCCTTATAGGCAGCATACTGGTGGATCTTGTTTTATTATCCATTCTGCCACTCTCTTTCTCTTGACTGGTGCATTTAATATATTCACATTCAGTGTAATCATTGATAGGTATGAATTTAGAGCTTTTGTGTGTTTGTGTGTGTGTTTTTGTATTCTTTTGTGTTTTCTGTTGTGATGTTGATGGTTTTTTTGTTCCAGATATTTTTTCTGTGCTCAGTTCATTATCATATTTTCTTTTCCTTTTCTTCATTGTTGTTGATTTTGTGTTTACTAACTCCTTAAGATTTTCTTCTTTCTTATTTTGACTAGATGACTTATTAATTTTCTTGTAGTTACCCTGTAATTATTTTTTTATATTCCTATGTACGAAACTAGGAGCTCTGGTAGCATAGTGCTTAAGGCACTTGACTGCTAACCAGAAGGCTGGCGGTTCAAACCCACCAGCCACTCCTCAGAAGGAAGGTTGGGCAATCTACTTTCGTAGTGATACTGCCTCTGCAACCCAAGAAGGGGTCGGTCGCTATGAGTCGGGTCTGACTTGATGGCACATAACAACAATAACATGTATGAAACACTCTTTTCTATATTGATATCATTTATTCCTTTTTCCATTTGGAAGTTCTGTAATCATACTATTTACTCATATTTACTCATTCTTTTTGGTAGGAGCCTGGCATGAGTGAATGCCTCCAAGAAAGGAGACTACAGAATTGCACCTTTTGTGCTCAGTGAGAGAAAGATCACTCAGTGACACAATATAGGCTTGACAAGCCATTGACCCTGGCTCTGTCTGCTTGGGTCACATTATGGCAGTTGGCTGGACTGCTGAGGAGGTGGGCAAGGTTCTAGGTGTGTTGGTGCACCCAGATGGACTCCCTAGACACCAGGTTGTTGAAGGCAGGAAGAGGGTTCACTCCTAGTTGCTGGGAAGGTATCAGAGAAGAGAATGTACTTCTCCAGTCATGATTCACTGGTGTGGGCCTGGTGCCCATTTGAGTGCATGCTGCTACTTACCTAGCTTCTGTCCAAACACAATCAATTGGAGGCAGTCCTGAGCTTAGCTTCACCAGTCACCACCCATAAGGCAGTTCCCATTTCATGGGCCCTCCATCCAAATGAGCAGAGTTTACTAGTGGTAAGTTGTTTCATTCCCTTTGTCTGGCTCCCTTCTTGCTCTGTGGTTTGCCTGTGCCCACTGGAAATCTGACTTGTTTCCTCTCCCAGGTGCTGATTGTTTTTACCTTCCTTCCTTCCAGAGCTGTCCACACTGTGTCTCTATCACAGTGTGGATTCTGTGAAATTGGTTTCTCCTTGCATTAATGAGGCCTCTGTGCTTTAAAGTGGCTACACTTTGTTGTTTCATGGCTTCTTCTCTCTCCCAAATCATTATCCTCATTCTATCTCTCTTTCTAGTAAGTGTTCAATATAATTCTTTATTGTCTTATTTGGTGCTCAGAGTTCCAGGATCATTATCTGTATGTGTTTCACTAAGTTTTTCCCAGTCTCTATTATAGAGGGATTGTGAAGAATGTGTTGGCAGGACATCATCTTTTCTTTACTTCCTGTTTCTAGTTTTTTAAATCAGCTTGAGCAATTAAGGTGCTCTTTGTCTTTCCAAAATAGCTAAGTAAGTAGGGGATGCACAGGCCCTATACTTGTTGAACTAAGTTCAGGAAGGGAGTGTAGCATAATGCAATCACACATATTCATTTGTTGGATTGATCATAGCTATGCTTTATGGTAACATGTATATGCATTGAAGTCCCAATGACTAAAAGATCCTGGGCCTTGGAGCTTCCTCTTTGGGGTTTCTGAGATTGGCAGGAACAGCTATGCATGAGAATTGGTTAGGCATTTCCCTAGGGACAATTGAAGCTTCATGCCAGGACCTGTCCCAGATATTACCTGATATGTTTCTTGCATTGTATCCTTTCTGGTTATAATAAATAGGTAACTGTAAATATAAGTAATAGTTTCTGTGAGTTATGTGAGACATTTCTGACCTCTTCAAGTCACATGAATATGTTTTCAAGTCTGGAGGTGTATTGAGGCAATGATCACAGATTTTAAGGAAGTCACTTTCCTTCCACTGACTCTTCTGCTCCAGTGTCTAACACAGCTGAGATAGGACACTTGAATAACATAGTAGAAGTGTACACATAGTCTTGTAGTATAAAAAGTTCTTAAGCATCTAGATTTGGATCATTTGTAAACAATTACTTTGCCACATTTCAAGTTCTATAATCTCAAGTTTTTAACCATTTGAGGATGATTAAATTAATGATAAAATGATGAAGATTAAAATAGACCACTCGGGTGTCATTAGAATGCAGAATGAAATGCCATTCCTCTTCAATTTGTCATTCTGAGCATAGTAGATCATATAATTGCCTCATTCAAAATGGCCAATAGCAGTCCATTTCAGCTCAATAATGCTAGAATATAGATCTTCAAGAGTTCCATTTAATTTATGACAACTTCTAATTTTCCTAGGTTCATACTTTGTACATTCCATGTTCTTATTACTAATGGATGTTTGTAGCCTGTTTCTTCCTATTTTAAGTCATGCCACATCAGCAAATGCAGATCTCAAAAGTTTTTCTCCATTCACATCATTAAAGTCAACTCTATTGAAGATTTTCACCAACTTCTCTACTTGCAAATTTATCAGACATACAATCAAGATGCATCAATAACTACTGGTTATTGGAATGTAAATTTGGAAACAAAGAAAAGGGACACGAACTTGGAAAATATGGCCTTGGTGATGGAAATGTTGCCAGAGAAAACATGAGAGAATTTTGCAAGATTGGTGACTTATTCATTGGAATATCTTTTTTTTCAACAACATAAATGGTGACTTTAAACATTGACATCATCAGATGGATTACACAGTAATTAAACTGACTATATTAGTGGAAAGAGATGATGGGAAAACACTATATCATCAGTCAGAACAAGGCTTGAGGCTGACTGCTTGTGTGCAAATTCACATTGGAGCTGAATAAATTAAAACAAGTCTGTAAGAGCCAAAGTATGACACTGAGTATATGCCACCTGAATTTAGAGGCCATCTCAAGAACACATTTGACACATTGAACATCAGTGACTGAGGACCAGATGAGTGGTGAGATGACACAAATGACATCCTACATAGAGAAAGCAGAGACTACAGCTTTTAGTTGGTATTACACCTCATCACAAAGGGAAAAAAAAATCCCTACAACTGGACCAATAAGCAACATCATGATAAATGGAGAAAAGGTAGAATTTGTCAAGGATTTCATTTTACTTGGACCCACAATCAATGTCCATGGGAAAAGCAGTCAAGAAATCAAACAACTTATTGCATTGGATAAATCTGATGCAAAAGACCTCCTTAAAATGTTAAAAAGCAAAGATGTCACTTTGAAGACTAGATGTGCCTGACCCAAGCCATACTTATTTTCAATCACCTGATATGCATGTGAAAGCTAGACAATGAATAAGAAAGACTGAAGAAGAATTGATATATTTGAAGTAGGATGTTGGCAGAGAATATTGACTATACCATGGATTGCCAGAAGAACAAACAGCTCTATCTTAGAAGTACAACCAGAATGCTCTTTGCAAGTGTGAATGGTGAGACCTCATCTCAAGTACTTTGGCCATATTATTGGGAGAGACTAGTCCTTGGAGGATGTTGTGGTTAGTGGAGGGTCAGTGAAAAAGAGGAAGACCCTCAATATAATGAATTGACACCGTGTCTGCAACAATGTGTTCAAACATAGCAACAGTTGTGAGGTTGACACAGGACTTATCAGTGTTTCCTTCTGTTGTACATAATAGGGTCGCTATGAGTCAGAACTGACTCCTTGGCACCTGACAATAAAAGAATGCCAGAGGTTGCATTTAGGTAATGTCACTCTGCAGAATTTTTGTAATTCACTTGATTTTTACAAAGAAGCAGTCTATTTTTAAAAATTCCATTCATTGAAATACAGTAAGTCATGTTATTTGAATAATCACAAAAGGCCACGTTGCATTACAGACCTTAGTGTCTGGCTGGGCCCAGGTTTTGCATTGCTTTGTGTTCCTCAAACAGAAATGCAGTTGGAGCCTATTTGTAAAGTTCTTCATAGATCCAAACCATGGCTCCACATCAAGGCACATTTGTGCCTGTTAAAATTGCAGATCTTGTTGTCATTTTTAAATGTATGTGTGGGTTGAAACACATTAATCACTTTTCAAAATGCTTCAAGTATTTGTGTGGTAATTTCAATAACTCCATTTCAAAGCAGATGGGCATGTTGCCAACAGGTGGGGCTCAGCCAAGGGCGAGATTTTGGCATTTCTTATTGCATGCTACGTGTTATTAAGGAAAATGTTTCAAACAGGAGGGAGAGTCCAATTATGCCAAGCTATGGAAGTTTTTTTTTTTAAATGTCCTGTTTTTACAGCAATTTAAGGTTTTGTGCCAAGCCACAAATATTTCTAATTTTAGTTCTGATCCTTATCTCTAACATTGTGTGCATCTCTGCCTATTTGATTTCTAACTACTCCATGTTGCTAAAGCTCAGGAAGGCAGCAGTGCTCTCCTTTTTGACCCTGTGGCCACTCACTGACAGCACTCTGAGTATGCACAATGACCTTGAGGCTGTGCACCAGTGTCCAACAGCTCTGATGGACTCATTACAATGAAGAAGCTGGGCACCTTGATTGCTATGAGTAGGCACTGGCAGTAATTCTGAGAAAGATTCCACGTTTCAGCTGACGTGCTGACTCTTTACTGCCAAAGTCAGTGAAAAACCTAGTAATGTTAGATGACTAGTACTTCACCTTATACAGCCCATTTGGTAGCTTGCATCTTTTTCCAAAACATAGTGCATTTTTAATATTCCTCCCAATAATGATGATGATTAAAATGGCAATATTTAGTGAAGGGGAGAAAAACTGTTTTTCATATTCTCTGTATGGTGCCCACAAAAGTGGAAATGATGTTTGCAGCAAGGATGTAGGACAGTCTGTCACTGTGGATGGATTCTCAAGAGCCTGGTACTCTATGGCCTGTGCTGTTGGCCCCACAATTGTGTGTAATTGGCCTCAGTTGAAAGGCCAGTTTATGTTTTGTTAGAAAAGATCAAGCAACTGAGAATGAAGTAAGTCTTGTGGTCTCTTTGTTCTAGAGAAATGTCTGGAAAGCTACATACAGGTGGTTGTTTGCTCATAAGCTAGACATGTCTCTTCAAATTTATGATGTGTAAAGAATGTGTGTGATTTTGCAATTTTATACTTTCTAAGTGACCTCTGGTAGCATAGGGGCTAAGGCACTTGACTGCTAACCAGAAGGCTGGTGGTTCAAACCCACCAGCCACTCCTCGGAAGGAGACGGGGCAATCTACTTCTGTAGTGATACTGCCTCAGAAACCCAAGGAGGGGTCGCTATGAGTCGAGTCCAACTTGACGGCACATAACAACAACAACAACAAGGTGACCTGGGTGGCACCAGATGCTAATTCAGAGGCCATACATGCCCACCAACATGAGAAGAGCGGTAATGAGACAGTGGAGCTTGTTTGTGGCACTCAAGCAGAAGTGGTTGGAGGGACATCTCTCCTTCTTCTTGTGTCAAAGGCATGAAGAAATGTGTTATAAAAATAAACATTGATCCAGCTTCAGCTGTTGCAAATTTAAGAATTTCCTTTTGGAAAAAAGGAAATTACTGAAGTTTCAAGGCTTATTCTTTTTAATATCTTGTGGGATAAATTGAAAACTAGGCGAAAACAACATGTTTTCTTTAATATCTTCTTGAATGTTTGTTTTCCTTGTTTACAAATCTATGCCATGTTTTCAAGTTCAACAATATTTCAAATTCAAAATTTTATTTCAGAGTTAAAAATACTTAAAGAATATTACACATTAAATTAAAATAACAATTTAGGAGTATCTAAGCCCTATGAGTTGGGTTTGACTTGATGGCACATAACAACAACAACAACAACAACAAGCCCTATGAAAAGAAAGAAGTGCTCTGAACAGATTCTATGGGAGCAAGAGGAAGAAAGATGAGGAAGTGAGAGAAAGATGTTTTCCATGGTAAAGCCAAGGATAATCAGAAGCAACAAAACATTGAAATGGTCATAGAAATGTCTATTCCAATGGTGCACAAGCCAAGAAAGCAGTATTGATAAGCATTGAAATATGGATTTTCTTTACATTATCACTTTAAACTTTTTGCCCTCTTTTGAGCTTCTTGAATATATAAATTTGTGTCTTCCACCAAGTTTGGGAAATTATTATCATTATTTTTCCGAATATTCTGTGCCATTCTCCTTCTCTCCTTTACTTCTAGGACCATGATGACATGTGTTTTAGACCTTTTGACTTTTCACTGAGCCTTTGTTCCTTTTTTTGCCTGTCTCTTTTTCTGTTTGCTCTTCAGATTGGCTAATTTCTATGTATATATGTTTAATTTACTAAATCTTTGTCATCTCCACTCTCCTGTTATGATCACTTGGCCATTTTTTCATTTTAGATATTGCATTTTTTAGATACAGAATTTCCATTTGGTTTTTTGTAAATGTTTCTTTTGCTGTTGAGCTTTTCTAGTTGTTCATTTGTTACAAGCTCAATTTTTCTTAGATCATAGAGCATGATTCTAATAAAATTCTTGTATCCTAATTACAACATCTGAGTCATCTTGGGTCAGTCGCCATTGATTGCTTTTCCTTTCGTGTTTCTTACTAGTTTGGGATCATAGTCTGGATATTCTGAGTTACTTGTAGAAACCCTGAATTATATGTTTCTCTGAAGAGTATTGAATGTTATTTTAGCAGTTGATTGGACAGAAATCCCAAACACTTTCTCCTCCCAGGTGAAGTATAGACTTCTCCCACATATTCCTGCTCTTAGCTGTTCTCTAGTACCTTGCTGTTGTTGACATTTGCTGCCATGAAGTAGTTTCCCAACTCATGGTGACTCCATGCATGAGAGAAATAAATACTACCCAGTCCTGTGCCATCT
Source organism: Orycteropus afer afer (assembly GCF_000298275.1). Lineage (NCBI taxonomy): Eukaryota > Metazoa > Chordata > Mammalia > Tubulidentata > Orycteropodidae > Orycteropus > Orycteropus afer. The sequence continues at coordinate 16,635,199 of NW_006921614.1, forward strand.
CTATAATTGGTTGTAGACAAGACTGTTGTGATCCATAGTTTTCATTGGCTGATTTTTGAAAGTAGATTGCAAGGCCTTTCTTTCTAGTCTACCTTAGATTAGAAGCTCCACTGAAATCTGTTTAGCACCGCAGTAAGATGAAATCTATCACTGATCATAGGTGGTATCTGTGCATCAGATGCATTGGCTGCAAATCAAACCCAGGTCTCCCAAATGGAAGGAGAGAATTCTACCACTGACCCACCCATGTCCTCTCCTCCACTTCCTTGGGTCATTGATGTTTATATATATATATAAGCTCTGGTAGCATAGTGGCTAAGTCACTTGCCTGCTAACCAGAAGGCTGACGGTTCAAACCCACCAGCCACTCCTCGGAAGGAAGGTTGGGCAATCCTACTTCCGTAGTGATACTGCCTCGGAAACCCA
>NW_006921614.1:16636674-16652412 GCF_000298275.1 Orycteropus afer afer
GCACCATCTAGTTCTTCTGGTCTCATAGTTGTATAGGTTGCAGATCGGCCATCCCTCTTTTTGACTCTGCTTTCAGGAGGGCATTTCCTAAGATTTGAAAATGAAGGTGGCAGAGCTGATTTAATTTGACCCTGTGACCTGGGAAATGGTAGTGTCTGGAGATGAGCTGCAGCAAGTTGCAACATGCTACCATGAAAGGCACCCAGCCAGGTATCAGGGTTCTGATTTCTCCTCCTACACCATCCCACATGGACTGGTCACTGACCATGTAGGGAGCTCAGTTTCCTCATCCGTGAAGTGTGCAGGTTGGACAAATTGATACTCTAGTCAAGATTAGCTCTCAGTAGAAGATCAAAGGGGACTTCAGTTCTGAGAAAAAAAGTGTCTGATGAAATAGACAGGGTATTTGCATTTCAGTAGGAAAAAAACCTTTTTTACTCCCTAGCCCCCACCTCCACCTTTAATTTTTAAGCCCAAGAGATATGCCCTAATTGTATAAGTATGTGTATTTCTGGTGTTGAGATTGTGTTAGAGGCAAGTTTCTTAAGCCCCTGAAATGTCAAGCATGCACACACACATACACATGCACACATACACACCTCTCATGAGTCAAAGTCAAAAGTCAACACTGAAAATAGACACCTTTAAGTCAAGAATGCAGTCCTCTCTGAGTCTGTGACTATTCTAGCCTGGAGGCTGTAGCCTCATATACATACAGCTGCATTATGAACATTCCCCAAGTTTATTTAGTGCTGAGAGCTATGCCTTGCATGTCAGAGCTGGGAACAATCCCGCCTGTGGTCTCCACTCCTCTGGGGCATTCTCCGTGCTCTGTGACTAACGCAGAGTTGCTGTCATGTGAGCCAGAGAAAAGGCTGTTGGATCATGCCAATCCACAAGACAGACATGCCAAGTGGCTGGGAACACCATCAAGCAGCAAAAAGAGAGAGAGAGACAAAGACTGATCCCTGGGGCAGGGGAAGGAATTGTTAGACGTGGGTGGTCATGGTCTAGCTGGGTCAATACATGAGGAAAAGGTAACCCAGAACTTTAATATATTATTCTTTCTAGAAGACCTTCCTACCAAAGATGGCTCCTTTCCAGACCTGGAAGGCATCTATTTGTCCCCAAATATGAGAGCTCTGGTGGTGTAGTGCCTAAGGCATTTGACTGCTAACCAGAAAGCTGGTGGTTCAAACCCACTAGCCACTCCTCGGAAGGATGGATGGGCAATCTACTTCCATAGTGATACTGCCTCGGAAATCCAAGGAGGGATCACTATGAGTCGAATCCACTCCATGGCAATGAATTTTTGTTTTTGAGTTTATTCAAATCCAAGTCCCCATAGGCTCTGCTTCCTCCTTCTATAAAGTATACTGCAAGTCATTGGGAGCTCTGGTAGCATAGTGGCTAAGATACTTGCCTACTAACCAAACGGCTGGTGGTTCAAACCCACCAGCCACTCCTCGAAAGGAAGGTTGGACAATCCTACTTCCGTAGTGATACTGCCTCGGAAACCCAAGGAGGGGTCGCTATGAGTCGGGTTTGACTCGATGGCACATAACAACAACAACAAGCAAGTCATTAGCCAGGTCACCTCCCCACTTCAAGAGTGTCTTGGTTCTGGCCCTTGGAGAATCCTGTGCAGTGTTTCTTAGGTGCTTCAGGTGTGAAAGAGTAAGCCCCCTGAGGTCAGTAGCTGTGCACTTTGCTTCTTCATCCACTGCAGCACTTCATATGCTTTTTAGGAACTTTTATCACAGGATCCTGCAAAAGTTGTTCTCTGACTTACTAATTTAATGACCCACTATCAGGCTTTTCTCTAGTTCAGTAGCTTTTTGACTAAGTGTGAGTTCCACAGGTCAAACTAAAGGCCAGTCTTTCCAATGCTGATATGCATTCCTTCCTGCTAATGATATTCTTGTTCCTGGGCCTGTCTCTGGTGGGATGTCCAGGCTGAGGACCGTGGAGCCAGCAAAAAAGAATTTGGAGTGATTTATGACAAAGATGTCCTTTGTCTGTCAGTACATAAAATCCTGTGCTGTTGAGGTGGAGGCCTGGTCCTCCTACATTTCTGATACCACCATATCACCTGGAACTCCATCCATAAGCCATGATGCTATCAACTCTGATGAAAAGGATGTAAGAGAGCCAGGCCAAACCTTGCTTCAAACATCCTAGTGTCTCAAAGCCCATAGAGAAAGGAATTCAACATGAGTCTGAAGGAAAAGTGATTTGAATTCAGTGCCATAAAAAAAGAAGAAAAAATGGAAGGAAAGTGAGTTCTACATTCTGGTATCCAACAGATGAGCCCATGGGGCTGTAAATCTTCCGGGGCTCCTGAAAAAGTCACGCTGCCACTTATCTCTGTCAAGGGCCATTCACACCAGTCACACCTGGTCTGTACTTGGTAAGTGAGTCAAAGGTGACTGTTCAACATCTGGATATTAGTGAATGACAGCCCAATGGCTAGATTGACCCAAGCAATTGCCCCTCTTCTGAGGAATCTCAGTGACCACAAAACAGAGTCTCTTGAGCTCAGGTTGCACTGCAAACTCCATGGAAGTAACATTTCTATTCTTCATAGCACCAGATATATTCTAGTCTTTGAAACTCTGATGCTGGAGTAGCCCTGTGTACCCAGTGGTTTGCTGGCAGTAGACCCAAATACTGAAGAGGATCAGTGCCTATCACTCTCTTATAAAGTTATAAAGAGCCGGAGGAACAACTGCACTGGAACACAGCTTCGCTTGAAATTGGGAAGGAATAGTAATCTCAACCCCTGACCTTTTGGGTCAGAGATCTTAAAAGGAATCATATTATGAAATAGAAGATGAGGAAACAATAACAAGGAAGTTGAGCCTCCCAGCCAGTGCCCTGAGTTGCGTGTATGCTTTCAGTAGCTATGGGAAAATCCTCGAGCAGCACATTCTTGTTCATTGCCACAAGTCTGAGCTCAAGCTTCCCACGTGTGCTCATTCCCCAGAGAGCTCAGAAACTCTGGAGTGACTTTCAACTCTGGTCTAGAGGAGCACTTCACTTTGGAATTGGGATGAGACAGCCTCTGGTGTCAGCTCTGAGTCTGCCTTCCCCTGAACACTTGGCAACTCTGATGGATGTTTTCCACTAAGTGCAGACATTGACAGTAGATTCAGACTCCAAAGGTGTGACGCAGGACTTTACAATTTCTCATCAGACTCTGAATAAAGGGAGCATGCATATTCATCAAATTAAAGTCTCAGTTGTGTATTGGTGTAGAAGTTTAATCTGTATTTTCCAGATGCTTAGAAAGATTAGGTTTCTCCTCACATTCCCCTCTGCCCTCTATCTGTCACTGCAAAGCTTCCTTCTGAGATGTGAAAATGTCAAGTGACGACACTGTTGGCATCTTTGTCTGTATTTCCTCTGCAACTAGTTTTCAACAGTACCTTCTTTCATTTAAGTGGAATGTTGAGATTCCTGAGCCATACCAGGCTCACTTGGGAAGCCTGCTTTCCCAATATACTGACTGTTAGCTTGAGAGGGAGGGATGAAGCATATACTGAGTGAACAGGCTGGGGCCCATTGGACCATGGTGGCCCAGGCTCTGGGCAACAAAGTCATAAGGAAGGAGCCAGAAGCTTTTCTTCTGAACTGAAGTTACTCTCTCTACAAACCATTGTGCTGCATTTGGAATGCTTCAGGGGAATTTCTATCAAATGGCTTTTATTTCTTATAGAGGGAATTTATGGTGCAGGGCATGGAGCACTGGTGATAATAGCAATTACAGCTGCCCCAGGGCAGCATCAGGACACTGGACTGGGTTCCAGCCTGTCTCTCCTCTCTTGTATGAAGCTGGATGTTCCATATGGCTTCTCGAGCCTTACATTTTCTATCACACCTGCTGGCGGTCAGCAACCACAGTGTTTTGGTTCTGATTCCAATATCTGGAGGAAAATTTCTGATTAATAATGCATTTTCGTCATTGGTCAGCTTGTTACAATTTAACACACTGGATAAAATTGATTCAGTTAGTGAGTTTCCATTGGATAACTTTCAAAAATATCTATTACACGAGGATACATAAAAGAATAATAAGACAAAAAAAATTATGGAATTGCAATGAATCAAATACAACTTCCTAGCCCTCATTCTGTGAGGCCATACAAGGATGACCTCTGATTCATTTACATGACTTTCAACCACAACAGTGTTTAAAAATGGAAAGGAGTTGACAAATATGAAGTAGTATCCAGAATAGTTGTAAACTGAAGCTTTAATTCCTGGTAACGTGTCTGCTTTGGCTTTAGTTTTACTTACAGCAGTGATCGGAGCCTCTGTACTTGCCCTCAAAGCAGATGTACAGTTCCTGGTGTCCCTGCCCTTCGAAGGTCTGCCAACAGTGCTGTGAAAGTCCTCTGTGAGATTTCTGTTGCTCATACTCTGGGGCATGGGCTTTCATAGCTTTGGGACATTGGTTGGAAGTTATCAACTCTCTGATATGGAAAAATAACCACACAGACCAATGAAAGTTGTGGGATTATGAGGAACTTCAGTCTTTCTCAAGATAGTCTTGATCTCCAACTTTGGTTTCCTTTTCCTTTCTCTTTTTCATTTGGCTTTCCTTTCTTCTTGTACAAGCCCTCACTACAATGCCCCATTGTCCTATTCTGAGTCACACACATGCATACACTCTCTCAGCTGTCCTGGCTGTGGACAGCCACTAGGTTTTTATTGTTGTTCCTGCTGCTGCAATGCCTTGCAGGCCGACATCTGATCTCCCTTCCTATATGAGAAGGGGGGAGTCCCTCAGTGTGTGACGTTTGGTGGGAGACAGGTACTTCCTCATCTGTAGAACCTTGAAGGGGCCAGCTATTCCCACCATCTACCGTTGTATGTAAGGTGTAGGTAAGGCTTGGTCACATAGGCAGCACTTCTGGGACTTAGAATATGGAAGGAGATGTGCCAAAATGCAGAAGCAGTTCAGATTATCCATGTGCTAGCTATGTACTCATGGTGGAGATGAGTACAGTAAAATGAGAAAGGTGGTGTAAGGCAGAAATCTGTCAGAGAAGGAAAACTCAAATATTTTTCACTAAAAGGAGAGGTAGAAAAGTGGTAAGACTGGACCCTGTCAAAGGCAGAAAACTCACAAGCCCCAGAAAAACAAAGCAGTCTCATCAATTTCCGGCTCTCATAAGTTTTACTGTATTGTTTCCATTGGTGGCACTTTGATCATATCCTCAGCTGTACAGATGATCTTACTTCCTGCCTATTTCAAAAGCCTGGTTTTTGCCTTCCTGATGATTCTATAGCCACCTAATAACCTTTCAGTAAATTCTTGAGTGTGTGTGTTACATTAGCTAGAGTCCATTTCTGTTATTTGACATCAAGACGTCTCTGACCAGTATACACAGGTTCAGATAGTTTCCATTTTCCTCTATTTCTGTCTGCCATAAAAATAATTTTACAGATTTGTTGTTTGTTTTAAAGTAAAGAGCCATAAAGTGCATATTCAGTATGTGTAGGCACCATAACTTCTTTTGAGTTTCCTAGTGCAGACCTGGTTTGCACTAGTTAGTTGTGGCAATGGAACTGCCCAGCCTCACACAGAGGTCCATGAACACCAACCCAGACAATTATTGCTGAGCTTGTCTCTGTTTAAAATACCCAGCTCTTTTTGTCAAGTTTCCCAAATGCACCAGCCTGGGAAGGCAAAGTGACCGGGATCCTGCTTTGGTCTGGCAGATGAGGTAGCAATTAATCTTTGTCCCCATGTATCAGTTCCTACCTAAGTTTAATTCTAGGAAAAAGTCTCCATCACCCTTTTATTTTGCAAATCCAGAGCTCTGGTGGTGTAGTGCCTAAGGCATTTGACTACTAACCAGAAGGCTGGAAATTCAAACCTACCAGCCACTCCTCTGAAGGAAGGTTGGGCAATCTACTTCCATAGTGATACTGCCTCAGAAACCCAAGGAGAGGTCACTGTGAGTCGGATCTGACTCAATGGCAATGGGTGGATCATGTTCTAATATCAGAAGATGAAAACATCATAGTAAAACTCTTTGTTCTTTTTAGGCTTAGTTGATAGACTCCTTAAAGCCAACCATATTTGCTCCCCAAATGTGGTCATGTTTCAATACTGGATCTTGCTCACCTTACTCTTTCTGACTCTATAAGCAATCTTCACTCTGGAGTTTAATTTCTAAGCCTAAACAAGTGGCAGTATAAAGTATAATAACAAATGTGCTTCTGCATATATATGTAAGAGTGGCTGTGGTAGTGCCAAAGCATGCATACTATTTGGTACCAAAAGATAAATTTCTGAAAAGACTACTAATCTGGACGATAACACATTCTTAAGTCAGTATGTTTGTATTAGACCTATACTGTGTATCAGACACTGAAGAAGAATCTGATGTTTTTGGGATTTGGATAAAAGACAAGATTGACTAATATTGGAGACAAGTACAGGGAAGGAAAGTCAATAGATTTCAAAAAAATAACAACTGGATCCACCACTTAAAACCAAAACCAGTTGTTACTGGGTTGATTCCAACTCTTGATGACCTCATGTACATCACAATAGAACCAAAGGGTTTTTGATGGCTGTTTTTTCAGAAGTTGATTGCCAGGCCTTTCTTCTGTGGCATCCCTGGATAGACTCATATCTCAAATGCTTTGGTTAGCAGTGAGTGTATTGTACCACCCAGAGCTCCTTCCACCATTTAAAGTCACCCAATTAAGCAACAACTGTTGTCAGCCCCTCTTGGAGTGTTGTGAAGATCCAAATTCTGTTAAGAATCAGGTCATTTGTATTTTTAAATTACAGAAATAGAAGGAGATAGTAATAGACACTACACGTATTTTCACCTTCCTGGCAAGCCATGGTATGCAGAAGACCTGGCCTGCTTGCCCAGCCCATGGGCATGATCCTGGCTTCTTCAGGCCTAGTGTTCCCCTCTTATCTCTTGTCACCCCTGGTTCCACTGGCTTCTTTCCTTCTCTCACCTGGTAGTTAATGTATGTATGTCAACTTGGCTGGGCCTGGTTTTGAGTGTCTGGGTAGCTGGATGTAGTTATTCCTCGTTATAAGACTGGTAATCAACTCCATGGTGGAATCTACTGGAGCAGCTGAGTAGCTGATTTAGGGATGTGGTCTGCTTCCAGTATATAGGGAGTAGCTTTGAGGAAGGTCTCTGAGCTTTTTGGCTCACTTGGATCCTGCATGTAACTGATTCTTCATTCAGCAGTCTACCATGTTGCCTGCCAACCTTGAGACTGTTTCTGGACTTGAACTAGTGGCCTGCTATGTTGCTTAATAATCTTGGGACCATGACATTTTACTTGTCAACCTTTGGTTTGTCGGCTTCAGCAGCCAGCAGCTGCCTGAGTTAAGAGAACTATCTAGTCTCCTTTCAGGAGACAGAGCTAAAGCCCAAGGTTGAGGGTTTTTCCCCCAGTGCCTACAGCTGGCACTTGAGCTTGGACTTCTAACCTCCCAAACCATAAGAGAATAAACCCTTGTTTGTTAAAGCTATCCGTTTGTGGTATTTTCTGTTAGAGTGGCAGTAAAGGACCAAAACACCCCAGATCTGTGAGTTCCTCTGACATGCCAGATATGGAGATTGTTATGCTCAGTGCCTGGAACAGGGCCAACCTTGGTACTGCTGGCTGGAAGGATCAGGGTTGAACTTAACTCTTTCAGCAACTAATGTGTGACCTTGGTTGGGTCATTGGCTTTTCAGGCCCCATGTCTAGATTTATTACATTGCAGGGTTGACCTGGGTTATGTCTGATTTCTTGGGGCCCTTACATTCTGTATGAAAACAATTTCCATCTAGGTTGAGGTGGGGAGGGGCTGTGAAATCCCAGAATTCATTAAAATTTCATGTGGTGTCACAGAATGTATGCTGGCTTGAGACTGTTGGGCTTTAACAGGTGAATACTTAACTCTGGGACAGCACTTCTGGCCTTCCTTCACCTGCCTTTCAGCCTGAATGCTTCTAGTACCTCACACCCACCAGATGCTGCATGCACTCTTGCTTGGGTCTGAGGCTGACTAATCCATGTGAACTCAGTGGAGAGAGATTGTTTACCTGCCTGCCTTGGAATTTACCTCTGAGCATAGGAGTGTGTTTGCTTTGTTTACTAAAATGATAAATCTGTGTAATGCATGTGTGATGCATAAACAGTGAATCCCAGGAAAACCCTTTTCAGGACATTTTTTGAGGATTCAGTGTTAAAAACTTCTTAACATGGAATATTTTAAAGGAGAAAGTGAAAAAATTGCAATCATTTTGAGTTAATGCCAAAGAGATAAGGGTTGCAAACAAAAATTCCTAGAGGGCAAAGAGAAGAATGTAGAGTCGAGAGGGAGAGGGAGAGGGAGAGGGAAAGAGAGAGGGAGAAGGAGAGGGAGAGGGAGAGAGAGAGGGAAGTGAGAAAGTGAGAAAGCCTTGCTGGACCATCCATTTATATATTGATGAGAGGCCACAGCCCCAAGGAAACTCCTCTTTCAATTCATTGGCTTATCGCATCATGAAGGTAATTATATTATGAAAGGGCAATCAGTCCAATGTCTGCCAAACCACTGAGAATCATAATCAAGCTAAGTTGACACATAACATTAGTCATAACAATAGTCATCATTCAAATATGTACTAAGTATAAGACACAGTGCTGGCTATGGTTCCACACGTCCTTCTACCTCCTCTCTCTGCCCACTGCCCACCCCTGTGCTTTTTAAGTCCTCCCATCCTTCACTCCTGGGATCATGTGACACCTCTCCCTGACCAAGAGGTACCTACCTGATTTGCATGATCCCAGAGGTAATCCTGCTGATCTAAAGGAATAGCACTGGGCTGCCTAGCTGGAACTCAGAGCCTCCACACTTGGGAACACTTGCTGTATGGATTAGGGATAATTTGTTTGCATTTTATTGTACGTGGGTATGCATTTGTGTGTTCTTGAGGATATGGTATAGTTACTGCCTGGTTCACTGGCGATCATGAGCCTCTAGGATTCCTCCCTTTTACTGGATCACTCCTTAAGGTGTCTCATTTTCTGCAATCAGAGCCAGGTATTAGACACAGATGACTCTGGCTCAAACCTAGATCATTTTTTCTTCTGACATAAAAACATTCTGATCCTTTTATCTTTTATTTTATGATGCCAAAGTTTTAAAATCACGTTGTCTCCAATTAAACTCTTGGTAAATATTATTGGACTCTAGTTTTTATTGACTTGAAACAATTAGTTAAATTAAAATCATCCCTTGTTAATTGCATTTTGCTTACAAAGATTGTTTATTCAGCTCAAGCTCTCTGTTAGAATATGAAACTAGTAATTATGACTTTTGAAAAAGGAAAGAACTTAAAGAAAAGTATCTATGTAAGAATGAGAAACATTTATCACTTGACAAAACATGATGAAAAGAGAACTCTCTTTCTTAGCCTAAATACTCACATCCAAGTTCAATAGAAATCCCCACTCTGTGGTGACCTCTCTGAGGCCTGGGTTCTATCTCACTCCTCTTTCTAGTCCTAGAACTAGGTCCATCAATGTAAGGGATGGTTCATCCTTGGTGTTTGGTGTTTATATCTAAACATAGACTTTGGCTCCCCTTTGTGATGACAAAGGTGATAGTTGTCATTGTTTGTCATAGACATACTACTTTATTAATACAGTGTGCATTTTCATAAGCAGCCATCATCATCTATATGATCATTGAATTGATATGTCATAGTAGCCAGCTGACTATTTTTTCCTAGAGAGGACTGTAAAATCTCATGGGTCAGTTGTTCTCATGTATGAGGACAGGCATGAATCCTCATCTGTTTCTCATTCTCATGAGGCTCAGAAGGCCAGATAGGTCCCATCTGTAAAAATGGAGATCTCTGTGAAAGTGCCTTCAGGGCAAGCTTTCAAGATGTCTCTGGGAGGTCTCCACCATTGGTACTCCAATCAAAACCACCTTGTCTTATTGGACATCTGTTTGTCCTCAGAGGGGCTTATTCTGATCTCCCCATGTCAGTTACTGTGAGACAATATGATTCTAATGCAGCACACATGAAAGAAGAAGAGCACTAAAGGAAGGGAAGAGGCCAGCTTGCACTCCGGCTTTGCAACGTGTTCACTCACAACTGATGTGCATTGCATCCTACACCCATTTGTATCGCTGTGGACAATATTCAACTTGTAGACTTAGCAAAGATGCTTTACAAGAGGCTTAAAAAGAAAGAAAGCTCGTGTCCCTTTAGTTTTCAAGTAATGCATGTTCATTGTAAAATGCAGCAAGCATGAAGAAGAAGAAGAGAGAAAAAAATACAAGTAATGAGTCACATCATGTAGAAATAAGCAATCTTATCATTTTTTGTGTATTTCTATTCAATATTTCTATATATGTATTTTATATAGTTCAGATGGTACTGTATTTTGATAATTTCTACCCCACTTTGCATTATAACGTAAACATTTTTTCCCATGCTATAAAAGTTAATTTTAGTGGCTGAATAATCCTTCTTTGTTTGCCAGGAATTCCTGAAGTTTTCAGTTGATGGTACAGGCATCCCTGGTGGTGTATAGGGTTATTTTAGCTGGAACAGGAATAAATATTTTTTATTTTAATAGTTATGTGTTTATTTTAATGTGCACTGAGACAAATATCTAACTATACCTGTTCCTGTTATATCATAGATATTCTTGCTTAGAATGAGGCTAAAAGAGGAGCAGTGGACTTAAGCAAATTTAAAGAAAAGTATTCAGTGAGTGAAAGTTCAAGTTGATTATGCATGTGAAGAACTTGTGAATGACTAAAATCTGGGAAGCCATGTTCTAAATGATTTGTATGTGTGTGTGTTGGATAGCTAGGTAGTTTCCAAGCTTTGCTATAATAAACAATGCTGTGATGAATAATTTTGTGCATAGTTCTTTGTTTACATGTTCAGTTGTTTCCTTAGAATGGATTCCTAGAAGTTAAGATTCTAAACTTAAAAGACAGTACTATAAAATGTACCACTGGTTCAGGCTCCACAAAGAGCGATGTCTTGGAAAAATAATTTTGCCTCTTGGTCTTAGTGCTTTTATGAGCACTAAGAAAAACAAAAACTAAAATCCTCAATTCCTAGTATTAACCAAGTAATTCAGAACAATGGGACATATCCCTGAAAACCTTTGAATTTTCCAAGTGTCTCCTCCATTATGTATGTAATGGTAGCAATATGGGCAGGTACTCTCTTGTCAGGAGGAAAAGTGCTTTGAGAGCATCTGACACAGGTGGTAGAGGCTTGTGGATCACCTATGTTCTGGTTGCCTAGTGCAGCTCTGGAATGGCCTTAAAAAATAGAAGTTTATTCTTACAATTTGGAGGCTTTAAGTCCAAGTTCAAAGTGCCAGACTCTAAGGGCTGGGTAAAAGCCCCTCAACCTTGGGGTCCAGCTCTGCCTCCTGCTCCTGGCCCACTGGAGCTAGAGGTATTTCTTCACTCAGACAGCTGCTGGTTGCTGAGGCTGACAAGCCCCAAGGTTGACAAGTAAAAAGGCACAGTCCTGACGTTACCAAACCACACAGCAGGCCATTAACTTAACTCCGTTGTAAGTGCCAAGGTTGACAGAGCATAGCAGGCTGCTGAGCAATGACACGGCTACATGCAGGGTCCAAGTGTGCCATAGGCTAGAGACCATTCCCAAGGCTTCTCCTTATGTACAGGAAGAAGACCACATTCCCAAAGGCAGCTAATCAGCTGCTTGTGGTAGATCCCACCATGGAGCTGATTGCCAGTCTCATCATGGGGAATAACTACCACCAGCTGCCCAGCCACTCAACGAGGCCCAGCCAAGTTGACACACAAACATAACTACCACAACCTGCTTACTCTTATCCACATTATCACAAGAGCTTGAGTGGGAACTCAGGTCATGACGCAGGGTTCAATGGTCTTCTCAAAGGCAGTCTGGGGCAACCAGGGTGCAGCCAGGCCCTAGGAGCTGGCATGAGACCTGTCCTTTAAGCAGAGTTTGAACTGGTTCATTCTGGTTCAACCACCTGCTGAGAATTTGTATTTCCACCCTAGATATACTGAATGAGAATCTAAATTTTAACAAGATTCTCAGGTGATTCTGATTCAGTGTCTCTAGGATAGAAATGCAAATTCTCAGAAGGGGGGTGAACTGGAATGAACTGGTTCAAAACTTTGCTCTTGGGCAGAATCAGACACAAAGGATAATTCTAGAGATGCAGCCACACAAGTGAAGCATGGTGCTCAGGGAATATCTGGATCTTGGCCCTGGTCCACCTGATAGACACTCTTTGGTGATACTTAATAGGATAGTGGAGGCCCAAATGATAGCACAGATTTATCATTATGTTAGGCGCAGTTGATACTGTAGGCAGAAGGTAACATGGAAACTACGTACAGGCAGGAAGCAAGTTTAGCTGCTTCAAGTCCAGATTGATAAATAAACTTCGAGGTGAAACCATCAGAGACAGAAGTGGCAACTGGGGTTGACTGAGGTGAAAGAAATGGGCATGCATGACAAAAGTGCCTGCCAGCAAAGGATAAAATGACATTAACAAGCACATTTGGCTAAGACTTAGAACAAGTTTGTGAGTGTGGCCTGATTTCAGGAAGATTTCTAACTGAGCCAACCAGCCATAGACATCTCATGTGACAGAAGTGGCTAACTCCTCCCCAACATCCATTTTCCCATTTTTCTTTCTTGAACCCCTCAATTTGACTTTTGGGCACATGGTCACCCATCTATAGAATACATGTCCTTGTCTATCTTGCATCTAGGTGTGGCCATATGATTGTTATCTAATGAGATGTGAATAGAAGTGATGTCACATTGTTGCTGTGTGCTACTAAGTCTGTTCCTATGGTAATACAATATATTACATTAAGGACATCTCTATTTTTGAAGAACATGTCTGAGACTCTTTCTTGCTTTTTGGGAAATGGTGATGATTGTAACTAATTTATAAGCCAGGTGGTGTGGTTAGCACCCCCACCTTGGACCATTTATCAAGTGTTACCCAAAAGAGAAATAAACTATACCTGAAACATCATTGTTACAGCAGGTTAATAATTGCCTGATGAATACCCACAATAAGTAGGTTGTGTGAAGGCTTTCCATGTGCACTCTGAAGGGGATTATTTTGTCATCAACACAATTCTAGATGAGGGAGTTTTAGTGGTTATGAGGGCTGGGAAAAGAAAATAGTTGTTCAGCTCTGATGTTAAGAAAGAAAAAGCAATGCCCTCCAAATCCTAAAAATACAACAACACCTTTCTTTATGCTTTATTACTTGGGATCATCACATGGACAGATGAGGGTTTATTTAGCTCTCTTTCCTCTATTCATCTGTCAAAAAAATATACAAACAAATCAAAAGTCACAGTGTAGTCAAGCAGAGCAGAATTTCCCATGCCTTATAAAAGTGGTTCTACACTGATTGCACTTTCAAACAAGATGCTCAGGGCTTCAGAGTCAAAACTCAATCACCACATAAAAGATCTCAATATTTCTGCTTGTGCCCCGAAAAAAAAAAAAACGTGTTATTTTTTGTACTAACTAAGCTGATACTACCAAAAAACAAACCTGAGTCTTATTGTAAAGAGTGGTTGTATTAAAATGCCGATTGAATTGCTAACCTGGAATGGTGTCTAAAGTCAAAGTGAGGTCATTGACTGAGAAGAAACGGAATCCTGAAACTTGGGATAGGGTCATATGGGCAGATAATCAGGAAACTGGGGACATTGAGGCCTCTAAATTCTGTTGAATCATTTCTTCCAGAAGGACCAGCCCCTTACTCTCCTCTGATGAGTTTGACCTAACTGCTCCTGTTGACTCATTGTCTCAGATATCACCTGTTGGCCCTGGGGCATTGTCTTGGGCATTGCCTGATGCTAATGCCTTATGTGATATTGGTGAATGTTACAAGTAACTGTCTTTATGACCCATTTTTGTTTCCAGACCTATTACTAGACTTAAGTTCCAGTGATCCCCAAAAGGTGAAATATAAATTGTGACCCAGGAAGAGGTATGCCACTCTCCAAAAGAAATTATTTGATTTTTCTAATATGTACAAACAGAAATGTATAGAATACATATGGGGATGGTTATTAAGGGTATGGGATAATGTACAAGGGAAATAAAGTTGTATCAGTCTGAATTTACTGAGCCCACTAAGCACAGAGTGTTTCAGCTCAAGAGGTTAAGAAAAGATCTAATAGTTTATTTGATAAGTTACTGAAGCATGGATTATGCGGTGGCCTATACAAGTCAAGCTGAATACCAGACCTGCCTTGGTATACTGTAGAAGAATGTATCCAAAGGTTTATGGAAATTGGCATATTAGAATAGTTTATCAGATTAGACCCATAGACCCATATATGGAATGCCTAGAGAACACAACTTTTACCACAACACTAAAAAACTCACTGTTGCCGAGTTGGATCTGACTCATAGTGACCCCTCCTTAGGTTCCCAAGACAGTATCTCTACAGAAATAGATTGTCCAACCTTCCTTCTGAGGAGTGGCTAGAGGGCTTACTTGCAGAGTTAGCCCCAGTATCCTTGATGATTGCTGTAATTGTTATTTTTTGTAAGCCAAACTTTGACAATGGGAACTGCTGTAATTGAATTAAGACACTTAACCACAATGGGGTTGATTGGACCCCATAGTGGTAGGGGCCAAGTGGCAGCAATTGATTAGCATAGATAAAGGGGGGTGTGTGGTTACCATAATAGGCAGCAAAGTCAAAGCAGTAATCAGAAATAGTCTGACTTGTATGGACATATGTCATTGGCTATTTAGGCATGGTGTCTCAAGAAGTGAAATAGATGAGAAACCTACTAAATATTTACTTGATCTGTACAAGCAGAAGAATTCTAGGTGAAGTGAACAGCTGTTTAACTTGAACCAACAGAATAGAAAGTCATGGCCCCTCAATCAATTCTCAAACTTGAGTCAGTTTACAGGCCCAGAACACCTTGAATGAAAGGAACACCAGGTCCCCTTGAGGAAAGACCCCACTACATTGCTAAAAACTTACATTGTTATTCTTTCTCCCAGCCGTCTCCAAAAGGATTCACATCCTTTTACAAGAGTTATGATTCACTGGGGAAAAGGAAATAATCAGACGTTTTGAGAATTACTGAACACTGTCTCTGAATTGATACTAATTCCAGGAGACCCAAAACATCACTATGTTCCACCAGTCAAGTTAGAGGCTTATGTAGGTCAAGTTATTGATAGATTCTTAGCTCAGGTTCATTTGTCATTGGGGCCAGTGGGTCCCCGGAGCCAAACTGTAGTGATTTCCCAGCTTTAGAATGCATAATTTGAATAGACATACTCAGCAAGTGGCAGAAACCTCACATTGAATCTCTGATATATGGAGTAAGAGCTGTTGTGGTAAGAAAAGCCAAGTGGAAGCCATTAGGACTGCCTCTATCTAGGAAAACATTAAACCAAAAGCAATACTGCTTTCCTGGAGGAATTGAAGAGATTACTGCCACCATCAAGGACTTGAAGGATACAAGGGTGGTGATTCCCACCACATCCCCATTAACTCACCTATTTGTCCTGGATAAAAAAAAAAAAAATGGATTTTGAAGAATTCCAATGGATTATCTAAAACTTAACCAGGTGGTGACTCTTTTTTTTTTTTTAATTGTGATTTGGGTGAAGATTTACAGAGCAAATTCACTCACGATACAGCAGTTCACATATACTTTGTCTCATGTCATTGAC
>NW_006921614.1:16660972-16675363 GCF_000298275.1 Orycteropus afer afer
TTTTTTTGGTATTTTCACGCAAATTCTTCTGCTAGTTGGGGTTTAGTCTACTTCTGAAACCTTCTCTTCGAGGCTCAGGGGTCCAAGATTAACTTCTGTGTCTGTGTCAATTGGTTTCCCTTTTCTTTGTTGAACAGGGTCTGTGCAGTCCTTCTATCTAGTCCGCCATCTTCCCAGAGCTATTCAGGTGGTGACTCTTAATTGCAGCTGCTGTTCCAGATGTGGTTTTGTTGCTTGAGCAAATTAATAATCTCGTATGTAGCTAATATGGCCAATGTCTTTTCTCAATTTCAGTTTGAAAGGATCACCAGAAGCAGTTTACCTTCAGCTGGCAAGGCCAGCAATACACCTTTACAATCCTATCTCAGGAATATATCAACTGTCCAATCCTATGTCATAATTTAGTCTATGGAGAACTTGATTACCTTTGCTTTCCACAATACATGACACAGGTCCATTACATTGATGATATTATACTGACTGGATCTAGGAAGGAAGAAGTATCAATGACTCTAGACGTATTGGTAAGACATCTATCTGCATGCTAGAGGATGGGAAATTAACCCAATGAAAATCCAGGTGCCTTCTAGCTGAGTGAAATTTCTAGGGGTCCAGTGGTGTGGGGCATGGATAGTCTTTCTGAAGTGAAGGATAAGTTATTGCATCTGACCACTCCCACAACTAAAAAGGAGACACAACACCTGATGAGTCTTTTTGTATTTGGGAGACAGCATATCTCTCTTTGGGGTGTGCCTGATCTAAAGCCTTTGTCTTTTCAATAGCCTTCTATGCATATGAAAGTTGGACAACGAATAAAGACCACTGAAGAATTGTTGTATTTGAATTGTGGTGTTGGCAAAGAATATTGAAAGTACCATGGAGTGCTAGAAGAATGGACAAATCTGTCTTGGAAGAAGTATACCTGGAATGCTCCTTAGAAGTGAAGATGGTGAGACTTTGACTGTCATACTTTGATCATGTTATCAGGATGGACCAGTCCCTGAACCAGGATATCATGCTTGGTAAAGTAGATGATAAGCAAGGAAAAGGAAGACCTTTAATAAGATGGGTTGACACACTGTCTACAAAATTGGACTCAAGCACAGCAACAATTGTGAGGATGGTACAGGACCAGGCAATGTTTTATTCTGTTGTACATGAGGTCACTATGAGTTGAAACTGACTTGACAGCACCTAACAAGAAGTACTCTAGCGTATTTATCAAGTGACTAAAAAAGCTGCTGGTTTTGAGTGGTGCCCAGAACAATTGAAGGCTCTGAAACAGGTTTAGACTTCCATGCCAGCCATTCTGCAAATTCTCCACATGATCCGAGTGATCCAATGGTGCTTGAAGTGTCATTGGTAGATAGAGATGCTGTTTGGAGTCTTTGACTGGGTCTCTGAGTGAATCACAGCACAGACCCTTAGGATTTTCTAGCAAAGCCCTGTCATGCTCTGCAGATAACTACTCTCCTTTTGAGAAGCAGCATTTGGTTGTTACTGAGACTTAGTAGAGACTGAATGCCTAACCAGGGCTCACCAAGACAACCATGCAGCCTGATTTGCCCATCATGAATTGGGTGTTTTCTGACCCATAGAGTCATAATGTTGGATTTGCACTGCAGCACTCCATTATAAAATGGAGGTAGAATATAGTACCTAAGGCACTTGACTGCTAACCAGAAGGCTGACAGTTCAAACTCACCAGCCACTCCTTGGAAGGAAGATGGGGCAATCTACTTCCATAATGATACTGCCTTGGAAACCCAAGGAGGGGTTGCTATGAGTTGGGGCCGACTTGACAGCACATAACAACAACAACAACATATAAGAGGTCAGTCTCCAGCAGGACTTGAAGGCACAGGTAAGCTG
Organism: Orycteropus afer afer; assembly: GCF_000298275.1. NCBI lineage: Eukaryota > Metazoa > Chordata > Mammalia > Tubulidentata > Orycteropodidae > Orycteropus > Orycteropus afer. The sequence continues at coordinate 16,662,845 of NW_006921614.1, forward strand.
CATAAGGAAGTGTCCGAAATGTTCATAGTCTTCACTCCAGTCACATTACCTTCCCTCTCCCAGTGTGTACCTTTGGCTTTATGGGAAGTTTTTTATGATCAGTTGACTGAGGAAGAGAAAACTTATGTCTGGTTTACATATGGTTCTGCATGACATGCAGACACCACTAGAAGGTGGACAGCAACAACACTGCATCCTCTTTCAGGATTTCCCTGAAGGACAGTGGTGAATGGAAAACTTCCCAATGGGCAGAACATCAAGCAGTGTAACCTAGTTGTTCACTTTATTTGGAAGGAAATAAATGCAGATGTGTGATTTTCTACTGATTCATGGGCTGTGGCCAATTGTTTGGCTGGATGACCAAGGACATGGAAGGAACATGATTGGAAAACTGGTGACAAAGAGGTATGGAAAAGAAGTATGTAGACAGACTACTCTGAATGGACCAAAGAAATTAAGATATTTGTGTCTCATGTGAATAATAACCAAAGGGTGACTTTGGCAGAGGATGATTTTAATAATCAAGCAGATAGGATTACATGTTCTGTGGAAACAAGTCATGTTCTTTCTCCAGCCACTCCTGTCATTGCTCAACTGACTCATGAACAAAGAGGCCATGGTGGCAGGGATAGAAGTTATGCATGAGCTCAGCAACCTTGACTTCCACTCACAAAGTCTGACTTGGTTACAGCCACTGCTGAGTGCCCTGTCTGCCAGGAGCAGTGGTCAATACTGAGTCCTTGATATGGAACCATTTCTCAGAGTGATTAGCCAGCAAACTGGTAGCAGTTTGATTATATTGGACTGCTTCCATCATGGAAAGGGCAGCATTTTGTTCTTATTGGAATTGTCACTTACTCTGATATGGATTTGCCTTCCCTGTATGCAATGCTTTTGCCAAAACTACCTTCCATAGACTTGTAGAATGTTTTATTCATCATCATGGTATCCCACACAGGATCACCTCAGATCAAGGGACTCACTTCATAGCATATGATGTGTGGCAAAAGGCACATGCTCATGGAATTCACTGGTCTTATCCTATTCCCCATCACCTTGAAGCAGTTGACTTGATAGAACAGTGCAATGGCTTTCTAAACACACAACTACAATGCCAATTAGGTAGAAATACCTTGAATGTTTTGAGAAATGTTCTCCATCAGGCTGTACATATTCTAAACAACTGTCCAATACGTGGTATTGTTTAACCAGTAGGCAGGATTCACAGGTTCAGGAACCAAGGGGTAGAAATGGGAGTGGCACCACTCATTGTTACCCCTGTTGATCCACTCATAAAATTTTTGTTTCCTGTCCCTGTAATTGTATGCCTTGTTAGTCTGGAGGTCTTGGTCCCAAAGAGAAGAATATTCCCACCTACAGACATACAGACACAATAATGATTCCATTGAACTGGAAGTTAATAATACCACCCAGACTTTTTGGGGCTCATCATGCCTTTGGATCAATAGGCAAAGAAGGGATTTACTGTATTTTCTGGTGTGATAAATCCTGATCACCAAGAGGAAATCTAATGAATATTACATAATAGAGGTAAAGAAGAGTATATCTGAAATACAGGAGATTCCTTAGGATATCTCTTAGGACTGTGATTAAAGTCAATGGAACACTCAGCAATCCAATTCTGATATGACTACTAATGGCCCAGACCTTTCAGGAATGAAAGTTTGGGTCAACTCATAAGGTAAGGAACCATGACCAGAGGAGGTGCTTCTTGAAGGCAAAAGGTGTAAGGAATGGATGGTGGAAGAAGGTAGTTCTAAATACCAGCTATGATCATGTGACCAGTTGCAAAAATGAGGACCGTGATTGTTATGAGTAATTCTTCCTTATATGTGTGAATTTTTTAAACTCCAGTTATAATATATAAGATGTAAATGGGGCAAATGTATTTTTGGTTGCATGTGCATTAGTTGTATCATGTTGAGCACAAGCATGATTTGATAGTTGTCTTTATTTAGAGATTGATTATGTATAAATTAAGGAGATGTGTAAAGGATCCAAGTTGACAAGGGATGGATTGTGATAATTAAGGTAGTGTGTCAGCTTGGCTGGACCATGATTTTCATTGGTTTAGCAGTTATGATGTAGTCTTTCCTCATGATGATAATTGGTATAATGTAAACACTTACATGATGTAATCTGCTGTGACCACCCAATCAGTTGAAAGGGAGTTTCCTCAGGGATGTGGCTTGCTTCCAACAGATTTTGATGTCCTGATAAAAGTCTCTAGCTTTTTACTTGATTTGGATCCTGCATCTGACTCATCATCATCTGACCTCCAGTTCTTGGACTTGAACCAATGGCCTACAATATTGCATGCCAATTTTTGGATTGTTGCATTCACAGCCTGTAAGCTAATAGCCTGTCATTTTACTTCCTGATCTTGGAGTCATCAGCTTCTGGAGCAAACAGACTGCTGTATTGCCTGTTGATCTTAGGGTCATCAGCCCCTGCAGTTATGTGAGTCAGGAGAAGCCTCCAGGTGATTTCTGACCCTTGGACTTGGACTTGCCGGCCCCTACAACAGCATGAGTTATTTTACTTTAGATAAATTTCTCTTTACATATCCACATAAGCTTCATTGGTTTTGCTTCTCTGGAGAACCCAGCCTAAGAAAACAAGCTAACCAATACAGCCTAGAGATAAAGATATCCTCTTCTTACTGTCAGCCTTTCTCACTGAACCCTCTTCCCTCTTTGCCTGGAGGAGGCCTGGTTCTTCCTCTATATCACAGCCTTTCCCACACTTCTGTCAAGGGGCAGTCAGTATCTATCCTCATCCTTGGGTTCACTATAATCTGTTTCTGTCACCAAGTTTCACTGAGGCTATTCCCACCAAATTGACCAGTGATGCTGAATCATTCAACCTAGGTGTGAAGGAATCTAGAAGCATTATTTATTTATTTTCCCTTGCTACTATGATCACTTCTCATTTTCCTTTGTCTTTACTTTTCCTTCTCCTGACCCTTGAATGTTAATTTATTTGGTTTTCTTCCCTTTAGATATCTTCAGAAACTTCCATCAAGTTGTTATCAATTCTCAAAAAATTGCTACATAATAACTTGAAAAAACAATTTTCCCCTAGAAAAGTGTCATTAGTTATTGTGAGTTAGTCTTATGTTAACTAATAACAATCCCAACGTCTTTTAAAAAGCAAGTAGCAAAGCTACAGACTTTAAATGATGCAGCCAATATGAAAACAATTTGGCAATTTCGTAAGATATTCAGCATAGATTTACATTATGACCAAGCAATTTCACTCTAGATATTTATCCAAGATAAACGAAAATATATGTCCACAGAAAGACTTGTCTGAAAATGTTCATACTAGCATTGTTTATAATAACCTAAAAGTGGAACCGACCCAAATGTCCATCAACCGGTGAATGGACAAATTATGCTATGTCCATATAATGGAATACTATTTGGCCATTAAAAGCAATGAAGTTCTCATATATGCTGTAATGTAGATCAACCACAAATATACTATGCTAAGTAAAAGAAGCCAATTACAAAACACCACATATTGTATGATTTCATTTTATGAAATCTCCAGGAAAGGCAAATCTATAAAATCAGAAAATAGATTAGTACTTGCTGGAGTGGGGTGGATATGGGCAATGATTGCAGATGGACACAAGGTTTCTTTTTGGGGTGATAGGGATGTTCTAAAATTAGATAGTGGTAATGATTGCACAACTCTGTAAGTAGTACAAATCATTCAATCATATATTTGTTTTTCTCGTTGTTGGGTGCTGTTAAGTTGATTTTTGACTCATAGCAATCCTACAGTACATAGTATTACTGTCTTATAGAGTTTTCTTGGCTATAATCTTTACAGAAACAGACTGCCAAGTCTTTCTCCCTTGGAGCCACTGGGTGGGTTTGAACTACTGACTTTTTGTTTAGCAGCCACCGAGCACTTAACCATTACAACACCAGGGTTCCTTTTAATTTTATATTTTAAGGGAGTGAATTTTATGGTTTATAAATTGCACCTCAACAAGGTCATTTAATAAAAAATATACATATTTCCCTGATCCCAAACTTGTTTTCCCCATTTCCACCCCCCTCCCAGGCTTACTTTTGTTCTTTTCAGTTTAATGAGAAAGAGCATCCCTTGGGCTGTGTTCATGCAGGCACAAACACTCTAAGGAATCACCTCAAGTCAAATTTACCTAGATAATATCATAGGCACCACATGACTAGCTTGGGTTATTTTAAAATGCATTTCAGAAGTGTTAAAACAAAACAAAAAATAGCTCTGCAAAGAGCCTTCAGCGGCAAGTCCTTTCCAATTAGCCTTTGGAATTTGCCTCTTGTGAAAAGTAATGTGTCTGTAGGTGTGGCAGAAGTGGAATGCTAGGATCTGAACCTAGCAAGCAATTAAAAATCAATTACCTTGTTCACTTCCTTCTATGGAAGAAAAGAGCTCAGCAGATATATTCTTTTAAGTCAAAAATACTGTGCTCAATGGGTAGATGCAAAGAAGAAACACCCTATGAAGCTATGAAAGAAGATGAGGTCATTCTATAGTACACAGAAAGAGAACCACAGTACCTTGAGGGGAAAAAGCAATGTGCTCAAAAAGATATATGACGGGACCCAAAGAGCTGGAAATACATAAAAATACTTTAAGCCGGTATGAACATATACAACATGTATGTACATGCATTTGTATTTACATAGTAAAGTGTTTACATTGGAAAATTGCCAATGGCAACTTTGGAGAGAGAATGAAATTTATTGTGGAAGGGCTAGGATAGGGTCTTTTATTCACGTGGAGCCCCTGAGTTGTGCAAACTGTTAAGCACACTCTGCTGCTTAACCAAAAGTTAGCATTTCAATGCCATCCAGATAAACCTCAGAAGAAAACCATGGCAATCTACTCCTGAAAAATCAGCCCTTGAAAACCTTATGGGGCATAGTTCTACTCTGACACAGATGGAATCACTGTGAATTGGTGTCAACTCAATGACAACTAAAGCTGGCATGATGAAGTGTTAGAAGTTAATGGCATAGAAGTTTCAGAGAAGAGTTTTGTTCAAGTAATAGAATGATGATCACAAACAGCCACAACCTCATCATAACAGTGAGAACAGCAAACCAGAAGAACAACGTTGTTAGGAACAGTTGGACTTCTGGCAGCCCTGGCTAGTCTACTGATAACAGCCTCCTTGGCTACACACAGCAGAGTGAACCAAGCTTTGAGCCAGAGATGAAGAGAGCAATAAAGATGACATTATAATTGAAGATAATGGAGTGTTACAGCAGATTCCTAAAGCTGTACAAAGAAAGCATTGGTCAATATTCAGCTATATCAGGAGGTGAAATATGATCAAGATCCAATTGTATTGAAGAAAGAAGTTGAAGTTGCACTGAAGGAAATTGGAGAAAACAAGGCTTCAGGAATACCCATTGAGATGTTACAACAAACATGCAGAGCTGCAGGAACTTACTGATCTATGACAAGAAACTTGGAAGATAGCAACCTGACTAACTAACTGGAAGAGATCCATTCCAATCAGAATGCCCATTCCAAAGAAAGGTGATCCAACAGAATGTGGAATTATCTAACAATATCATAATTTTCACACCCAAGTAAAATTTTGCTGAAAATAATTTAAAAAATGATTGTAGCAATATTTCAGGGAATTTCCTGAAATGCAAGCTGGATTTAGAAGAGGACATAGAATGAGGGATATCATTGCTGATGTCAGATGGATTTTGGCTAAAAGCAAAGAATGCCAGAAAGATGTTTACTTGTGTTTTATTGACTATGCAAATGCATTCAACTATGTGAGTCATAACAAATTATGCATAACATTTAGAGGAATGAGAATTCCAGAACACTTAATTGTGCTCATGAGGAAGTTGTACATAGACCAAGAGGCTATTGTTCAGACAGAACAAAAGGATAATGTATGGTTTAAAATCAGGAAAGATGTGCACCAAGGTTGTACTCTTTCTCCATATTTATTCAATCTCTATGCTGAGCAAATAATCCAAGAAGTAGGATCATACGAAGAAGGGTGTGGCAGGAAGGTTGGAGGAAAACTGATTAACAACATGTGATAGGCAAATGACACAACCTTGCTTGCTGAAAGTGACAGACCTATGATGTGGAATGACTTAAAATGAGAAGAAACAGCTGCAAACATCAATTAGTTATTGGAACATGGAATACATGAAGTATGAATCTAGGAAAATTAGAAGTTGTAAAAAATTAAATGGAACACATAAAGATTGATATCCTAGGCATTAGTGAGCCGAAGTGGACTGGTATTGGCCATTTTTAATCAGTCAGATGGTCTACTATGCCAGGAATGACAAATTAATGAGGAATGGTGTTGCATTCGTTGTCAAAAAGAACATTTCAAGATGTATCCTGAAGTACAATGCTGTCAGTGATAGGACAATAATGATATACCTATAAAGGAGACCAGTCAAAATGACTATTTTTCAAATTTATGCACCAACCACTAAAGCCAATGGTGAAGAAATAGAATATTTTTACCAACTGCTGCAGTCTAAAATTGATCAAATACACAATCAAAATGCATTGAAAATTACTGGTGATTGGAATGCAAAGGTTGGAAACAAAGGAGAAGCATTGGTAGTTCAGAGCATTGGTTAAAGTCCTTGTATACATGTATGGAGACATATAGACCAGTGGAATAGAATTGAGACCCCAGAAATCGATCCATGGACCTATCTATGGTCAGCTGATCTTTGACAAAGGGCAGAGATCCATTCAATGTGGAAGAGATAATCTCTTTAACAAATGGTGCTGGCAAAACTGGTTAGGTATAATTTTGAAATAGTTTTATAACTCCAGAGTTATTTTAAAGTTAGAATATAAAGTCTTTAAATATAAAATATATCTGTTATAATTGGTTTATAAACACCAATAAGCACTATATAGAATTAGCATTCTCAAAAATCCCAGAAGATAAAGAAACTAAATATCTTTGGTGGCATAGTGCCTAAGTCATTTGACTGCTAACCAGAGGCAACATAACACCACTTGACTGATTTTATTTTGCAAATAAAAGAACAAAGCAAAAGAAAGTTAGAGGCTGTGATTGAGTGGTAAGGAGAGAAAAGTCATTGTGCCCACCACGTGCTTGTAATAGTCTGGTTGCCCAACCAAACTTTTACTTTTCAAGAAATGGCATGGCATTGTGTTCCTACTGGGAGGGCAGGGAAAATAATCTAGATTTGCCTTAGGGTTGTTGACCACATGGTCTCTTGTTTGGTCTGTGCAGCTGCTCGTGGGCATTGACATTAAAGAAAGACTGATGGAGCTAATGAAACACCTCATTGAACACTTTGCTTTCTGGAAGAGAAGCATTTTCCATCACAATTAAGCCTGAATTAACACATAGATATGAAAGAGAAAAATCTACATCATGAATGGAGGCTGCTCATTTTAAAAGGTGAATTAATTTCTTTTAACATAAAAGAAACTATACCTACAGCACTGTGAAGGAACAGCCCTGACAGCCCTTCCATTTACAACTTCTCCCTTTCTTTAAAAACCTACAGTAGTTTTAAATTTTAATGCTTCGGGCAATAGTCTCCTTATAAAGCTTTGCCCACATGAACCTCCTGGAGAGCTGTGGTAGCCTAGTGCCTAAGGCATTTGACTGCTGACCAGAAGGCTGGTGGTTCAAACCCACCAGCCACTCCTTGGAAGGAAGGCTGGGCAATCTACTTCTGTAGTGATACCGCCTCAGAAACCCAAGGATGGGTATGTATGAGTTGGACGACCGGCAGTGAGAGTGGTGAGTTGAGGGGACTTGCTGGGTAGTTTTTTTCACTGGTCTGTATTCTGGCATCTTAGTGGGACTGAAACTCTCAGTTCATGATGGAGTCAAACTCCTATCCATACTCAAAGCCCCTATTGGCTCAAAGTAGAGATCAGCAGACCATGGGCTCAAGGCCAAGTCCAACAATTGCCTGCTTTTGTATGTCCCTAAGGCTAAGAATGACTTCTTGCTCTTAGTTGCCTCTGAGGGGATTCTAATTCATGGCAACCTCAGGGGTGCAGAGTAGAACTGCTCCATAGGCTTTTCAAAGCTGTGACATTTTGGAAGCAGATCATCAAGTCTGTCTTCATAAGCATCTCCAGGTGGGTTTGAACCACCAACTTTTGAGCTGACAGTGGAGCGCTTAACACTTGGTGCCACCCAGGGACTCCAAGAAAGCTTTATGCATTTTTAAATGCTGAAAAAATCCAAATAAGAATAATATTTTGTCACATGTGGAAATTATATACAAAATTCAAATTTCAGTGTTCATAAAGTTTTGTCGGAACACAGCCACACCCATTCTTTATGCATTTGTGCTACAATGGCAGAATTGAGGAGTTGGAGACCTTATGATCAGCAAAAACTAATTATTTACTGTTTGTTGCTTTTTAGAAAGAGTTACGTGACTCCTAACTGTGGAGTATATTGGTATCTGGGTCATTGGCAATAACAGCTAGGCAAAAGTCTGAACTGAATTTCTCCTTTAAGATTTCAGCAGGTGGATATTGTATAAAGAGTTATTCCTGTGCTACAGAGAAGCATAGCTAGTTATTTATCCTGCAGTTAGATGACATGACCAACATGGGTATGCAAGGTAGAAAAGTGCATGTGACAAGCTTCCCCTTAAACTTTGCCCTGCCCTTCCTTTCTTCATTTCTAAGATGCTGTTACACATCGTAATATCCACCATTGATTTAATAATCAGTGTTAAAAGCACTTATCATTTGCATAATACATATAAATTTCAGAAATGTGAATAATAAAATATGCTATTATTTCTAATATTTTTGCTTTATCCCCTGAGAGTGAGCTTCTTGAGATCTGGGACTATGTTCCCAAGATTTATGCTCACATGGAGCCCCAAGATGTCAGCAGCCCTGAGAGAGAGTTGTCTATTGCAATCATTGGTGGATTGTGACATTGATTTAGTGGACCTTCCTCCTGCATTTTAAAAATGAAATATCATAGGGTAGGATTAAGGGATTAGAATAGAAAGACTAGAATAGAATGCAACACAGTGGGATAGGAAACACAAATAGCAGAGTAAGCTTCACTTCATGAGGTTTTGTTTAGGTTACGTACCTATGTAGTAGATTGTACAGTAAATACATGGGTTTTAGTAAAGATTCTGCATACCCCCTCATGATGGATGTATTGAGCTGTCAACTGATGTCCTGGAGTGAAACAGGATAAATGGGTAAGCATTGCAGGGCATTGCAGAGTAGAGGGTGCCGTGCCCAAGCTCCCACAGCTCAGTAAGGACATGTCATCCTGCTTGTAACCCCTTCCCTAGCAGCTACCACACACTTCACACTGTGCTGAGTTTGCTATCAGCTGTAAAACAATAGATAATGTGACGCTTGTCTTTAAGAAGTTGACAACATAACTGGGGAATGAGAATCATGTCCTCAAAGCAATAAGGAGCAAAGCAAGAGTGTCTGTTAAAAACATTAATGATGTAGGAGCTTGGGTAAGGGGAAGTGAAGAGAGGCAAGGACAGCTGTGCTGTAGTTGTACTAACCATGTGTTTAGCTAGGACTCAACATCCTGATCCCCAAATTCCTAACCAGAACGTAGCACTATACCAGTTTCCAAACACTGCTGTCATATTCTGGTGAGACAAATGGGATCACATAACATCACTATGACTCCTCGAGAATAGAAGGGTCAATGGCATGGCACACAAACAGGTTGTATAGACTCTTTGGCCCCATACCTACATCTTGGGCCCCAGGTCTTATAACTCCTGTGGGAGAGGGGAGCTCAAAAGAAATGAGGAAAAGAAGAATGTACCTTCCTGGGCTATTAGGATTGGTCCAGGCAGACTGTTGTGTTTGAGTAGACAGAGCTATTGGGACAGGAAAGACAGAGATTCCCAGAGGTGCCCCACAAGGAGAAACTGACACAATGTTAACACAATGATGGTCCAATAAACGTTCTGTATCCTGACTAATCAACTGGGAGCCTGGCAGTGGGCAAGCAGGGGGTCTTGACTTCTATCATCGGTTTCATATCATTAACAATTTCCTTAATTGGCAACTTGGGTCAGGGAGTTTAATGATGAAATAAGACAGGACATGCTTTGGTGCCTGGCCTGGTCAGTAGCAGAGAAGAAAGCAGGGTGTGTTGGGACAGGAAGCAATCAGGGTCACAGGGCAATAGGGCTCAGTGAGAATTCACAGACCTGGAGTCAGGAGGGAGATGTCAGGCCTACCAGGAAGATCCAGGAACAAATGTGAATGACTTAGATTAATTCAGTGAAGCCTATATATTCTTCAAGACTCAACCAAAATGTGACACCCTCCTTGGACCCCTGAAGGCCCCCTTTTCTCCAATCTTAGCTCCCTCTATAATTGGGGCAGTCATCAACTGTCTCCCTAAGGCAGGGGTCAGGATCTAGTGCTCATATGCTCAGAGCTCCCCCACTGGGCATCTTGTTCAGAGAAGATGTTGTTGATCCTGATGAATACATGAGTGAATGAAGAAATATGGTAGATTATTACTCAATCAACTTCCAACTATACAAAAGACTTTTTTGTAGAAAACAATATTGAGCTTTTAAACAGTCAGGTCTGAAAAGAGAAAATTGACTTAATCTGAGCCTCAGAAGTATGCTGTAGCTAGAGAGGAGAATTTTCAGTTCAAGGATGCATTCACAAGCTGAGATGGGTACAAAAAAACATTGTAAGTTTCCTTTAACACTGTTTTATGGCCCATCTAAGCATGATGGGCTAAATGTGGGTGTCATAAAAGAGGTTGATGAGCAAACTATTTAGAAAAAAATCTTGGAGTATCTTTCAGCTTAAAGAGTCTGTGATTTTATATAAACTAAGATTTTGACTCACATTTATGTTTCTTTAAATCAAATCCAAGTTTTCAGCATTGTGTTTAAGACTTCATCTTGTCTGTCTCTGATTTTCTTTGAACTATCTATAGGCCCTTAACGATTTTTTTTTTTTTAATTGCATTCCACTTTGTAGTCCTAAGAAGCTCTGGTGGCACAGTGCCTAAGATATTTCACTGCTAATCAGAAGGTTGGCAGTTCAACCTCACCAGCCACTCTGCGGAAGGAATACTGGGCAATCTAATTCTGTAAAGATTTAACACACTGGAAACCCAAAGTGGTTCACTATGAGTTGGAATTGAGTTGATGGCAGTGAGTTTGGTTTTTTTGGTTTTGTGGTCATATTCCTTTGTGCTAATAATGGACAAGGATGGTTCTAATCTAAGTGGGAATTAATTCATTGGCAGAAATGCAAGAGAGGGGGATTCACAGCAAGATGGCAGACTAGGTAGAAAGACTGCACAGAACCTCTTCAACAAAGAAAAGGGAAACCAATTAACACAGACACAGAAGATAATCCTGGACCCCTGAGCTTTGAAGGGAAGGATATAGAAATGGACTAAACCCCAACTAGCAGAAGAATTTGCATGAAAATACCAAAAAAGGAGATAGACAGAGCTGCGGTCTGGCAGCGAATGTAAGCAATCCTGATGGCACAGACAGCTTGGAGATTCTTGAGTGGTGGTAGGACATAAAAATTAACAAACAAACAAAAAAAATCAGCCCTGCTAGCCAGGGACTGCTCGGAGGACTGTGCACTGTGGCTGGAGAATAAACGGAGAAGGTGAAGAGAAAGGCAGGCTGAGTGTGGACTTTTGCCGGTCCAGAGGGTGTGGCCATTTTGAAGCTTTAAAAGTGGGTTGACTATTTTGAATATTTAAATAGACAGCGTTCTAGCAGATTCCTGGGGTTTAAGAACACATTCTGCTTTCCAGCAACCCCAAGGACACTCCAGACCCACAAGACTGAAAAGGTACGACATTCCTCTTGTTACTCTTATACCCCACACCCACTTGGTGAATAGAGGTATGGTCATCTCCCACTTGCACCTACCTTCTGGGCCCACAGGAACTCCATCACAGTCTGTGTGCTCAGATGGAGGCTGGGTGCCCTGCCCTGTCCTCCACCGATTCTTTTTTTATTTTAATTTTTTCTTTTTCACTTTCTTTTTTCTGGTGATTAGTTTCCTTGTATTTATTAGTTTTAAAACAACTATTACTATCAATACTTTTGTCCTTTTTATTATTATTCTTAATCTTCCTTTCCCAAGTCCTAGTTTTGAGCATTTTTTCTTTTCCCTGTTCCTGGTTGAAATTTTCTTTTCCCCGTTGCTGGTTGAAATTTTTCCCCCCTTTTTGCTTGTGGTTAACCCTGTTACTTGTTTATCTTTTTTGCATTTTTCCCATTTTTTTTTCTTTCATTATTCTCCTTCCTATCCACAGATATTGCAGGTTTTCTTGTTTTATCTTCTTCTTTTTCCCTTTTTGTCTACTATTCCTCTGTGATTACATGGTGTATATTTTATCCTTGTGCTTTTAGTTTTTTGACGATTATTCAATTGTAATTTGTGTCTAACTGAATGGGAGACAACAACAGTCCCCATAAGACACAACTACACCCA
>NW_006921614.1:16680667-16681414 GCF_000298275.1 Orycteropus afer afer
ACTAGGTATATACCCTAAAGAAGTGAGAGCCATGACAAGAACAGATATAAGCACACTCATGTTCATCGCAGCACTAGTTAACAAAAGCTAAAAGATGGAAACAACCTAGATGTCCATCAAGTGATGAATGGATAACCAAACTATGGTACATACACACAAAGGAATACTATGCAATTCTAAAGAATGATGTAGAATCTGCAAAACACCGCATAACATGGATGAACTCGGAGGACATTATGCTGAGTGAAATAAGTCAATCCCAAAAGGAGAAATATTGTATTAGTCTGTTATTGTAAAAGTTAAGGAAAAGTTTATCTGTAGAAGGAAATTTTCTTTGTTGTTTACCAGGGGTGGGAAGCGGGGGAGGGAATGCTTTTAGATAGATAGAGATAAGTATGGATTTGGGTGAAGAGAAGGTCAACGTACCAAATGTGAGTGACCAATATGGCAGCATTGAGGATGAGAAAGACATAGAGGGGTACATGAGAGGTACAGACAACAAAGATGAACCCTTTTGCACATACAGTACTGCGTTGTCAGTGAAGGCAAACATGGGTATATGGGTGAATAGATGTATGGAGAGGCTGAACTATTAGGTATGTCTATGAAATGGAGAGTGTATCCAAGAACATATATAGAGTTGGCAGACAGTTGTCCTATAAGTTTATGTGAATGATCAGAATTCCCAGGTGTATAGTAGAGCTGACAAGGGACAAGGTTGTGGTCACTGCTTGGTCACAGCCAGCT
>NW_006921614.1:16682009-16684259 GCF_000298275.1 Orycteropus afer afer
ATGGACACAGGGAAGAGGTAACTATGGGGAGGAAGTGAGAGGGGAGCTGTTGCATTGTGGTAAACTGTGGTCAATGTCATGAGACAAAGTATACGTAAACTGCTGTATGGAAAGTGAATTTGCTCTGTAAATCTTTACCCAAATCACAATTAAAAAAAAAAGAAAGAAAAGAAATGCAGGAGAGGACAAATCTGTATAACTCATCCTCAATTTTTCATTTGTGTACGTAGTGTATGCATGTAAAGTGAGAAGTGAAAGTTTCCCCCTTCCCACATTGGAACACCTTATCTAATCCTATTCTTTGGAAATGGCCACAATGAAGTTTGTTGAGCATGCACAGGAGACTTTGTCTTATATTTACAAACACACACAGTCACTGTATATGGAATATATTATATATTGCTAGGAGTCCTGATAACACATCAGCTAAGCATCTGACTGATAACTGCAAGGTTGGTGCATTGAACCAAACCAGTGGCTCCATGGGAGAATTGGTGATCTGCTTCCATAAAGAGTACAGTCTAGAAAACCCTGGGCAGTTCTAGTCTGTCCTATAGGGTTGCAATGAGTCAGAATCGAGTTGACGACACATACCAACAATGATATATTATGTATACATGTTATTTCTGCACACATTGTATTTGTTAGTATGCTTTGGGCTGCTAATAAAAGAAAACTCATACTCAACTGATTAAAACAGTCAAGGAAATGTATTATCTACATAACAAGAAGGTCCAAGTGATTTGGTTCATGCCAAGTTCATTCAGTAGTTTGATGTCATCTAGGACTCAAGTAGTTCTGCATCTCTTCTCTCCCATCCTTAGTTTGTGAGTTCTGTCCTTGGCTTGTCCTCATAAACCAACTATCCTAGGCAGACATGATCACATTCAGAAGAAGACAAGGACAGCCTCTTCCTGTTTCTTTTATTAGAGAAAAGCCTTTCTCAGAAGTCTCTAAGACTTCTTAGGTTCCAGTGGCCTGGATCAGGTCCCTGGCCCATTTTTGGTCCAATTACTGGAGTGAATGTAACTATCCTGAATTATTCAGCATTTATTTCTGAGTCTATGGAGGCAATGCTGGGTAAGCACATACACACATTACAAAGTGAAGTCAAAGACACTGCACAAATATACCACAGCTTTTTCCATGTCACTACAAAAAAAAATGTATTCTTTTCTGAGGATACAAACATTACATGGTACAGATATATTGCAATTCATTGAAGATTTCCCCCACTGATGAAGAGCTACATTGTTTCTACACTTCAGTATTGCAAACCTTGGATGTCTATGGATATGTAAGGCTTTTCTATGTTAAAAAGAAACTGAAGGGGCTGTCCTCATCTTCTTCTGAATGTGATCATATCTGCCTTGGATGTCTATGGATATGTACATACATGTGAGGTAGATTCTTTGACTCTACATAAACTCCTAGATTCTTAGACTCTTGATTCTGTGATTTCTTACTGTTGTGGACAAAGTCTGCAACTCTTAAATTATGATGCTGTCTTAGGCTGTTCTCTTTAGAGCAGCAAAATCAGTGAAGCATATATATAAATGTATATAATGAAATTGATTTCAAGAAAATAGTTCATGCAGTTGTGCAGGTTGACAAAGTCCAAATGTATGAGTCAGGCAGCAGGCTAGAGAATTCTCCTGACTCATGTGGTAGCAGGGACTGTCAAACCCAAAATCTGCAGGTCAGGTAAGAGACTGATGGATCACATTACAAGGACCAGAGGTCAGAGGATGAGAGAGAAAATGCAGGATTGAATGTAGATTGAAAAAGAGCGAGAGTTGCTAGAACATCCACAAATATTATATGTAGGCCACACCCTCAAGGGAATTACCCTTGCAACTGATTGGCTGCTCAAAATGGAAGAGGACTACATAATATCTGCCAAACCACTGAGAATCATAGCCCAGCCAAGTTGATGCAACCTTAACCATCACAGATATATTAAGAGTCTCTGGGTAGTACAAATGGTTAACAAACTCTGTTGATGATGTAAAGATTTGTGGTTTGTGTCTACCCAGAGATGCCTCAGAAGAAAGATCTGGTGAACTACTTCCTCAAAATCAGCCAATGAAAACCCTATGGAACACATACATTAGGTTGCCATGAGTCAGCGTCAACTCCACAACAATTTGTACTGGTACTGTTGTTGTTCTGTGCTGTCGAGTCAGCCCCAACTCATAGCAACCCCTCCTTGGGTTTCCAAGGCAGTATCACTATGGAAGTAGATTGCCC
>NW_006921614.1:16684389-16708031 GCF_000298275.1 Orycteropus afer afer
ACCCCTCCTTGGGTTTCCAAGGCAGTATCACTATGGAAGTAGATTGCCCCATCTTCCTTTCGAGGAGTGGCTGGTGGGTTTGAACTGTCAGCCTTCTGGTTAGCAATCAAGTGCCTTAGCCGCTATGCTACCAGAGCTCCTGTACTGGTACTAGTACAACTATATTGCCCTCCAAATAGGTGATCCCAAAGTACATTTGTACCAGATAATAAGCAAAGGAATTTCTTTATCTACTTTCATCAACTCTGGATATTAACAAATTTTATTTTTGGCTATACGATTTCTGAAGCATTGTAACTGATATTAAATCGCTTTTCTTTTAACTATTAGGTTGAGCATCTCTTATAAACTTCTTACATGTAAACTTTTCTTTCAAAATTCTTAGAGTCTGGATTTAAGGCCTTTCATCTGCTTATTCCAACAAGTCTTCCCCAGTGGAATCCATGGAAGATGGTGAGGCACCCAGTGGTATGTAGATACTACCATCTCCAGAGCTGGAAGAACATAGGAAGAGTTTCCCAGAACCCAGTAGTGGCAGTACATGGCAGGTGACAGAATAATGGCAGGTAACCTTGTGGGAGTGGAGACCCTAGAAAGGGAAGCTTTCCAACACATGCTGAAGCCCAGGAGAAAGTGTGTTGCTAGGAGACAGAAAGGAAGAAGTACTGTACCTTCTCCCTTCTTCCTCCTTCCAGACTCCCAATAGCACTGTCCACTGGCCAAAGTTAAAGACAGTAAAAGGGTAAGGAGCCATGGGAAGTGTAGTTCCCTGTGAGATACAGAGAATTGATGTCAAAAAAGTGTGAGCCTGACTTTGATAGCAGAAAGTCAATGACAGGAACACTACACAATAGCACCTAGTGCAGGTGCCTCTCTGTTCCAAACCTTAGGCTAATGCGGAGTAGCAGGTCTGGCAGGCTTTTCCCTTCACTTTCTACCTTTTAAATATCCAATTCACTTTAAAATAGGGGAAAAGGAATCCCATAGAAAATTGAGAAGAGACATTTCATAGTGTCATGGACTGAATTGTGTCCTCTCAAAATTTGTGACAACTTGGCTGGGCCATGATTGTCAGTGGTTTAGAAGTTATGTAATGATGTAATGTGACAGATAAGCAATAATACCTTATGATGTGATCTGATGTGATAAACCAATCAGGTATAAAAAGATTAAGATTGAGGGTAGGTTGCAACTCCTTTAGTCCCACCACAGCCCTGATCCAACATAAAGGGACCTTCCCTAGGGTATGGTCTGCAACTCCTTTTATCTTACATGAGATAAAAGAAGAGAGAAGGAAGCAGAGTAGAGGGACCAACTACCACCAAGAAAGAGGAGCCAGAAACATCCACATCCTTTGGACCCAGGGTCTCTGTGCTGGGATCCTCCTGGGAACAAGAGACTCACAGAAAGTCTTCCCCTATAGCCAGCACTCAACTCAGATGTCCAGCCTTCTAAACTTTAAAATAATACATTTCTGTTTGTTAAAGCCATCCACTTGAAGTATTTCTGTTATAGCAGCATTGCAGAACTAAGACACACAATAAAATTGTGTCTCATGGAATTGAACCACCATTCCCCAAATTTAACAATTTTCTCTCTGTCCCAGTGTGTGTTTTCATACTTCTGTTACCAATGCCTTTTTTAATCTCTGTGGCCTTTCTCACTTTCTCATGATCTTACTTCCTCTCAACTCTGAGATCCCTGTAGTGTTGACTTGTTTGTGGTTGTCTTAGCATCTTTGTAGCTCCAATTCCCAGTGTTTATCACCTATTTCTCTTAGAATTTCCCAATTAAAATTCTTGAGCTAATTTCTACCATTTGGCAAAAACATTACTGTGCCAGGTCACTGCTGGCCTTGTCTCTAATGCCTTCCCTTCATCCAATGGGCATTACTTAGAAGGAGGCCGGTGTTGGAGGAAACAGAACATGAATGTGTGGGCTGTACTCCATCAGAGAATAGAAATGTAATAGGTTTCCTGAAAAAGAGGTGGTATAAAGGGTATGGACAGCATGTCCATGTTTGTGCATTGCTCTTAATTTTGAGTCTGTTATTTATTTTTTTATTGTTCTTTAGGTGCAAGTTTAAAGAGCAGAGTTGGTTTTACATTCAACATTTTGTTTACATTTAATTTCACTCCCCATTTACCATCCCCAACCCTAACCCAGTCTCCTCCCCTACCTGCCCAGTAACCCCTCCCCCCGTGCCCCTCATAGTTATGCACTCCTGTGTGTCCTGCATTTCCTCCCTGCGAATGTTGCCCCTCTGGTGCCCGTGGTCCATTAATTGCTCTGTTACTTTTCCTTCAACTTGATTATAAGCTCTTTAATTGCATTGCATATTGACCATATTGTATCTTTTGTGTCTTCCACAGTATCCAGCCCAGTTTGTTCATTCATTCAACAAGTATTTAGTGATTCCTTTCAGGCATTGGGTTATACCCTGGAGATAGAAAGATAGAAAGACCAAGACTTCTTCTATTAGGACCTCTCTGCCCTGTGTCTCTCACATCATAAAGCCTTTTGCCCTCTGCATAATGTTTCAGGGGTGAGTCTCCTTCAGAACACCAAGAACCAGAACCTGGAAGTTGTATCTTCATCTTTCTACAAGTCAGCTTCTTTTTTCCTGCAAGCTGACTCCATCACAGGGCATCAACATAGCCACTGGCATTTCTTCCTCTGTGGTCCACAGCCAGCTTGATCTTGTCTTGGCTTCGTAATTCACTCAGGACTCCTGACTTGCACATTGTGACTCTTGTATGCTTCACCCTTTGAAAGGGAGAGGGATTATCTACAGATGGTAATAATCCACAGACACATCTTCCTCCCCACCCTGATTCCTAGTTCCTACTGTTTTTATCCTGACTTGCAGTTTAAAAGTTAGGAAGCTCACCTACTGATCTCTAGGTTTTCGCCTCCTCAAAATATACTTGCATGTATCATCAGCTTGTTTAAAACCAACTCATATTTTGAATAATCTGGTCTCAGACTGAAATTTCTTTCAAAATCTATGTTTTACTTATCTCCATCTTTTAAAATATATCCTATTTTTCTTTATTAATATAACTTTGAGGCATGAAAAAGGGATATTCCCAGTGCTGGCGAGGCATTTTCAGTGAGTAAGCACTAGCACTCCTCACCTTCCTGTTACAAATGATATTAGTGCAGCATGAAATGAGGCCTTGTTAATAGTTTATTTTTCACATTGTAGATGTGTAATCACCTGAGGTAGTTATGTTATAGCTACAATAGTAAAATAGTTTGTAGTATCTGAGCATGCACATATTCCCACAGGCAGTCCCAGTGGTTATAAATCCAAGTGTCATGTGGAGTTGGTTTAAACCCAAATACAAGCTAATTCCACTTCACTGGAATCCATCTCTCTTTCTCCTCTCCTGAGAGGGCTGGGTACAATATAGATGCTTGGTTCCTGGTTTCCTGGATGCTTCTAGAAATATCTTAGCTCTATGTTGACCTAAAACCTACATCAACTTACTTTAGAAGTCAGCATTGTTTACAAACCACATCAACACCAAATTATTTTTATTTGTTTGTTTGAGGCATAATGAGTACTGAATGGGTTATATTAGGTGAAAAGTAATTGATTCCCAAGAAATAAACTTTTCTTTGCTGTGTCCAGGAGCCAAAAATGTACAATATTTATTGGAATAATCAAAGATTGCTCTTCTTCCTTCCATTTCTCTTTTTTCTCATCTCTTTATTTCCTAATACTTGGCTTCATCTTTTTGCTCTCATTCACTGCCATTGAGTCAACTCCAACTCATAGAGACCCACTTTGGGTTTCCAAGGCTGTAAATCTTTATGGAAATAGATTGCCCAATCTTCCTTCTGCGGAACGGCTGGTGAGCTTGAACTACCAACTTTCTGGTTAGCAGTCAAATGCCTTACTCACTATGCCACCAGAACGCCTATCTTCTTGCTATTACAGAGAAAATATTAATTCCTTTTTTAACTTTTACATTTTAGCATGTCACCTCATAAAACTAATGTATGAGTTTTTTTTTTTTTTTTTAATTAATGTTATGGAACAAGTAATCTTCAAAAAGTACACGTCTGCAAGTACACACATATACATGCACTCACATACGTACTGAGAGGCACGAACACGTTCACGGATGTCATGATTCCCCTTTGAAATAATATTAACCTCAAAATTAGGAAGTTCAGAGCTCTGAGCTCTTCCCTAAGTTTATCTTGTTATGTCTACAGAGACTATATTTTTATATGGTAGTTTATAATATTAATGTTGATTAAAAAGAATATTGCTTTCTTTTAGAGTGGTAATATCACATTTTAACTTCCAGATCTATTCTTAGGGACATTAGGTGGTATTGTGCATATTCTTTTGTAGAATAAAGAAATGTTTATATTACATAGTCCCATTGTAAGATCAATCAGTCCCTGATGGTGGATTTATAAACACTGTCTGCAGGTGGTCCTTGTTTCTTGTTCCCAGAAGACAAGCCTGCATTTGCAGGAAACAGGCTTCACACAAGCTCCACATCCTTGCCTGAGACACCACTCAGTAGTGGACCCACGTATCCTCGCAGTCCAGATGGTCATTAAAAGGATAGTTACATATCTTGGCCCTGAAATTGCTACATTTTAAATTCTTATTTCTCCACAGCATCTAGGGGATCCCCTTTGTAGACAGACATGTGATTCCAGGCCCCCTTCTGAGGAGTGGCACATCAGGGCTTCTCTGAGATGGGAAGTTGGCACAGAACATTTAGGCTATGCCTGGGAAAGCTCTCTCCTAGTTTTGTAGCTAAACTCTCTTCCCATTCTTCAGCATATCAACTTCTTAAAGGTGAGGTAGATTTTTGCCTGTTTCTGTCAAGTAACATTTTATTTCAGTCACTAAGTTTTCTCAGACAGGAAAGACATTTAAAATGTATAATTTCATGGTTTCATATCATATTTAGGTTTTCCAGAAAATATTCAACATGTTGCCCCTTCTCTTAGACAACATTCCTGTTGTAATTAAGATAGCCCTCCCATTCCTTGCAAGAGCTACTGGGCTGTATTTAAAATTTACTTGTGGGTATTTACTTAAGGATAAATATAATGCAAACAAGTCCAAAGAAAATGTGAGCATTTGCCAGGGGACAGTAATTGCACAGTTTTATTCTGCTTTTACATATATTCAATCACTATCAACTCTGGCATCAAAGCAATGTGATTTATAGGCAAGAGCACAAACAGGTTGAGAATCAGAAGACATGCATTCAAATACTGCCTTTGCCTTTAACCAGCTTTCACAAAACCTTTGTCCTCCCTGGATCAGGAAGTCCTTTCTCAAAGAAAGGAGTTAGTCTAAATGGGCTCTGGGGTGTCTTTCAACTCTCCATATTCTATTATTTTGAACTTCATGCTTCATTATAGTCTGTGTGACTCTGGTAGAGATTTGGCAGAAACCCAAGCATATGTTATTGGCTTAAAAAAATAAACATTTCTAAGTTTCTCAAATCATGGGCTTAGCTTTGAAGGTTTGGAGGTGTGTAGGCTATCATAGGTACAGCAAAACAAGAGATTCGACAAGCAAAAATATTTTTTTAAAAAGAGAAGTTGTTAAAAGACATGGCATTATGTAGTGAAGAATACTGCACTGAGGGCGACATGTTGCTTTTATCGCCTGTGTAATTTATCAGTCAACAGGACAACTGGAGAAGCAGAAATAAACTATGAGCTTGCAAGTGTCAGGGCTTGATTTTGGTGGGGCAATTTTCAGGCCCTCTTTGAGTTGGAGTTGTCACAAAGCAAGTACATTTTAGCATCTCACTGGTGTTTATTGACCCTAGTGCACAGAGCTCCAGGGCTAAATCCATGGGAAACTAAAGGAGACCTCAGCCCCCAAGGAAGAAACTCTCTTTGATTTTCTGAAACCAGGAAGTACAGACAGGAGGATACTGAAGGCAAACCAAACAAACTTGCCATTGAATCCACCAAGTAAACCAGAGGGCTTGACTTTGCAATGCTTACTATAGATAGTCTCCTTGAGCCACCTGCTTCTGCTGGGTTTTCTGTGGCCTTGGAGCATAGTCCTCTGCTGGACCCCTGGTCCCTCAGACCCTGCACTCCACCATACTGAGCACTAGGAGCCCTGATGCATCCTTGCCTTTGCACTGGAGACAAGGGCAGTTGTCTGCATGATTTTATTGAAGGTCTGAGACCAAGCTTCACTTGCTCCTGCCACCCAGATACTTTTGGACCTCCTCCAGAATTCTCAGTGCATTTCCAAAGCATTAAGCAAGGGTTGTGTGGAAGTCATGATGATACTGGTTTTTGTGGCTTTTCTCTATAAACTTTCTGTATAAAAATTCCAAGTATATGGTTTCATATTAAATTTAGATATCCCAGCAAACATTCAACAGGTTACCCCTTTTCTCTTAGATAATATTCTCATAATGTGGCTATAAGTGGAGGGGTGGTTGTTAAGCTCAAGGATTTGTCCCACTTTAGGAAAGAATTCTCCATATATTTATTTTAAATTTATTTTACTTTCTGTTGCTGTTGTTAAGAATGTACACAGAAGAATATACACCAATTCAACAATTTCTACATGTTTAATTCAGTGACGTTGATTACATTCTCAAAAGTTGTACAACCAGTGTTACCCTCTTGTTCTGAATTGTTCCTCCCCTATTAACATAAACTCACTGCCCCCAAGCTTCCTACCTTTCCTTTTGAATTACTGTTGCCAATTTGATCCATCTACATGATGGCTCTTAAAAGAGTACAGTGCTCAAAGTAGATGTTCTTTACTAATTAAGGTAAACTACTGTTTGCTTTAAACAAGATCTCAGGCCAATTGTTTTGAGGAGTCATCATGCCTCCATGAGTTAAGGAAGCCTAGGTTCCATGAGAATTTGAAATTCTGTTCTGCATTTTCCCCCTTTTAATCAGGATTCTGCTATAAAATCTTTGATCAAAATATTCAGTAATTGTGGCTGGGCAGCATCCACTTTGGTTTCATGGAAAAGGAGGCAGTAGTTCATGGAGGAAATAAACCACACATTCTATTTTGTTAGCCTATTCCTGACTCATGAGTTGGGTCTGACTCCATGGCACTTATCAACAACAACAACAACAACAAAATTCCTGACTCTCCTTTCTCTGTTGTTCCAAGGAAATAGAGACCAATTGTGCTTTGGATGACCACTTGCAAGCTTTTAACACTGCAGGCACTACACAATGAACTAGGAGGGAGAACAGAAGCACTAAACACAATATTAAGCCAATTAACTGGGATGTCCCATGAAGCCATGACCCTAAACTTCCAAACTAAGAAACCAAATCTCTTGCATATAAACAGTGTAAGCTCTTAATTTGTTGTTGTTGTTATTATTATGAATATATGTATCATACATTTCCAAATTCAACTTTATGCAAATCTACAATTGATTGAAAGTAATTACATTAATCAGTTGTGCAACCCTTACCCTGCAATTTTTCTATCACTGTAAACCAAAACTTAATGCTCCATAAACAATAATACTCTTCTTTCTCACTCCCTCCAACTCCTAGTAACCACCTACAAACTTTGATCTCTATACATTTGCCTTTTCTGGTCATTTTATATATGCGAGATCTTATAATATTTGTCCTTTTGTGATTGATTTATTTCACTCACCATAATATCTTCAAGCTTCCAGGATGTTGTGGCATGAATCAGGACTTAATTTCCCTTATGTTTGAGTAGTATTCCATTGTATGTGTGATACATTTTGTTTATTCACTCATCCGTTTATGGACATTTTAGTTGTTTATACCATTTGTCTATTGTGAATAGTGATGCATTTAATGTTGGTGTACATGTCTGTTCATGTCACTGCTTTCAAGTCCCTTGAGTATATTTCTAACAGTAGAACTGCTATGTCATATAGTTCTACTTTTATTTTTTTGAGGAACTACCACACTGTTTTCATAATGGCTATACAATTTGCATTCCAACCAGCAATGGATAAGTGTTCCAATTTCCCTACATCCTTTCCAGTATTTATTATTTTCTGTTTTATTGCTTTTATTTTATTATTATTATTTTTAACTTAGCCATCCTAGTGGGAGTGAAATGATGTCTTGTTGTGGTTTTGAGTTGCATTTCTCTGATGGCTAATGAAATTGAGTATCTTTTCATGTGTTTGGTGGTCAGTCGAATATCCTTTTTATTGAAATGTCTGTTCATGTACTTTGCCCATTTTTTTGATTGGGTTATTTGTCTTTTTATTGTTAAGTTACTGAAGTTTTATATTAGATTCTTGGGTTATTTGTCTTTTTATTGTTAAGTTACTGAAGTTTTATATTAGATTCTTATCAGATATATGGTTTCTGAAGATATTCTCCCAATCAATAGCTTGTCTTACCACTTTTTTGGTAAAGTTTTTAGATGAACAAGTCGTTAATGTTTATGAGATCTCATTTATTTATTTATTTTGATTTTTGTTGTTTGTGCTTTAGTTATTGTGTTATAAAATCCGTTGTTAAAATCTAGGCACAACAGTCTTGCTCCTGTCTTCTAAGAATTTTATGGTTTCAATTTTCACATTTAGGTCCTTAGGCCATTATGAATTTGTTTTTGTGTATGGTGTTATTTATGTTTTATTGACTATGCAAAAGCATTTGATTGTGTGGATCATAACAAATTATGGATAATATTGAAAAGAATAGAAATTCTAGGACCCTTGATTTTACTTATGGGGAACCTGTACATAGATCAGGAGACTGTCTTTCAAACAGAACAAGGGGCTACTGCATGGTTTAAAATCAGAAAGGGAATGTGTCAGGGTTGTATCCTTGTGCCCTACTTATTCAATTTGTATGTTGAGCAAATAATCTAAGAAGCTGGATTATATGAAGAAGAACATGGCATCAGGATTGGAGGAAGACTCATTCACAACCTGAGATACATAGACGACACAACTTTGCTTGCTGAAAGTGAGGATGACTTGAAGCACTTACTGATGAAGATTAAAGACTACAGTCTGCACCTCAATATAAAGAAAGCAAAAACCCTCAAAACTGGTCCAATAAACAGCTTCATGATGGATGAAGAAAAGATTGAAATTGTCAAGGACTTCATATTATTTGGTTCTACAACCAACACCAATGGAAACAACAGTCAAGACATCAGACAATGTATTGCATTGGGCAAATCTACTGCAAAAGACATCTTCCAAGTGATGAAGAGTAAAGATGTTTTTTTGAAGATTAGGGTGTGCCTAACCCAAGCCATGGTAATTTCAGTTGCTCCTTATACATGTGAGAGTTGGACAAGAAGAATGCTAAAAGTACCATGGACTGCTAAAAAGACTAACAAATCTGTCCTGAAAGAAGTGCAGCCAGAATGCTCCTTGAAAGTGAGAATGGCCAGACTTCATCTCACCTACTTTGGTCAAGTTGTCAGGAGGAACCATTCCCTGGACAAGGATATCATGCTTGGGGTAAAGGGAGGAGGGGGGTCAATGAAGAAGGAGAAGGCCTTCAATGAGATGGAGAGACACAGTGGCTACAACGATGAGCTCAGGTACAGCAAGGATCATGAGGCTGACACAGAACCGGGCAGTATTTCATTCTACTGTGCATATGGTTGCTATGAGTTGGACATGGCTTTCTGGTACCTAACAACAACAATTGTGTGAGGCATGGATACTATTTAACTTTTCTGCATGTGGAAATCCAGTACCCATTACTGTAGAGAATCTTTCTTCTCCATTGAATTAACTTAGATCTCTTGTCAAAAATCACTTAACTATAGGTGTGCAGATTTATTTCTGTACTCTCATTTCTATTCAATTGGTCTTTGTGTCTATTATACCAGTATCAGGTTCATTTTGATTACAGTAGCTGTATAATATGCTTTGAAATCAGAGAATGTGAATCCTTCTACTTTCTTCTTCTCTTTCAAAATTGCTTTAGCTATTCAGATCATCTTGCTATCCATATAAAGTCGAGATTTTTCCATTTCTGTAATTTCCATATGTTTAAGTAGAAATACCTGTACCCATTTGTTCCTAGCTCTTCTCCTCTTTAATCTTGAGCCATTTTCTGGTTTCTAGGGCAGCAGGAAAGTGACCTGAAGAACTATAAGGTTTGTGTCTTCTAGCAGCTGGCCCTTCTCCAATAGGCTAGCTATGCTCTGCCCTAGTGAGGTGGGAATACAGTTTAGGGGAAATCAATCCCTGTCACTTGAGTTACCAGAATCAAGAGACAGATGGCACAGAAAGAGAAAAGGACACGTTTAGTAGGACCAGGCCCAGCAGGAAGAGCACAAGGTAGGTACCAGGAAACCTAGATGTGAATCTAACTCTGCCGCCCATTCCAGGTGTGAGTTTAGGCCAGTGAAATCACTTTTTTGGGGATCATTTTCTTCATGTGTAAAATAAATAGACTTCCCTGAATGATTTCTCCGGTTTTATCCAGCTTAAATGTATTATGATTCTTTGGCTTGAGAGAGAGACTGAATTTGAAGGGGATTTGTTTTCCAAGGCAGTAAATCTTTATGGAAGTAGATTCCCCACTCTTCCTTCTGCTGAATTTGGTTGGTTTGAACCACCAACCTTCTGGTTAGCAGTTAAATGTCTTAGGCACTATGCCACCAAAGCTCCTTGAACATAGACATATGAAAATATAATGTTAGATGTCATTACCATTTTGAGAAGGGAGAGAGAGGACTCTGGAGTTTAACTAAAGGTAAACTTGTATTTGGCTTATTTCTTTAATGTCCATCTACCCCCTTACTAGAATGTTTGGTCTTCAGGCAGAACTTTACTTTTTCACTGCTATCCCCTCATCACCTAGAGCTGCGTCTGATACAGAGCATTCCCTCCATCAGTGATTATTGGATGAGTGAATGAATGAATGAATAAAACCAGTTTCCTCCATTGCTTGAGTTGTCAAACCCAGACTCCATTCCTGTGTTGCAGAGCTCTGCCAGCCTGGCCCTGACACCCCCATGATGTGTTCATTGGCCATCTATGTGCATCCTATGCCACAGTGGGTTTGACCCTCACTGTCACCTTCTCTGTGCTCCTGTTCATTGCCACTTTCATGGTTTTTCTCTTTTTGTTCCACCTGCCTAGAATTCCCTACATTTTTAAGTAATGCAAATGCTCCAAGGCCATGCTGAGTTCTACATCCTCCATGAAGTCCTTTGTAATCTCTAGGCCCTGGTCAAATTCATTGTTGATAATATCAAAGGTACCTTCTTAATTCTCGAATCCAGTGACAGTGGGCTTGTTAGCTCTCCTTGCACACCTGGGAAGGCCAATGTCCTCAGCCAGACTCAGTGTGTGAGGTAGCAGCACAGAGGACCTGGAAAGGCACTGCACCTGGAGTTAAATGGATGGGGTTGTGACTCTTTCTGTTTGGTTACCTGAGTGGAGCAACTCTACCTCTCCATGCTTGATTTCTTCACCTGAAATGGGATCTCTCACCCAGACTGTGTTGTGATGATTACCTGAGAGAGTTCTCAGAAGCCATTAAGTCCCTGCCCTCAGTGACAGTCCATGAAAAATACGTTTCATTGCTGAAGCTCAGGGATGAATATGAAATCTGATTCTATCTTTATCCATAGTGTCATTACACCACTTATGCAGTTTTTATGAAATTAGCATCTGATCTGGCAAATAGGGTATCATCTGTACACCTCAGAAAGGTAAGTTTACAAAGTCAAATGACGCATGCTCATGGTTCCAGATTTATAGGTTTCTCAGACAACAGAAGAAAGAAGAAAAAGAAGAGAGAGAGGAGTGTGGACTGAATTCTATTTCCTCTAGAAGTCTTGGAGAAGCATTCCTTGTGAAATAAAGCTTCATAAAAATCTTATACTTTGCACAGATTGTTAGAAACCTAAAAACATACATGGGGTTTTGCTATTTTAGCAATAACCATAGTGGTTATGCTTTAGGGCTTTAGTGTCCTGGGACAGAAGCAGAGGTGGCACTGCTAGCTTTCTTCTCTTAGAGATTCTGAGAGACTGCGGGTCTATGGACAGGTGCATTGGCAGATATGTTAGGATTTGGAGGAGCAGCGGGGATTCACTAGAGATGAAAAAAATCAGAACTCAGGGAGTTGTATTACAAGTGCCACCTCTACTGGGGTCGTTGTATGACTCTACATACAATATCAGAGCATAGGGTTTTGGGGAAGGAATCCTGGTTATATGACTATCTTTTTGAAAATCAGCTCAAGAAAAGGATGGTTAGAAGACATCAAAGTATGATCCAATCTGTGATTTCTTCAGGGTGATAGGGCTGCTCTCAACAGGCTCCTTCACTAACTTTTATTTTAGAATTTTCCATTTCCTCTTTTGCTTTTTTCTTTTCCAATTCTCACAATCCACAGAGATGGAATAACTTGAAATTGAAATGAGTCACCCTGTTTTCCTTGCTCTTTGCTCATTGATTGGACTCAGAAACTTGACTTTTAGACACAATGTTAATTCTCCATGCTGTAGCCTCTGCGGTCTTCCCACACAGAGCTTTGCAAATCCACACAGTGAGGCCTTCTCCAGAAGAAAACCAGGGAACAAAAATGGCGCAATTTTTAAGATGACTAGTCATATTCAATCATCAAGGTAATACTCAAACTTATGCCAGTGTTACTTCAAAACAGGCTGCTGCTTGTGATGATTTCAGCACTGAATCCTTTAAGATGTAATTAAAAAATCTCAGTTAGAGACTGAGGGAAATAGAAGCAAAGTATGATACCAAGAGAGTAAGTGAGATTTATTTATTTATTATGTAAACCTCTCCTACTATTTGGTCATAATTATAGCTCTTTACGTAAGGGCCAAATGCTTCTTGTATCTGAAGTGCTCAGCAGCTTTCTAAGTAAACGATCTGACAAACATTGTAGTAGCAAGTGGTAACTTGTCTGGGTAGTTGCAAGTGACCCAGCCAGTACTGTTCTTAGCAATGTTTGCTCAGTTTCATCTATTAAAATGTTCTTAACAATGAGAAACATGTCATAGTGATTTGACATGATAATCCTGACTTTAGAGAATTTCTCCGCAGTGTGTGAAACTAGTCTTGATTTTTACCTTTATGCGATTGACCCTCAGAGGTGAAGTAACTAAGCCTTGAGGAAAGAGCTGTTCCACAATAACCCTCCCTTCTCCGACTTCCATAGGAGTCTGACTCTTTCATGTCTCAGCTTAAATGGCATAGTTCATCATGTAGTCTACATGTCCAGCTTGGTCAGGACTTTGTCAAGTATTCTACACCTTTCTGATACAACCAAAATTTATCTTCATGGTCAATATAGTTTTCTTTTCCTTAGCTTAGATAGGACTCTACAGGAAATAGCTGTTTGAATGGTAGTACATCAGAGAAATGCACTACTCTATCCATTTATTAATATCAATGACCATAAATATTTTCCTCCTTCTTGTACACAGAAACCACAAACAAACCCATTTTTATGGAGTCAATTATGACTCATAGTGACCGTTTAGGCCCCATAGGGTTCCTATGGCTGTAAATCTTTTCCAAAGCAGACTGACTCTTCTCTCTCCTGTGGAGCAATTGGTGGGTTTGAACCACCAACCTTTTGGTTAGTAGCAGAATGCTTTCATGATTTTGCCATCAGATCTCCTCATCCTTTTATGTATCTGTACGCAAACTTGATATTTGTTTAAAAATGTAGTATTTTAAAGCAGACCATCAATCTTTGTGTATGACATCTATATATCTACATGAATTACATAGTTGTTGTTGTTGTTATGTGCTGTTGAGTCAGACCCAACCCATAGCGACTCCTCCTTGGGTTTCCAAGGCAATATCACTACAGAAGTAGATTGCCCAACATTCCTTCCAAGAAGTGGCTGGTGGATTTGAACTGCCAGCCTTCTAGTTAGTAGTCAAGTGCCTTAGGCACTCTGCTACCAGAGCTCCTTACATGAATTATATTAGTAAGTTACAATTCTTGAAAGTTACAGTCAGCATCAAAATTGAAATCTCTTAATTTAAACTATGAAAAGTTCTTTTTATACAGTAAAAAAGATAAGTAATAATGAAACCTTTGATCCATTATTAGTTAATTTGTAATAATTAGGAATGTCACAGGCTATAGGCACCATGGACAATAATAAAAGAAAAATTCTTCTATATGCCTGTTAAATAATTCAAGCAACAATCAGTAAATGATCACAATCTGGTACCATATGATGATAGATGTATAGACCAATGGAATAGAACTGATAGCCCAAAATTAAGTGCACATCTACAGTCAGCTAATCTTTGACAAAGGAGCTAAATCCACCAAATGGGGAAAAAATAGCCTCTTTTATAAATGGTGCTAGGACAATTGGATTTCCACATGCAAAAGAATGAAATAGACCCGTGTCTTACACCATATATAAAAACAAACCAAAACTAGATCAAAGACCTAAATGTATGACCTGAAACCAAGAATTTTGAGAAGAAAATATTAGAGTACTGCTTCAAGACATAATACTCAACAAAACATTCTTGGACATGACACCAAAGGCATGGGCAACAAATGACAAAATAGATAAATAGAATCTCATAAAAATTGAAGATTTCTGTTCATTAAGAATTTGTCACCAAAATGAAGGGACAATCTACAGAGTGGGAGAAAATTTGGGGGATTTATATAAGATAAGGGTCTAACATTTAGAATATATAAAGTACTCCTAAAACTTAACAAGAAAAAGAAAAACAACCAAACCATAAAGTGGGCAAAGGAATATTCACCAAAGAGAATATTCAAATGACTAACTAACACATGAAAAGATGTTCAACATCTTCAGATACCACATCAGAAAGATACAAATCAAAATCACAATGAGATACAACTTTAGTCTCACTAGGATGGTCAAGATTTTAAGAGAAAGGAAAATAGCAAATTTTGGCAAGGATGTAAGAAAATTGGAACACTTATCCATTGCTGGTGATAATACAGAATGGTACAACTGTTGTGGAAAACAATGTGTTGACTCCTTTAAAAAATTAAAATAGAACTAACATATGATCTCACTCCAAGGGACTTGAAAGAAGAGACATGAACAGACATGTGAACCACTGTTCATTGCAACACTATTCACAGTAGCAAAAAGATGGAAAGAATCTAAATGTTCATCAATGAACAAATGGATAAGCAAAATGTAATACATACATATGGTGGACTATGAATCAACCATAAAGAGAAACAAAGTCCTAATACAGGGGACAACCTTGAAGATATTATGTTGAGTGAAATAAGTTAATCACGAAAGGTCAATGATATATGATCTCACTTATGTAAAATGACAAGAACAGGCAAATGTATAAAGACCAAAGTTTATTAGTGGTTACCAGTGGAGGGAGGGACAGAAGGAGAGCCCTTGTTTGGCAACCAATGAGTTTTTGTTTATGGTGATGGAAAATTTAGTATCAATTAAGGATACTGGTTACATAACCAATTAATGTAATTGATATCACAAAGCTGGGGAGCTCTGGTAGCATAGTGGCTAAGACACTTGCCTGCTAACCAGACGGCTGGTGGTTCAAACCCACCAGCCACTCCTTGGAAGGAAGGTTGGGCAATCCTACTTCCGTAGTGAAACTGCCTCGGAAACCCAAGGAGGGGTTGCTATGAGTCGGGTTTGACTCGACGGCACATAACAACAAACAACAACAACATCACAAAGCTGTACAAACAAAAGTTGAATTGGCAAATGTATATATGTATATATCTTCTGTATTTTATAATCATTTACCAATTGTTGTTTGAATTATTCAACAGACATTTAGAAGAATTTTTCTTTTATGATTGTCCATGGTGTCTATAGCCTGTGATGTTCCTAATTATTACAAATATAGCTAACTAATAATGGATCAAAGCCTTCATTATTACTCTAATTAACTTTTATTACTGTATAAAAAGAACTTTTCATAATTTAAATTGGATAACTAAGAGATGTCAATTTTGATGCTGACTATAACTTTATGTATATATATATGTCTGTGCGTGTGTATGTATGTATGTATATATATCAACATTAGTCAATTCAACATTTTTTCATGTTTTATTTATAAAAAAGAAAAATCAGCTGTTGTGGCTGTTTATGCACAACCAAACACCTCATGGGATTTGTTGTCTTGGTTTGGAAGTTTTGCATCATGGTTTGGAGAGACATGCCAATCAAGTTGGCTAAAATTGTTTCTCAGTACTTCTGTTCTACCTCCTAGGTCACTGCATAGTAATTTGGGTCTTAAAAGCTACCAAGTAGCCATCCAAAGTACAACAACTATTCTCCATTCAGTTAAAGTAATAGAGGAAGAAAGAGAATCAGGAGTTGAAGGAGGAAATTGAATGTGTGTCTAGTTGCCTTCATGAGCAGTTGCCTCCTTTGCCATGAGACCAGAAGAGCTGGAGGGTACCTGGCTACCATTACTAAACATTTCATCAAAGTTTCTACAGAAGAATCTTAATCAAAAGGGGGACAAATCTGAAACATAATTTTAAATTTTCAATGGAACCCAGAGTTTCTGGAGCCATTGAAGCTGGGTGAACCCCAAAAATTATTTCCTTGAGTTAGTCTTTAAACTCAAGAATTCAAACCAAAACTATTCCCTGAAGTCTTTTTTGAACTAAATAATAACAATAATAATAATAATTAGTAATATATATCTTCTTTGAACATTGTGGGATCTAATTGACAATGGCAGTTCAAAGGTTTGGATGGGAACTTAGGGGCAGTGAATTTAAGATAATGATGTGGAATAATTTGGAAAAAGCAAGAATGGTAGCACAACTTGAAGAATGTAGTCAATGTCACTAAATTGTATGTACAGAAATTATTGAAATTGTGTATCTTTGGCTGTATATACTTTTATCAAAATATATATTTTTAAATCAGGAAAACTTTAATTAATTGAAAGACACAGAAAATTACAAATACATTCTTTGTATTCTATAGAAATTTACAATTTTTTGTTTATGATAAGCTTACCTTGGGGGTTGAGATTAAGAAGTAAGAGTTTAGTTTGTATTTGAAAAATTTTGTACAGAATACTACTGTCATTTTTCCTCATAGGAAAAGAGAAGCAGATTTGTATGTTTATACTATATGAGATATTGTCTGTATTTTAATATATAATAGATAACTCAGTGATGATTTTGTATTGACCAGTAAAACCTGACCAAAGAAATATTTTGATTGTGATTTCGACTTTTTGTCAGATCCTGTCTTCAAATGCCTAGATCCTCACTCTTCTGGTTGGTCCCAGAAGAAGATTAAGCCCTCCCTTCTGCGGAAATGTCCTCAGGGATAATGGCCAGTTACTATGGCCTACCCCTGCCATCACAAATTGGGAGAAGGAATTGATGGCGCTGCCTGGGAGCTAAATGGTTGGTGTCTTATCTATTCTCCTAAACTAAGCCCTGAGGCCCTATCTTACATGTCAGTCTGGCCTTAGTAAGATAGGGAGACTTAGAGCTGAGTAAAGAGCCAAAATCAGGACATCTGCTCTCCTGGCCACATACACCCAAAGAGAAGCATTACACAGTAGCCTTTAGACAGAAGTACAAAAATGGAGATTGTAGGGTCTCATGTCCTGAATAACAGCCAAATTATATAGGCCCTTTATTCCTCTGGTCAGACCTGCTTAGTGGATCAGGAAGAACTGAAGTAGACTATCCATAAGTCACTCAAGCTGACAAAGGACCCAGCTCTCCTTATCTTTTCATCCAGAATAGGCTTTAGAATTAGATTATAAATATACTCTTCCAGCAAAACAGATTAAGATCAACAAATTTTCATCCACAAAAGTAACAATCATGCTGGACAAAACTGTCAAAACAATCATTTTTGGAACTCTGGAAATGGACTAAACCTCTCTATCAGAGAGACTGTTTGATGCAATTGAGGCAGGCACTGCTTCATGAGAGGAGGAAGCTATCCTGATTTGAAGTGTTGTCAGTGAGAGTGGACATCTGGAGGAAGCCACAAAGCCACCTGAGATTGCAGTCACAGCTGAGGCACACAACAGGCCAGCAGACTGGCAGGGAATTCTAGGAGGTGAGACAATCCTTGTGGCCTTGGTAAGACTCTTTACATATCCAGCACTGACCAGAAGCTGTGTATAAGTGCAAAAGAGATGAAAGTAGCCTCAAACAACCCATGCATCCTTGGTAGAGCCTGGAAGTACACATGTAGGAGACACAGAGACATAAGAAGTGAAATCTAGGATGCTTTTGAAATGGCCTGAACTTGGATGTGCTTCCTAGTCCACATACAGATCCGTCAGCAGACAGTTAAAAGTGAATAATCACAGATTCTAATCAATCTCTCTCTGATCATTATGCTATACAGATACATGGGCAACTGCTAAGAAGCTAAGCCTTAAAAAAAAAATCAAAAGAAAGAAAAAAATCTAAGCAAAGATATCAGTGGCTACATATTGAGAGGGATAAAAATGTTACAAATTAATCCAGTCAAGTTTCTAACCAAAGAAACAAAGAACAATAAAAACAACAAAAATAACAATTATGTTTTGGGAAAATCATAATTGAGAATTCCTGAATTATGTAAAATTACAATATTCCACCAAGAAATGATGAAACGTGCAAAGAAACAAGATATTGTGATCCATACTCAGGAAGAAAACGAGTCTCTGACCTGGATTAGGGACATCTGGGCTGATGCACTCAACCACCTCAAAATCGCAGGTTCTCCTCAACTCTCTAAGTTTTCAGAAGTGATGTGTACTCTTCCCTATTAAAATCACTCCTTATTGCTTGAAGTCAATATATGTCCCTTCTCAGAACCTACTTCTATCTTCCTTCTTGATGACTAGACCAATAATTAGGATAAAGTTACAATATAACCCACCCAGGGAAGTTTTAGCCTGCTGAGGAAGAAAAAGAAGTAGACAGGGAAAGAAATATATGACCTTGCCGTGGAGCCTCATAAAAAGTGTCCCTATAGTACTAGAATAGCTTTTGGAAACTTTGACAAAACAATGGCCCACACCAAGTGAACTGGCATGTTAGAGTGTGCAGAAAGGATCAAAAACATGTCAGAATTGTACTTGCATATGTAAAACTGTAAAATGCACCAGCCAATTATTTTCTGTGGGAGAATCCAGAAAAGACTTAATTTGCCAAAACAATATGGAGAGTTATCTCTGGTGACAGGGTAGTAGCATCACCGAGAAACTCAGTGGTGACTGTCTCTGTAACTGAGAGCTAGGAGTGGTTACATTGCAGTTACAGAACTGAGTTTCATGAATCAACGGGGGTGATAGGATCCAGAAATACTAAAGGTTAATTGGTGGTGCTTCACTATCAGAGGCAAGGTGAGTATACTTATTATAACAAGCAGCAAGCCAGAGTAGCTGCTAAGGGATCCTGGACACAATGTTCTTATGGGCAAAATGGATAGGCAGCCAACTAAGTTACTGGTTAATTTCTGCAACCTAAAGTCATGATGCCTTGCTCAGTTTCCAGACCTGAGAAAGTTCTCAGGCATGAAACCACTGACAGGGGAAGAGGCTAGGTGTTTGTGAAGAAGGATCTGGCAAAACTATGGCAAGTGTATGTGTCTATGAGTCTTCCAGTCTTTTCCCAAATGAACTTCTGACTATTACTTGAATAACTGTAACTGGAGAAAGAATACTCAGACATTTTGAGAAGTGTTCAACACAAGATTGATACTGACACTCTGGGACCTAAAGCATCAATAATCATGACTCCCATTTTAGAGTATGTGGTCCTATGGGGATCAGGTTATCAGTGAAGGTCTGGCCCAGGTCTGACTCACAGGGGGTTCAGTGTGTTCTGGGACTGATTTATTAGTTATTTCCTTGGCTCCCAAACATATAATTGGAGTAGATACATTTGACAATCAAAAGAACTTACATTACTTTTTTTTTTTTTTTTTTTGGCCTGTGGAGCTCTGGTGGCATAGTGCCTAAGGCATTTGACTGCTAACCAGAAGGTTGGTGGTTCAAACGCACCAGGTACTCCATGCAAAGAAGACTGGGAAATCTACTTCTGTAAATATTTGCCACCTCAGAAACCCAAGGGGGGGGCCGTCGCTGTGAGTTGGAATTGACTTGATGGCAGTGAGTTTGTGCGTGTGTGTATGTGTACATGTGTGTGTAGTCTAAAACCCAGTGGAAGACCCACTGAGAGCCTCTGAAATTTGGACCACTATATTGACAACATTAAGTTAAACCAGATTATCAAAAAGTGCAAGTACATTGATGGTCATTGTAAGACACATGTACTCCCAAATAAGAGAGATAAATTGCACTAAGATTAAGAGGTGTTTAAGTTAGGGTTTCATCAGAGAAACAGAGCCACAATTAATGTGATAGAATAAGGAATTTATTATAATTTTAGACCTTTGTAATTGTGGGAAATGGCTAAGCAGTTTAGGTAAGGTCTCTGTATCTGTTTAGTTTTTAAAGTTGGCAGAAATGATGCACATGAAGTGGAGGAGAGTATGGATACAATAAAAAGTGCAGGACAAAGTAAACCCTTGAGAGCTAATGAGAATCCACAATTACAATGTGGAACTCTTATCTGTCACTCCCATCTCCAATATCTGTGCTGTGGTGGACTTGCAATATAAGCTGGTGCTCTTCAGTAGGGAGCTATTCATGCACTTGGTTCAAGTTTGGAGAAGCTGAAGGAGACCATCTGATTGGTCTCGGGTGGATATGGAGAGCTTGGCTGTGGCCCATGTTCATGATGAGCCAGGAGTAATGTGCATTAACAGCAACAGAGTGACTCCACATTAACCTTCTGAATGGAAGAAGGTGGCTGCAGTATTGCTTCTGTCAACCATGTCTCATGCAGATTTCTCTGTGACCAGCCCTAACTGAACCATAGAGGGGAAGGAATGTTGTGAAAATGTAGTACCAGTTTACTTGAGTTGACACAGTGCCATGTCTCCTCCAATGGGCCCACCACATCAGTGAAGCTCTTAAGGACCCAGCAATCTTAGCCATGCTGGGACACCCCCTCCAAAAGTAAACACAAATGATTACATCTCATACTTAACTCTACTAGGAAGGAAGCATAGTCATTGATTGACATTTTCAGATTCTGGAAGCACAACGGTCCTTTCTTGCTGATACTACTTCAACACATTCACCAGATGGTACAGAAAGTTTCCTGTGTGTACAGGATTCAGAGCAGGAACAGGCTATAAGATTGAGCAGACCTGTTATAAATCCATTTTAAGACAGAGGGATACTTCTGTGACAGGACACAAGAAGGACCAGAGGGCAAAAACTGCTGCATGACAATAGCACAGAGCCCATGTTGTATTGAGCTCAAACCTATGTCTGCATGGATGAAACATATGAATAACTGAAGGAAGGGAAAAGGCTGATGCTGGCTTGTGTTGGGTTGTTTCTTTATGTGGGTGCAAGCCAAGGAGTTGCCTTGAAAGACAGAAGTGAGGGCACACTCTTCCAGTATGTTCCATTTACAATAGCTAACACCAGGAGAGTACACAAAGAGTCATGGACAGTGGTAGCCACCTTGGTTCATTAGTCAAGGGGCTGGAAGGAGCCAGATTAAAAGTCTGGAGACAAGGAGGTCTGGGAATTAGTGTATGGATAATCTGTGGGAATGTGTGCATAACCTGTGGGAGTATGTACAATTGTGAAGGTCTTTTCATAGCATGCTCATTCCCACCAGAGAGCACCACCATGACCGGACATGGGACAATTGAACAGAGGAAATGGCACAGCCAACTAACATCAGCTGACCTCTCCAGAGCTGGCATGGGTGGCTCAGAAGCAGAGTAGACATGGGTGACAACGATGTAGGTTGTGCCTTGGCCACAAGCATGAGTTCCTAATCATCAATGCCAATCTAGCTGTTACCACTGCCTAATTAATGTTCAGCTTACCTGTAGTGACACCTGGGCAGGGCCCTCAAAATAACACCATCTTTGGTAGAGACTATCCAGCTTATCCTGGATTCTTCTACAGAAGAAGAGGCAGAGATCCATCTCAACAGGAGCAAACATATATTCCAGGTGCTAATGTAGCCTTCCTGCCCTAAGTCTTATAACACTGCTCTTCCGAGGCTTATAAAGCTTTTGATTGACTAACACAAGATCTTGTGTAACATTGACTTGGGCCAAAGGAGACACTTAATAGCAAATGTAGTGTGGCTGAAGGCACATGACTGTGGGATCCTGACCTATTGCCTACTTCATTACCCAGAAACCACAGCCCAATAGAGTCATAGAACAGTTTTTGAAGGCACAGCTGAGGCAACTGCTTAGAGTCGATACCTTTCAAAGGTGAAGCCTTTATCTTTCTGGATGTGGTAAACACCCCAAACCAATAACTACTCTATGGTATTATGACCATAAAGTTAGAATCTGTGGGTCTGGAAACTACGGAGTGAAAGCCGGGGTCATCCCACTTACTATGACTCTCAGTGACTGACTAATGTGTCTGTGCTTCCCATCCCATGACTTTAAGATCCAGGGGACTCAGTAATAACACCACCAAACTTTAAACTACATCACTTGCCTCCTTGGAAAGGGTAATCCCTATTCCTCACCAGGAGGAGGTTGGCAGCTACCCTCCAATGTGCACAGGAAAGAATTCTTTTGGCACTCAGGGACACCTGAGGCATCTCTTGGTGCTCTCTGCTCAATTCTGGTGATAAAGAAAGACAGAGGCAGCTGTCATAGGATATGTCATAGCTGAAGGATATGGAGGTCTTTTAGCCATGGAGATTTAATCACCTCCCCACTTGGGCTACTAGATTAGCTGAGGACACCTGTAGCTCATTTCATTAACCTCCCACTGTTAAATTTTCCCAAGAAAGGAGACCATCCAGAACGCTGGAAGCACTGTTGCCATGTGTGACAAGCCTGCTGCAGTGATCACATGGGCCTGAGTGGTGAAGGGGCTGCAGTGGATGCTGTGGTGTGTCACCAAATCCTTCCACCAGCTGTGGAAGTGCTGTCTGCTGACAGCTCACAGGTGAGTCCCTCTCTGGTAATGCCTTCCACAGGAGGGAGCTTCCTCTGCCCAAGTGTATGCCCTTTCCCTGGTGGCAGCCACGTTCCATTACTGAGGGATGTAGGGATATAAAGGTCTGGCCCCCCTCACCTGAATTTGGGATAACTCTGAACAGCCACCCAGATCCTCAATGCTTCATGGGGACTGCTGAGTCTTTGACGGCAATTTCATCACATTCCTACTTCTTTCTTCACCAGCTCTGCTGCTCTCACTCCTTTACAGATGTAAAGTGCACTGCCCAGCAAATCTCCTACATAAAAATCTCCATCCTAGAGTCTGTTTCCTGGGAGATCCTTCCTGACACAGAGACAAATTCACAATTTGCAAATAACCATAGAAGTAATCATGTAATTATCTTCCAAAAGGCAGTGAAGGTGAAGGAAAAGTACTGTTATGCAAAAAAAAAAAAAAAACAAACAAACCTCCGTACCATCAAGTCAATTCTATTCTACTCATAGTGATCCCTCCTCGGGTTTCCAAGGTGGTATCTCTGCAACAGTAGATTGCCCTATCTTCCTTGACAGGAGTGTCTGGTGGTTTTGAACTGCCCACCTTCTGATTAGCCATCAAATGCCTTAGGCACTATACCACCGTTATACAGTGCATATATATATATATATA
>NW_006921614.1:16708322-16739470 GCF_000298275.1 Orycteropus afer afer
AAACCCTGAGGAATTTGAGACTGGAGGGATGAGCATGTGCAAAGGCCCTGAGGCAGAAATGAAGTTGGTATGCTGACAGCACAAGGTGATTTCCTTAATCTTGCTGAGTCTCATTAAACCTTATCTATAAACAGGTATAGTGATATGTGACTCATGGTGTTTTAAGAGTAAAACTAAAAGACTTTTCTGATCTTTAAAGCCCCATATAAAATGTAAACCTGCTCTTAATAATGTTGCACTGGCACCCTTTCTTGTAGGAAATAAAGCATGGAGAAATGAAGTAAATCACCCTAAGTCCACTGCACTGAACTGGCCTGTGAGCTCACATCCTGCTGTTTCTCATCCAGTCCTTTCCCCCCATTAAATGCCTGGTGAAGGTTCTCATCAAATAAATTCCAGTCCCTGATCTAGCAACAGCCCAAATAACACTCAGATTTAATGAGGCAGAGTTGTGGCAGTACTGAGATAGACTTATTTGGATATTCCCAATATGTCATTGTGGGATATTTGGAGTATCATTTTTTTTTTTGTTTGTTTTGTTTTGTTTTAGGCTCAGAAATTTCCATGGGCAGAAGTATGGCATAGGTAAACTCCAGCTGATGCAAACACAACAATTGACAAGACCGTTGTGGGTCTAGGTGTTCCACAGCCTGAGTCCTCTGAGCCACTTGACCCAGCAAGCCTGAGCCCTTCAGTTGCCCTCCTAAGTTTGTGACCTAGATGATAGGTACTGAGCCCAATAACCTCCCGCAGACAGGTGAAAAGAACCTGCTCAAAGCCTCATCCTACACTGTTCTATTATTTTATCCCAGCTCTGCTCATCAAATAAAGAGCCCACAAGTCCTCATGTTAACTCATTATCTTTATAATGAGAGTTTCCAACATAGCAAGGGAGGACAGAGGGAGAGGACAGAGCTACATCTGAAGTCCCATAAAGTGTTATCCAAGAGAGCATGGAAATCAGACTAGAAGGGCCTTAGAACTGGCAGGGGTACAGACCTCCAGGATCCATCTCCTTGCTGTTGATGAGGAAACTGAGGCCCAGAGAAGAACAGTGACCAGCCCAGTCACAGCTTGATTCCTCTTCTGCTCTTGTCCTATTAGTTATGTCTCACCTTGAGCTAAGGTGGGGGCTTTTTTTATGCTGGGTCTCCCTAGAAAGGAAGGGGACCAGCACATTTTTGTGCCTGTTTGGGGCATGGTTATCTCAAATAATCTTCCAAACAAACCTGGAAGGTAGAAATTATCATACGTTATAGAACATGGTTGTCCCATCTCAGCACTACTGGCATTTTGGGCCACAGGATTCTCTGCTGTGGGAGGCTGTCCAGTTTGACAGCATCCCAGGTCTCCAGTAGCAAGATCCCAACAGAAACCCCCATTTCTTAATGGTGATGATTAAAAAAAAAAAAAAAAAGGTCTCTAGACATTACCAAATTTCTCCTGGGGGGCACAATCACTCTCATTGGAAACCACTAATATAGAGAAAACTGAGTCTCCCAGACAAGGCCCTCACCATAAAGTGGCAGTGTTAGGATACAAAGTAGGTTGTTAGAACCCCAAACCCACACTTCCACCAACAGTGCTCTCAGAAATGGCACAGAAAGAGCAGAAGAGCCTGATGGAGAGGTTTGTCCAGAGTCTGAGTTGTAGATAGAAAGAAGTTTCCAGCCTTCTCAGGATGTCAGACTGACAGAAGTATGCTTTGAATAGGGGCCAGTTGGAATTGATGGTAAATGCAGGGAAACAGGTTAGGCCAAGAAACAATCTGGATTTCTTCATTTATTTATTTGTTCAACTCCTTCCTTCCTTCTTTCCTTCCTTTCCATCTGCCTTATTTCCTTCCTTCAACCCTTATTTTATTTCTACCTCTCTTTCTTCCTTTTCCTCCCTTCCATCTATCTGTCTTCCTTTCTTTCATATGATATATATTAAGAGTAAAGCAGGATCTAGGCAATGATTATCACAAAAGAGATACCAGACATATGTACCTCCTGACCCAAATAAACAGCCAAAACCACCTGTAAAGCATTCTTACCCAAAACCCTGAGCCTGAAGTTGATCAAGCTTCCAGAGACAACTACCACACACATATTCCAAGAGTGATCCTAACTAATGTATTAAATATATTAAATCACTTTCAGTTTAATGCCATCTAATTACTTTTCCTCAGAATGGTGAATTTTGCAAAAGGATATGAGAGCCTATCCCACTCTCATCCACCTCACCTCACATGTCCAGTGAAGAGTAGCTAATGCTCACCCTGCCCACCACTGCCCTGTGCAGCCAGTGACAGGTGGTGAGTGCTCTCATGCCACCAGACAAGTGATCAGTGGAGCATACCAGTCACTCTGACTCTAACGTCCCCAAACAAAACAAAACAAAACAAAATATCAGAGTGAAACAAGCATACAATAAATTAATAAATAAAATAATAGCTTAATACCTTGGTGACAACAGACAATAATAAATCATATGAAAAATAACAGGGAAAAATGGCTTAAATAAGTGAGAAAAATAAAGGTAAAGAAACTTTCAGAGAGAGAAACTATAATAGAACTGCCTGAGAAGGAATTTAAAAGACATATATTTAGTATCTTCAAAGAGATCAAGAAAAACATAGGAAAAAAAACATCCTAGAAGAATTCAAGAAAACAATACAAGAAAAAAATGACAGACTCAATAGAGAATTAGAAATCATATAAAAACAACAACTAAAAATTTAGAAGATTAACAATAAAATATCAGAAATAGATGACAAAAAGGCCAAACCAAAAACCAAACTCACTGCCATTGAATCAGATCTGACTCATAGCGACCACTCCTTGGGTTTCTGAGCCAATATCACTACAGAAATAAATTTGCCTAGTCTTCTTTCCTGGTAGTGGCTGGTGGGTTTGAACTGCCAGCCTTGTGGTTAGCAGTAGTAGTTAATAGCCTTAGGCACTACACCACCAGAGTTCCCCAGAGAAAAAAGAATCAGTGAATAGAGGACAAATCCTTTGGGACAAATTAATTGAGGAACAAAAAGAAAAAAAAAAAAAAAAAAAGAAGAAAGTTTGAGTTATGAGGAACTCCATCAAGAAGAATGTTGCTGTTGTAGTTGTTAGGTGCTCTCAAGTCAATTCTGACTTATAGCAACCCTATGTACAACAGAACAAAACACTGCCCTGTCCTTTGCCATCCTCACAATCCTTGCTGTGCTTGAGCCCATTGTTATAGCCACTGTCTCAATGTATCTCATTGAGGATCTTCCCCTTTTCTCTGACCCAGCACTTTACCAAGCACGACATCTTTCTCCAGGAACTTGTCCCTTCTCACCACATGACCAAAATAGGTGAGATGAAGTCTGGCCATTTTCATTTCTAAGGAGCATTCCAGTTGTACTTCTTCCAGAAGAAATTTGTTTATTCTTCTGAAAGTCAATGGTATTTTCAGTATTCTTCATCAATACAATTCAAAGCCATTATTTCTTCTTCAGTCTTCCTTATTTATTGTCCAGCTTTCATATGCATATGAGGTAATTGAAAATATCATGGCTTGGGTTAGGTGCATTTTATTCTTAAAACTGACATCTTTGCTTTTCAATACTTTATAGAGGTGTTTGCAGCAAATTTTCCCAGTGCAATATGAGTCTGATTTCATGACTGTTGCTTCTTCTATGAGTGTTGATTTTGGATCCAAGTAAAATAAAATCTTTGACAAATGTCAATCTTTTCTCCATTTATCACAATGTTGATTATTGGTCCATTTGTGAGGACTTTTGTTTCCTTATGTTGAAGTGTAATCCATAGTTAGACTGTAGTTCTTCACCTTCATCAGTAAGTGCTTTGAGTCACCTTCCCTTTTAGCAAGCAAGGTTGTGTCATCTGCATATCACAGGTTGTTAATGAGTCTTCCTTCAATCCTGATACCATGTTTCATATAGTCCAGCTTCTCAGATGCTTTGCTCAGCATACAAATTGAATAAATATGGTGAAAGGATGCAACTCTGATGTACACCATTCCTGGTTTTAAACCATGCAGTTTTCCCTTGTTCTGTTTAAATGATAGTCTCTTGTTCCATGTACAGTTTTCTTGTGACTGCAATTAAGTGTTCAGGAATTCCCATGTTTCATAATGTTATCCATAATTTGTTATGATCCACACAGTCAAATGTCTTTGTATAGTCAATAAAATACAGGTAACCATCTTTCTAATATTTGCTTTCAATTGAGATCCATCTCTCATCAGCAATGATAACCCTCTTTCCACGTCCTTTTCTGAATCCAGCTTGCATTTCTGAAGTTCCCTGTCAATATACTGCTGCAATCATTTAAAAAATT
Organism: Orycteropus afer afer; assembly: GCF_000298275.1. Lineage (NCBI taxonomy): Eukaryota > Metazoa > Chordata > Mammalia > Tubulidentata > Orycteropodidae > Orycteropus > Orycteropus afer. The sequence goes on from NW_006921614.1 coordinate 16,712,648, forward strand.
ATCGTTGGCAAAATTTTGCTTGTATGTGATAATAATGATATTGTTCAATGATTTCCACATTCTGTTGGATTATCTTTCTTTGGAATGGGCACAAATATGAACCTTTTCTAGTTTGTTGGCCAGGTAGCTGTCTTCCAAATTTCCTGGCATATATGAGTAAGCACCTCCAGAACTGCATCTGTTTGTTGAAACATATCAATACATATTCTGCCAATTCCTGGAACCTTGCTTTTTGCCCATTCCTTCAGTGAAGCTTGGATCTCTTCTTTAAATACCATTGGTTCTTGATCATATGCTACCTCCAGAAATTATTGAACATCTACCAATTCTTTTTGGTACAGTGACTCTATATATTTCTCCCATCTTCTTTTGAAGCTTCTTTTATCATTCAATATTTTGCTCAAAGAATCCTCCACTATTGCAATTTGAGGTTGGAATTTTTTCTTCAGTTCCCTCACCTTAAGAAATGTCAAGTGTCAGGCATATGAGGTAAACATTTACACTAGGTGGATACAATACTTGGAGAGAAAAATCCTGGGAGAATAGAAGGGCTGTGTAAATACAGCGACATAGCTCTGGGGGCAGGAGTGAGTGGAGGGAATGACACAGGGAAGAGGTAACTATGGGGAAGAAGTGAGAGGGGAGCTGTTGCATTGTGGTAAATTGTAGTCAATGTCATGAGACAAAGTATATGTGAATGGCTACATGGAAAGTGAATTTGCTCTGTAAACTCTTTTAAATTTTTGGTTCAGCTCTTTTATGTCAACATTTCTTCCTTTGACTTTAACTACTTTCCATCCAAGAGCAAGTTTCAGAGTCTCTTCCGGCATCCATTTTGGTCTTTTCTTCCTTTCCTGTTTTTTTTTAATGACCTTTTGCTTTCTTCATGTATGATGTTCTTGATGTCATCCCACAACTAGTATGGTCTTCAGTCACTTGTGTTCAGTGTGTCAAATCTATTCTTCAGATTGTCTCTAAATTCAGGTGGGATATACTCAAGGTCATATGTTGGCTCTCATGGCCTTATTTTAATTTTCTTCAACTTTATCTTCAATTTGTGTATGAGCAATTGATAGTCTGTTCCACAGTCAGCTCCTGGCCTTGTTTTGATTGATGATATTGAGGTTCTCCATTGCCTCTTTCCACAGATATAGTTGATTTTATTTCTGTGTATTTCATCTGGCAAGGTCTATATGTATAGCCATTGTGTATGTAGTTGAATATAGGTATTTGCAATGAATAAGTCAGTGGTCTTGCAAAATTATGCAATCTCCAACATTAATTCTATCACCAAAGCTATATTTTCCAACTACTGATGATTCTTCTTTGTTTCTAACTTTCACCTTCCAATTACCAACATTAATCAATACATCTTGACTGCATGTTTGGTCAAATTCAAAGAACCTGGTAAAAATCTTCAAATTCTTCATCTTTTGCTTTGGTACTTGGTGTGTAAATTTTAATAATAGTTGTCTTCTTTGTAGGCTTATCCTATAACTGAAAGCATTGTCCCTCATGATAGATTTTTAAATGTTCTTTTTGATGGTGAATGCAATGCCATTCCTATTCAATTTTTCACTCCTGGCAGAACTGACCATATGATTGTCTGGTTCAAAATGGCCAATAGCAGTCCATTTCAGCTCACTAATGCCTAAGATATTGATCTTTATGCATTTGATTTCATTTTGACAACTTCCAATTTTCCTAGTATCATACTTTGTGCATTCCATATTCTGATTATTAATGAACATTTGCAGCTGTTCACTCCCAGTTCTAGTCATGCCCCATCAGCAAATGATGGTCCCAAAAGCTTCACTCCATCCATGTCATTAAGGTTTACTGTACTTTGAGTAGGTGGCTCTTCCCCAGTCATATTTTGAGTGCTTCCCAATCTGAGGGGCTCATATTCCAGCACTATATCAGATAATGTTCTAGAGCTCTTCATAAAGTTCTTCAGTAGTATATCAGACAGTGTTTCACCGCCATTCATAAGGAACTACTAGTTGGATTCAAAATACCAGTGGCATATCTTCCAGCCTCAGAGCAACATAAGCCACCATGGTACAACAAACTGACAGATGAGTGGTAGATTAAGAGAAATAATTTATTAGTAATTAAGGAGAGGAGGATAAAAAAGAAAAGTACAGAGAAAAGTTTTAAAGATGTATTTGTTGAAAATGTCCCAAACATCATGAAAGACAAGAAGTTTACCATCCAAGACACTCAAGGAACCCACAATACAATAGACTATCCCCAGAAAATCATTAAGACTTATCATAATAAAATTTTCCAAAACCTTAGACCAAAAAAGAATTCTGAAGGAGCTCGCTAAAAATGAAATATCACCTACAAAGGGGTACCAAAAACTATAAGCACTAATTTTTCATCAGAAATCATGTAAGTAAGAAGGCAATGTAATGACATATAAAAAATCTTGAAGGAAAAGAGTGTCCAACCAAAAACATATATAGAGCAAAATTGTGTTTCAAACATTATGGTGAAACTAAGATATTCCCAGATAAGCAGAAACTAAGGGAATTTGTAAAAACCAGACCATCTTTACAAGAAATAATGAAAGGAGTCTTTCGGATAGAGAACAAATGACATCAGACAACAACTCAAGATAAATACATATGACAACTTTACCCAGGTACCAACCCAGATAAAGACTTCACAAAACTTAAATAAAACTAAAAATATGACTGCAGGAACTAGAGAAGTTAAGCTGTAAATGAAAGTAACTTAAAAAAAAGGAGGGGTAATAAAAGATGTTCTTATATATCATCCACATGAAGAGGAAGTCAAGGTGATTTTAAGATATAACTGTATTAATTTTAAGAGGGTAGTGCCTAAGGTATTTGACTGCTAACCAAAAGCCTGACAGTTCAAACCCACCAGCCACTCCTCGGAAGGAAGATGGGGCAATCTACTTCCATAATGATACTGCCTCAGAAACCCAAGGATGGGTCTCTACGACCTGGATTTGACTCAATGGCAGTGATTTCTTTTTTTTTTTTTTTTTTGGGGGGGGGTAAGGTAAAGTTCAGGCTAACCACAAAGAAAAGTATTAAATCTACTCAACAAAATAAAGAAAAAGAAAACCAAAAAGACTTAGAAAACACAAAAACAACAACAAAGATTGATAGGAAAAAAATCAATATATAAAAAGAATATTAAGATGAACAAAGAAACCATTACCACCACAAAAATATAACAAAACAGCAGCAATGAATCCGTACCTATAATTAATCACGTTGAATGTATATGGGCTAAATGCACCAGTCAGGAGACAGAGAGTGGCAGAATGGATTAAAAAACATGATCCATCAATATGTTGACTACCAAAGACACACCTTAGATATATTTTACTTATTATTTTATATGGAAATAAATCCCAAATAGCTAAAGCATTATTGAAGAAGACCAGAGTAAGAGGCCTCACACTTACCACTCTCAGAATTTACTATAGTAGTCTGTACCTGGAGCTCTGGTAGCATAGAGCCTAAGGCATTTGACTGCTAAGCAGAAGGTTGGCAGTTCAAACCCACCAGACACTCCTGGGAAGGAAGGTTGGGCAATCTACTTCCATAGTGATACTCCTTTGGAAACCCAAGAGCGGTTGCTATGAGTTGTATCTGACTTGACAACAGTCAGTTTGGTTTTTCTTTTTTGTTTTTGGTTTAGTCAGTACCTAGTACTGGTACAAGGACAGACACATTGACCAATGAAAAATAATGAAGATCCCAGAAGTAAATCCATACAGCTACAGACAGCTGATCTTTGACAAAGGACTGAAGTCCATTCAATGGGGAACAGAGAATCTCTTTAACAAATGGTGCTGACAAAACGGAATATCTATTTTCAGGAAAATGAAACAAGATCCATACCTCACACTATACACAAAAACTAACTCAAAAGGAATTAAAGACTTAAATGTTAAGCCTACAACCAAAAAGTTCTTGGAAAAGAAGATAGAAAGGAAGTTAAGGGTCCTATTTTATGGCCTAAATATCCTATAAAACATAACTAAGAATGCATAAACAGAAGAAGATGTAATAGATCACCGGGATATTCTAAAAATTAAATAATTATGCTCATCAAAAAAACTTTATCAGAAGAGAATTTGCAGAATGGGAAAAAATGACATATCTGACAAGGGTCTAATCTTTCAAATTTAAAGAAATTCAATTGTTCAATAACAAGAAGACAAACAATTCAATCAAAAAATGACTACAGCCTTGTCCCTTGTGAGCTCTACTATACACTTGAGAATTCAGATCATACAAATAAACTTATAGAGCATTGTCTGCTAACCCTGTCTTGGGTGCACTCCCCACTTCACAGACATACCTAATAGTTCAGCCTGTCCACCCATCTATCCACTCTTATACCCATGTTTGCCTTCACTGATAACGCAGTACTGAATGTGCAAAAGGGTTCATCTTTGTTGTCTGTACCTCCTATGTACCTCTCCATGTCTTCTTCTTCTTCAATGCCACCATGTTGATCACTCACATTTGGTACATTGCCCTTCTCTTTGCCCAAATCAATACTTATCTCTACCTATCTAACAGTGTAACCAACAAAGAAAGTTCCCTTCCATAGATAAGCCTTTCCTTGACTTTTACAATAATTGACTAATACAATATTTGTCCTTCTGTGATTGACTTATTTCACTCAGCATAATGTCCTCTGAGTTCATCCACATTATGTGGTGTTTTGCAGTTTCTTGGTTATTCTTTAGGGTTGCATCGTATTCCATTGTGTGTATGTACCAACATTTGGTTATCTATTGCTCAGTTGATGGACACATAGGCTGTTTCCATCTTTTTGCTATTGTAGTGCTGCGATGAACATGGGTGTGCATATGTCTGTTCTTGTTCTGGCTCTCACTTCTTTAGGATATATACCTAGTAATGTAATGGCTGGGTCAAATGGTATTTCTAATTCCAACTTTTTAAGGAATCACCATACTGCTTTCCACAATGGTTGTACCATTGTACAGTTCCACCAGCAGTGTATGAGAGTCCCAGTCTCTCCACATCCTCACCAGCATTTGTTATTTTGTGTCTTGTTGAACCTTGCTACTAGTGCTGGAGCAAGATGGTATCTCATTGTTGTTTTGATTTGCATCTCTCTAATAGCTAATGATTGTGAACATTTTTTCATATGTTTGTTGGCCACCTGAAAATACTCCTTGGTGAAGTGCCCATTCATATCTTCTGCCAATTTTTAATTGGATTATTTGTCTTTTTGTTTTCGAGGTGTTGGAGTTTTCTACAAATTCTAGAGATATGTCCCTGGTCAGATATGTCATTGCTCAATATTTTTTTCCAAGTCTGTAGGTTCTCTTTTGACTCTTTTGGAGAAGTCTTTGGAAGCATTTAAAAATTTAATTTTTAGAATGTCCCATTCATCTAGTTTCTCCTGTGCTGTTTGTGCATTTTTGGTTATGCTTGATAATCTATTTATGCCATATATTTGGGCTTCTAAATTTGTCCCTAGTTTTTCCTTGAGGAATTCTAAAGTTTTAGGTTTCACATTTAAGTCATCAATCCATCTGGAGTTAATATTTGTGTATGGTGTGAGGTACAGAACTTGTTCCACTTTTCACAAATTGATATTTTTTCCAGCACCATTTATTAAACAGACATTTTCTTCCCCATTTAATGGATTTCGGCCCTTTGTCAAAGATCAGATTACCATAGGTCAATGGATCTATTTCTGGGTTCTCAATTCTATTCCATTGGTCATTATACCAATACCAGGCAGTTTTGACTACTGTGACTGTATAGGAGGTTTTGAGATCTGGCAGTGTGAGACCTCCTACTGTGTTCTTCTTCTTCAATAGTGCTTTGATTATTCGAGGTCTCTTTCCTTTCCATATAAAGTTACTGATTGGTTTTTCCATATCCTTAAAAAATGTTGATGGGATCTGGATTGGGATTGCATTGAATGTATACACTGCTTTGGGTAAATTTGACATTTTTCCAGTGTTCCACCTTCCTATCCATGAGCATGAGATGTTCTTCCATTTATGTAGACCTCTTATGGTTCCGTGAAGTATTTTTTTTTATAGTTTTGTTTGCACAGGTCTTTTGTGTCCCTGGTAAGATTTATTTCCAAGTATTTTATTTTTTTCGTAGCTATTGTAAACGGTAATGATTTCCTTATTTCTTTTTCAGAAATCTCTTTGCTGGTGTAGAGGAATCCAACTGATTTTTGGATGTTGATCTTGTATCCTGCCACTATGCTAAAGCTCTTGATTAGTTCCAGTAGATTTTTGACTGAGTCTCTTGGGTTTTCTATGTATAGGATCATATCATCAGCAAATAGGGATAGTTTGACTTCTTCCTTACCAATTTGGAAGCCTTTGATTTCCCTTTCTTGCCTTATGGCCCTGGCTAGGACTTCCAGTACAATGTTGAATCAAGTTGTGATAGAGGACATCCTTGTCTGTTTCCTGTTCTTAAGGAGAATGGTTTCAGTCTCTCTCCATTGAGTTTAATGTTGGCTGTTGGTTTTGCATACATGTCTTTTATTATGTTGAGTAATGTCCCTTCTATTCCTATTTTGCTGAGAGTTTTGATCAGGAATGGGTGTTGGATTTTATCAAATGTCTTTTCTGCATCAATTGATAGGATCATGTGGTTCTTCTCCTTTGTTTTATTTATGTGGTGGATGATGTTGATCGTTTTTCTAATGTTGAACCATCCTTACATACCTGATCTGAACCCCACTTGGTCATAATGAATGATTTTCTTGATATGTTGTTGTAGCCTATTGTCTAAGATTTTGTTGAAGATTTTTGCATCTATATTCATGAGGGATATTGTTCTGTAGTTTTTCTTTTGAGTGATGTCTTTGCCTGCTTGTGGTATCAAGGTTATGCCTGCTTCATAAAATGATTTAGTGAGGATTCCATCCTTTTCTATGTTTGGAATACTTTGAGTAGCAATGGTGTCAGTTCTTCTCTGAATGTTTGGTAGAATTCTCCAGTGAAACCATCTTGGCCAGGAATTTTTTTTTATTGGATTCACATGATACATTAAAAAAAGAGAAATTTCAGAAATAGTGGTGTCTGAAAGAGGAAATACAGTTTGTTATTGGCCATTCCTCCTTGGAGTGAAGCCCTAGGGACATGATGTACTGAAAATGTAAATTGAAGAGGCTCCTGCACTCTCTAGCAGCCCAGTGCTCAGTGATGTGTTGTTCTGCATGATTGGTTGGTGTTTGCAGCGTTGAGAGAAGAAGGTTGAGTTAGGACCCACGAGTGGGAGAGTAGTATGGACAGGTCACAGCCCTCCTCAGAGCACACCCAGTGGGACCTGCTTCCCCCACTACTCCAGACACACTAGATCTTCCACTGAAGGAGATGTTCCAGGACCGTTCTTCAGGGTAACCTCCACCAGCCATTCCATTGAGCACTTAGCACTAGAAAGATGAGGACGTTTTTCAAAATGGATAAATTTGCAGAAGCACCTCTTTGGGTTCACATGGCACAAGTCATCATGATGAGCATAGCTAGAAGCTAAGCTTGAAAACTTCTGATTGAATCATCTAAACAGCTCTTTCCTGTGTACAAAGTGTAAAACCAGTCTAATTGCCATTGAGTTGACTCTGATTCATGGTGGTCCCATGTATATCAGTGTAGTACTGTGTCTCATGGGAATTTCAATGGCTGTGATTTCTTGGAAGTAGAACGCCAGCCCTGTCTTTTGAGGTACCACTGGGTAGACTCAAATTTCCAACCTTTCAGCTAATATAAGCATATTAACTGTTCGCACTGCTCAGAAACTCTAAAATGTGTAATAAAATGTATAATAAAATGGGGATGAAAATACTAAGGTGTCCATTTACCATTAAGCACTTGTCAAATATAAAGAGAGATACAAAGGAGCCCTGGTGGTGCAATGCTTAAGTGCTCAGCTTTTAACTGAAAGGCTGGGAATTCAAACCTATCCAATGGCTCCACAGGAGAAAGACCTGGCAATCTGCATCTATAATGAATACAACCTAGAAAACCATATGGGGCCATTCTATGAGTGAAATTGACTTGATGGCACCCAACAACAAAAGAGAATGAAGACAAAAATAATAATAATAACCATGTCCCATGGGAATTAAAAAGGGACTGGATTAAAAAATAAACTTAAAAATAATAGAGGTGCAGAGAGTCTACCTGTTCAGAACCATCATGGTATAACCAGGTGCAAGGACCAACTGTGAAGGCCCAGCTGCTAGCAGCTATTCACTACCACCTTGGAATAAAATGTCTTTTCTGTTCAATAATTTTCTGGGAAAACTCTATTTCCGTGTTGTGCATAGTTGTATGATACTGCTCTCTGTGGATAGATAAAGAAAGGAAAGTTTAGAGTAGGCATATAAGTAAGCATCCATTCCCCACATGGTCTCCAAAACTATTGGTTCTGGCCTACAGTGACACATGGGTATTTTTGTTCTGAAACATCTTTCCACAATGAAGTCTGATAGATGACTGCATGCTTGCAGCTGGCCTGGAATTGGAGAAAAGTCTGTCCTGACTTCAGGGTCTGTTACTGACCTTAAGGAAGAGAACCTTTTCTTCTAATTTTTTCTCTTTTCCACATTTTTGCTTCATGTGGTTTACTCCTTTAAATAGCAATAGCACACCTTTTCTGGAGCACCTACTGTTGGGCATTTTATACAATTATTCTTTCTGACCTCATGCTGTATCATTCTTCCTGTCATTCATGTCAGCTGCACCAGCCCCTTTGGTCCCTCAGATATGCCAGGCCTGTCACACTCTACACCTTTGCAGGGTGTTCCATTTGCCTGACTCTTTGCGCCTTTCCCATACTTCCTTCTTCTGTCCCTCCCTCAAAGTCTTTCCCTGGAAGTTACTGCCTCAGGCTCCAGCATCTAAAAGACCGACCTAGCCCAGCTCTGATGTACCCCACAGCTGACGTCCCACTCACCATTTTATCTTTTCTCCTCAGAATTTCCACTATCTGGTATACCATAGCATTTGCTAATTTGTCCCCTTCTCCAGACTGTAAGGGACCTCTGGTGGCATATGCCTAAGGCACTTGACTGCTAACCAGACAGCTGGTGGTTCAAACCCACCACACAGTGCTCGGAAGGAAGGATGGGTAATCTACTTCCATACTGATAGTGCCTTGGAGACCGCGGAGGGGGTGCTATGAGTCAGGTCCAACTTGATGTCACATAACAACAACAACAAGACTGTAAACTCTGAGGGAGCAGTGCCACTCCCAAGGCCAAGAGTAGTGGCAGAACAGAAGGCACTCAGTGAGTGTTAGCAGGTGAAGACTGAGTGTTATCTACCTGCCCAATGGTTGTCCTTATCCAATTTCCCTATGAGTGCTCCTGTTCTCATTCTCATGCTGCTGAGTGGCAGAGTATGGAGTCTGCCTATCCAGACTCTGTACTTGTAACCAGCACTTCATGTTGCCTTGTAGTGCTCCTGTTCATGTACAGGATGAAACAGTTACAAATCCTGAGGAAGGTATTACTGGAGGGTCTGAGGAGGAGGAAGCCTTGCCTGTTCAGGGCAGGCCATCATTTCAACTCTGTATATTGACACTTTGACCAAACTTGGCTCCTGGTGTTCTCCCCATAATGCTGATGATACAAGAACACAGTTGCATGTGTTCTCATCTGATCACTTCCCAATGAGTAAGGTAATACAAGCTTACTTGTACTTACTTACTAATCTGTAGTGAACAGTTTCACCATATATTTGTGAAGAAATGGGGTTGTTCATCCTGTCTGAATTTTGCTGTTTGCATCCCTGTATTTTCTTAAAACTGGTAGTTGTCTCTGGAAGCTTGATCAACTGTGTGTGCATGGTTTGTGTATGTATGTTGGGTATGGAGGACTGTTTGTGGGTGCTGTGTGTGTTGGGTATGTATACGATATGTGGATACTGGGTGTATGTGTATATTTGTGTGTACATGAAAATTTCCTACCTTTAAACTTGGACTTTGGATGTTGGAGGTTTTTCCCTTAGGTTCTGGAATTCTATGACCATAGAAGAAAGAGTAGTTTCTTAGGAGAAGCAACATAAAACATTTACTTCATGTTTATAGTGCACAGGCAGTGGTGACACAGACAAATATGACACAGCTTGGTTTAGGGTGGCATTCACATATATTCAGAAAACATTCACTCTGTGTTTTATACTGGCCCCACAATCTCACCCCACCCTTATGGAACTCATGTTATAGTAGATAATTCAGACAAAGTAATTATACATTTATTTAAAAAATATTTTCCTGCTACAAAGGTGACATTTGGAGGTCAAGAAAGGATTCTTAGGAAAAGGGACACATATTTTGAGATCATGGGCAGGACAGGAGTTAGTCAACCAAAGCAAATTTGGAAGGGGAGAGAGAGGGAAGAGATGATCCCAAGTATAGAATTGTCTTGTGAAGGTCCTGGGGTGGCTTTGAGCCAGAAGAAGTGTGGGACTTTAGAAGAAATGAAGGAAGCCTTGTGTGGATGGAGTTCCTATGGATGGGGAGAGTACGATGGTATGGAGATGGTAAAGGTGGTAAGACAAGATTAAGCAGAATCTTCAAGGTCATATTTTGAATCGGTCTATGCCAAGATCAAAGCATATCAGTTTTTATCTCTTGATGATAAGGATTGTTTCAGGGTGTTGGATAAATGTCTTTGAGGGCCCTCCCCTAGTCCACTGTCTTCAGGTGACAGGGATAAGCATCATCTTTGGCCAGGCCTCAAGCCCACAGCTTGCTGCTATATTGTGAATAAACCTGTGGGAGTCAGTGTGAAGTGAAATTCAATCTTAACCTAAGGGGTAGGTTTGCATTTTGAGTTCAGAGAGAAGAGTTAGCTATGAAAAAAGAAAGCAGAAAGGAAGAAATATGTTTTGCTGGCTATTAGTTGTTGCTGTGTTTGTCTTGGTGTTTATCAATAGTAGATAACACTTGTACCTTTGTTTTTCTCTATTATCTACTAAATTCTAAGTGTGCGTTCTTTGTTCAATACTGACAATTTCCTCATCTAAACTAGATTTGTGCTGTCTGCAAGTTTTTATTTAATCACACTGGAATTGAGTTTATGAGTTATATAATAAATGAGCCTAATCATGCATACCAGATACATAAATATAATATCCATTATGGACTTGAGAGTGTGTACAAATAATATCTTGACTCTCAAAGAAAAGGATTTATTGTTTAACATAATGAAATTATAGAATGTGATTGATGTTTTGTTCTTTTTCTTTTTTTAGTTTTTAAAATCTGTGGCTGTGACACATAACCAATGAAATCAAAGGACAGTAAATTCCAGACATGAATAAGGAAGTATAGTATCACTTATGCCAGCAAGTTACTCCAGGACTTTTACTCAAATCCAGCTCTGACTAGAACTGTCAGAAGTCTTGATCACCATGTGGGCACTTGATTTTGATGAATGGATAGGTTCTGTGGACTATGTACAAGCCCTTTACCCTGTAAGCTTGTATTAAAAACTGCTCAACCTCACTCGTAATATGAGAAATGTGAATTCAGTGAGATATTTCTTTTACACCTGGAAGATAGGCAAAAATTCAAGATTTTCTAGCATATTCTGTTGATGAGGCTATAGGGAAATAGGCACTCCCTCAAACTGCTGGAATATGTAAAAACTGGTTGATTAGTACAGAAGGAAAATTGTCAATATTAAGAATATTACAGAAATACTTATCTTTTCACTAGGAAATCTCATTCCTGAAAATTTATACTACAGATATACTTACGCATATGAAAAAAAAAAAAAAGATACTGGCATTATGCACAGCAACATTGTATGAACAGCAAAAAATGGAAAAACGTAAGCTTCCATCAATATAAAAAAAATGACATATCCATATGATCAATTGTTGTTGTTGTTGTTGTTTGCTGTCGAGTCGGCCCCGACTCATAGCGACCCCTCCTTGGGTTTCCAAGGCAGTATCACTACGGAAGTAGGATTGCCCAACCTTCCTTCTGAGGAGTGGCTGGTGGATTTGAACCGCCAGCCTTCTGGTGAGCAGTCAAGTGCTTTAGGCACTATGCTACCAGAGCTCCTATATGATCAATAGTATACAGAAAAGAATGAGGAGAGCCACTTTATGAATTGATATGGAAGGGGTTCTAAGACAGATTGTTAACAGGAAAAAGCAAAGTGTGTATAACATGCTGCCTTTTGTATAAGAAAAGGAGAAACATAGCATATTTGTATGTTCTAGAATTTGTATTAAAACAAAACAAAAAACCTCAAGAAGCATACACAAGGAACACACAAAAGTAATTAACTTGATTATTGGGATTTGGGGTGGGTGGTGGGCAGACCAGAGTGAGAAAAGGCTTTTTCCCTGCATGTCTTTTTCAGATTATTTTGATATTTGAACCATGCCAGTGTATTACCTAGGCAAACAAGGAATTGAAAAAGAAAGTGTGGGCTCCAGAGTTTGCCTTCCTTGGTTCAAATCTTGGGTCAGCACTGAGCAGATGTATACTCCAGGGCTGCTCAGGCTTCTTCATGATTGATTTTTCTCATGGAGGAAAGGCAAATGCTAATTATATTATCCAACTCATTAAACATATAACACCTAATTGCCACAGTTATTTCTTATTCAGGGATTCCTTACAGAGAGAAGTAAAATTGGTCTAGAGAAGTGTATTCTAAGATCAGAGTACAGAACACCAGTTATAACTTTGATACAAGTTTTTCTTAAGTAGAATTAACTTTGATTTTGAGAACTAAACTTGATATATGATGTTACAGAGGATGTATATAGATAAATTTTGCATTCATTGTAACCCTGCAGTCCTTAAGATCAAGTGAACAACAGTTCCATAGAGCCTGCTTGAGCCAGGGGAACAGTATCATCTTTTGTTTCTGTATGGCTTTGTATCATCTTTTGTTGTGTATCATTTTACACGTATACATTGTCGCATTTGATTTGGTTAGGGTAGTCCACCCAGCTGCATGATTCAGCATTTTAAGTGTTTTTTGGCAAACATGATGGTAAGATGAGAACAAGTCAGGGAAAGATGTTTCCAATCTCTGTTTATACAACCTTGAGCCCATTGCTGTATCACCGTGGGCAGCTTCTATGCAGAGTAAGAAGATAGCAATGAGTGGAAAAGCTGACCAAGTACTATATACAGAAAATTAGTTTAGTAATACAATACTGACATATTTAATTTGACCTGGTGCTGTTCTTAGCACTGATGATATAGTGATGAATAAGATATGACCTTTACCTTGAATGGCTCAAAGATGGGACAGGTCTGTCAGCAAGTGGCTGCAGTCAGGGAAGTTGAACTCTATACTGGAACTGTGGAAAGCTTAGGGCTGGAGAGGAGGTCAGTGAAGGTTTCAGAGAAGAACAGTGCTTGTTTTTGTTCAGGTAGAAGATTACCACCATGGCAAAAGATTAAAGACCTTAGAATCAATCAGGACCGGCTTTAAGTCACTTAGGTAGGTTCATTATTCTCCGTGTTACTCAACTTATTCATCTATTAAATGGGACAATAATTCACCTTTCAGAGAATTTAAGAGAGTAAAAGATACTGTGTATGTAAAGCAGCCAAGAAAGAGCCTAGAATGCAGCAGGTGCTCCCAAGAATGCATCAAAAATGATGGTATACCACTGGAATGCAAGTTCCTTGGGAATAGGGATCTTTGTTGGCTTTGTTCTCTTTTGTATCTGTCTGTGTGCTTAGAGGAATCAATCGATGGTGAAAATGGTTAAGCATGTAGTTACTAACTGAAAGGTTGGCAGCTTAAACTCACACAGAGGTGCCACAGAAGAAAGGCCTGGCAATCTACTTCTGAAAAATCAGATCTTAAAACCCCTCTGGAGTACCTTCTATTCTGACACACGTGAGGTCATCATGACTCAGTCAAGTCATCAACAATTGGTTTGTTTTTTCGGATTGTGCCCACAACAATGTCTGCATCGTAGTAGACACTTAACAAATATATTTTTAAATTAATGTCTGATGAAAGGAGGCAGCAACAGAAGATATGGCACATGTAAAGGAACCATCTGGTCAGATGGAAGCTGTAGTCATTTGATTCCAACCAGACAGTATGTGTGTAGGAGAGGCAGGAATGAGGTTGTCAAAAGTATGGCAGGAGGCACAGTTAAAAGGAGCTTACAAAGCTGATCCTGCTATCAAGTTGATCTGAGATTTGAGGACAAACCATTCATGAAATAATTTTTTATAATGCCAAATACTTACTTTTGGAAGGACAGAGAAGAAAAGAATGAACAGGAGGCATTTGGGATTTGGTGTTATGGAAAAAAGCTGTATCTTAGGTTCATTTCTAACTGTACTTGGACTTATGCTCTGTCTCTTCCTGTAAAACCAAGGCTGCTTTAGGAGAGAATTAAATCTTCATAGCCAATCTGTATATTTTGCATTTTCAGTGCTCAAAGTTGCCTAATAAACCCAAATCCCTCAGGCCTCGACTTCTCAAAGCTGAAGGCTATTAAACTCTGCCTGACTTAGCCATTGTATGAAGGATGCTTGGGGCTCCTTTCACCAAGTCTCGGATCACCAAAAACTTGTTTCTCTGACTTTCCAATGAAGAAAGTGCTCTGAGAGCTATATTTTGGGAACAAGGTGTTTGGGGGTAGAGGGTTGGTAGAGTTAATTTTTAAATAAACTTTAAAGAAAGAGAGACTGAAAATGAGAGAAGTCGTCACTCCTGGCTTTCAAAAATGCTTCTTATGACAGGTTTCTGGTTCTAGTCTATTTGACTACAAATGTGTCTAAGTGCTAGAAAATGTTTAGTAAACAACCTTTCAAATGCATAGCTGAGATTGCAGGAAAGTACAGTATAATCTGAGGTTTAGAAGCCAGCAAGTCACGTTTTGGCTGAGTTGTGGACAACTGGGAGCATATGGAGGCTGGGGTTTCAGGTCCACCAAAAGCAAAGGAGGGAGAACTTACAACAAGCCAGGGCTGCAAAGGGTTACAACCTCAGTGGCCAAGTTGCAAAGTGAGCAAATAAACTTCTCTGTCCTAAATTTGAGTGGACAAAAAAATCAATGGTGGGAATTCATGACAGTGGCCTCCTTACCTGCAGGTGCCCTATGTAAGTACTAGAGAAAAGTAAGCTGCAATACCTGTAACAATAACAGAAAATCTGACTTTGGGGGCTGGGGGGGGTGGGAACAACTGTTACTAGTTTTAAATGAAATAAAAATGGAGTTGTGTGGCTGACAAAGTGGCATTAGCATTCTAGTGGGCAGAACCCCTAAGATTTGTCTTTACAGAAATTTAAGCCTAATAAAATTTCTTGTAATTACCTAGCTTCCCTGTAAATCAGGTCACTCTCATTGACCAGTGAATTCCTGAGAGCAGTTCAACAGTAAATAGTAAAAGCCAATCAGGCATAAGCTTCTTTTGTTTTCATGTTTTGTCAATAAAAGCCATTCACTACTAATACTTGGCAGAGGACCTTTCCACATGCAGTTTGCTATTGCCCAATTAACAAATCTTTTGCCCAAATAAAACTCATCCAATATATTAATTTTATGGTGACTCAATTCATTTTAACAGTCTTTGGTGACCTCTGAGGACTCCATGGGTGCAGCATTGATACCTGCTAAACCACATGAGCTATTTTTTTTTCTAAACTGTTGGTGGAGGTTGTCCGGTAAGTTTCCTCTCAGATGTGAACTCTGTTCTTTTTGCATTTATAGTTCTTTGAGTTTCATTCAGGATTGGGGCAGAGCTGGTCTGTCCCTCTTGACAAACTAGATTTGTTTGAGTTTTTCTGTTATTTGCATGTAAGACATGGATGGAATCCCTGGGATCCAAGAAGTCCAACCCTCCTCTTTTGGTAATGCTGGCAAACTTTATGATTAAAAGTTAGTGGCAAAAACTTGTGTCTGAAATTAACTTAGGACAACTTAGAACTACAGTGGCCATTATGGGGAAATTTTCAGATAAATAAGTTAAAATATCTCAGACGAGTCCTTGAGAAACATGGCTCTAAGACTTCTCAGAAGGAATGGGGTGTTTTCTTTGATGCCTATTCAGAAGCCTCCAAACACCAAAATGACTGCATTATTAGCTTCTCTAAAAGAAACTATTCACAAAATAAATAAATAAACAAAACATTAGAAGCTAATTTCCAAAGTCAAGAATTTTGCTCAAGAGACTGATCAATTGCCTCTCAAAGAATGTCCAATAGATGTGATGCTGTTCTCCCTGCTCACCTAATTTAAGTCTCTTTTGTCTGAACTTTCTTTTCCCTCTGCCTCCCTCTTACTTTGACTCCAACCTCTATTGACAGATCCCCTTTAAGGTCAAACATGCTAATGATACTGCTCCTGATGGGAGCTGAAAACCTCAGATTTTTTTATACCCCCTGGTTAAGAGCAGAATTAAGCACTATTGCAAAGGAATTTCCCAAACCAGAGAGGACTATCAAAAATTCATTAAGGAATTTATTATTCAAATTGAAATATATGACACTGATCTCCTTCACTTATATCAGTTAACTCATATGCTAATCTGACTGTTGTTCTTGTTAGGTGCCGTCGAGTCATTTCCAACTCTTAGCGACTCCATGCACAGCAGAACAAAACACCGCCCAATCCTGCGCCAGCTCCATGATCTTTGCTATACTTGAGCCCATTGTCATAGCCACCGTGTCAATCCATCTCATAGAAGGCCTTCCCCTCCTTTGTCGACCCTCCACCTTACCAAGCATGACATCCTTCTCCAGGGAATGGTGCCCTCTGACAACATGACCAAAGTAGGTGACACAAAGTCTGGCCATTCTCGCTTCCAAGGAGCATCTCGGCTGCACTTCCTCCAGGACAGATTATATTGGTTAACTCATATGCTAATGTGACCAGGAGATGGCTAATATTAGAAGCAAAATGCAGAATAGAAAAACCTGGAAAAGGATACAAGGGATCCTAAAAATATAAAACCCTTTGAACAGGTCGTGGAAGGATCCAAAGCCAAGGTGAAGATCCTTCATGAAAGTGTTCCTAAGGCTTTCCCTAGAAAAATCAATTACTCAAAATTACACAATTTTAAACAAAGAAAAGAGATTTATTTGTTTTAGATTTTCAAGAAAGCCTTGCAAGGGTGTTTGTAGAACACTTTGGTGTTACCATAAAGGAACAGAAGACCAGACTTCCCTTTGCTATCAGATGTGTTAGCAGGCTAAGACCACAGATTGGTAGCCTGAAAAAAAAAAAAAAAAAAAAAGAGTAAATTGGGCTGGGAAGTGGCCTCCTTAGCTGAACTAACATAAAATGGGTGAAATATTGGAATAGACTATAGAACAAGAAAGGACACAAACACACACACAAAAAATAACAAGCTTTTGGCCTTGAAAATTCATAAATTATAACTATATACAAAACGTTTGGTATCCAAATAACTGACCCCTGAGTAGCAGCTGACACCCAATACCAAAGGACATGTGTTTCTACTGTAAGCAACTTTGTTGTTGTTGTTATGTGCCGTCGAGTCAAACCCGCAACTAGGACATTGGAAAAAAGGATTTTAGAAAACTTACAGAGAATATATTCCAAAGCGGGAAGTCAAATTATAAAGGAGATGTCCCTCTTGTATTTACATGTTCCTGACCATTCAAAACTGATAGGACTCCAAAGAGAACTTTTGCAAGTTTGGGGAATTTCTTCAGCTGGACCAAATGGTGGAAACAAATCTCAGAGTTAAAGGAGAGACCTGCTACTTTTGGATCAACACTGGAGCCACCATTTCAGCATTAAAACTCAATTTATTGAACTTATTTCCTAGAATCAGCAAAAATTACAAATTGTGGGGATATCTAATCAGATTCAGGAATCTCAAATATTTGAATCCATTCAGGTCCACCTAGGACCCATGATGGAACACCACTCTTTCATCTTATGTGAAACCACTCCAATACATTTGTTTGGTAGATAGCAAAAGAAGAAATTGAACAGCTCATTAAAAAAAAAAAAAAAATTATCAACAAAAGAAAGTCCTAGCCCAGATACTTTCACCAGAGAATTCTACCAAACATTCAGAGAATAAATGACACCAATCCTACTCAAATTATTCCAAAACATACAAAAGGATGGAATCATCCTTAATTCATTTTAGGAAGCAAGCATAACCTTGATACCAAAACCAGGCAAAGAAGACATCACTCAAAAAGAAAACTATAAACCAATATCCCTCATAAATATAGATGCAAAAATCTTCAACAAAATCCTAGCCAGTAGACTCCAATAACATATCAAGAAAATCATTCGTTCTGACCAAGTGTGGTTCATGTCAGGTATGCAAGAATGGTTCAACATTAGAAAAACAATCAACATCAACCACTACATAAATAAAACAAAGGGAAAGACCCACATGATCATATCAATCAATGCAGAAAAGGCATTTGATAAAATCCAACACCCATTCCTGATCAAAACTCTCAGCAAAATAGGAATAGAAGGAATATTCCTCAACATAATAAAGGGCATCTATGGAAAACCAAGGGAGCTCTGGCGGCACAGTGCCTAAGGCATTTGGCTGCTAAGCAGAAGGATGGTGGTTCAAACCCACCAGCCACTCCCCAAAGGAAGGTTGGGCAAAGTACTTCTGTAGTGATACCACCTCAGAAACCCAAGGAAGGGTTGTGATGAGCTGGATCCAACTCCATGGCCATGAGTTTGGTTTGGTTTGGTATGCAAAACCAAGAGCCAGCGTTATTCTCAGTGGAGAGAGACTGAAACCATTTATCTTGCAAACAGGAGCCACAAAAGTATGCCCACTGTCACCACTTTTATTCAACATTGTATCGGAAATCTGAGCCAGGGCAATAAGGCAAGAAAGGGAAATCAAAGGCATCCAAATTGGTAATGAAGAAGTCAAACTATCTTGATTTTCTCAGGATATGATCTTATACCTACAAAACTCAACAGACTCAGTAAAAAACTACTGGAACTAATTGAGAGATTTAGCATGGTGGCAGGATACAAGATCAACATCCAAAAATCAGTTGGATTCTTCTACATGAGCAAAGAGATTGCTGAGAAAGAAATAAGGAAATCAATACCATTTACAGTAGCTATCAAAAATTGGGAATAAATCTTACCAGGTACACAAAACACTTGTATAAAAAAACTACAAAACACTACTTCACGAAACTATAAGAGATCTACAGAAATGGAAGAAAACATACCATGCTTGTGGATAGGAAGATTGAACATTGTGAAAATGTCAATATTACCCAAAGCAATATACACATTCAATGGAATCCCAATCCAGATCCCAAAAACATTCTTTAAAGATATGGAAAAACCAATCACTATTTTTATATGGAAAGGAAAGAGATCACGGAAAAACAAAGCACTATTGAAGAAGAAGAGCAAAATAGGAGGTCTCACACTTTTGGATCTCAAAACCTACAATGCAACCACAGTATTCAAAACAGCCTAGTATTGATTAAAAAAAACAGACATATAGACCAGTGGGATAGAATTGAGAATGTAGAAAATAGAGCTATAAACCTATGATTAGCTAATTTTTGACAAAGAGCTGAAATCCATTAAATGGGGGGAGAATTGTCTCTTTAACAAATGGTGCTGACAAAACTAGATATCCTTTTACAGAAAATGAAAAAAGGTCTATATCTCACAGCATACACAAAAACTAACTCCAGACAGATCAAAGATGTAAATGTGAAACTTGAAACCATAACGTTCCACAGGGAAAAATGGGGACAAATTTAGCGGCCTTAATGCATGGCATGAGTTGGTTCCAACTCCACAGCATATAACAACAACAACAACAATGTATGGCATAAATAGACTATAACTATAATCCAAAATGCACAAACCACAGAAGAGAAACTAGATGAATGGAGCCTTCTAAAAATTAAATTTTTATGTGCTTCTAAAAACTTTTCCAAAAGAGTCAAAAGAGAACCCACAGATTGGGTAAAAATACTTGGCAACAATATAGATGGCAAAGGACTTACATCTAAAATTTATAGAAAGCTTCAAGAGCTCAACAACACAAAGACGATCAAATATAAAAATTGGCAAAAGACATGAATAGACACTTCACCAAAGAGGATATTCCAGCAGCCAACAAACCCATGAAGGAATGGCCGTGATCATTAGGTATCAGAGAATTGCAAATCAAAACAATGAGATAATGTCTTGCCCTAGCACTAAAAGCAAAGTTCAACAAGACAGAAAATAATAAATGCTGGTGAGGATATGGAGGGATTGTGACTGTCATACACTGCTGGTGGGACTCTCAAATGATACAACCACTGTGAAAAGTGGTATGGTGATTCTTTATAAAGTTGGAATTAGAAATACCATTTGATCCAGGAATCCCATTACTGGGTATATACTCTAAAGAAGTGAGAGCCAGGACAAGAACAGATATATGCACACCCATGTTCATCGTAGCATTATTCACAATAGCAAAAAGTAGGAAACAGATTAGGCCCACCAACAGAAGAATGGATAAGCAAACTATGGTACATACACATAATGGAGTACTATGAAACAGTAAAGAATAACATAGAACCTACAAAAGACGTCATAATGTGAATGAATTTGGAGGACATTATGCTGAGTGAAATAAGTCAATCACAGAAGGACAAATATTGTATTAGTTCATTATTGTAAAAAGTCAAGGAAAGGTTTATATATGGAATGAAACTTTCTTTGTTGGTTACCAGGGGTGGGAGATGCGGGGAGGGAACACTGCTAGATAGGTAGAGACAAGTATTCATTTGTGTGAAAGGGCAATATAGCAAATGTGAGTGATGAACATGGTAGCATTGAGGAAGAGGAAGAGGAAGACATAAAGAGATATATGGGAGTTACAGACAAGAAACATGAACCCTTCTGCATATACAGTACTGTGTTTTCAGTGATGGCAAGCATTGATCTGTGAGTGGATAGATGGATGGACTGGTTGAATGATGAGGTATGTCTAGGCAGGGAGGAGTTTGCCTGTGACCATGTATAGGCTTGGCAGACTATGTTTCTACAAACATATTTGTATGTGCTGTAAGAATGTCCAGGTGTATAGTAGAGTTGAAAAGAGACAAAGTTGTGGTGACTTCTTGGCTACAGCCAGCTACCTGAAGAGAGTGAGTAGTTGGAATTGTGGCCTTGGAACCATGGTTGCAGAGGACATCAAGGTCAATCGACATAACATACTAAACAAGAACATTGTCCTACATTCTATTTCAGTGAGTAGTAACTGGGATCTTAAAAGCTTGTAAGTGGCCATCTAGATGCAATTTTGTGTTATCTCCTCATCCAGAGCAAAGAAGAATGAAGAAAAGCAAAAACACATGAAAACAATTAGTCCAAGTGACTGGTAGACAATCCTCAACCTATATGACCATGAGACCAAAAGAACTAGATGGTGCCCAGCTACCACTGTCTACCACTTGGAGGGGGATCGGTGCAGGAGATCCTGGATAGAATGGGAGAGTAATGTGGAACAAAACTCAAAATCATTAATAAATAAATAAGACTAGTTTTGCTGGTCTGATAGTGCTTGGTGAGACTCCTGAGACCGTGGCCCCTAGCCACCCTTCAGATCTGTAATTGAACTCATTCCTGTGGCTTCCAGGCAAACAATAGAAAAATATATGGGCTGAACATTTATATCAGGTAGATACCCTACTTGAAGTGATCAATCATGGGAGAATGGAAGGACAGTGTTTGCACAAGGAGACAGGTCAGAGGGTGGAAGTGAACAGGAGGGAAGGATACAGGGAAGAAGTAACTAACAGGAGGAAGTGGGAAGAGAGCTCTTATATTGTGGGAAATAAACAAAATGTGTATGAACTGCTGTATGGAAAATGAATTTGCTCTGTAAACTTTCATCCAAATCACAATAAAAATTAAAATAAAAAAAAAACCAAAACCTGAAAAAGGCTGAATGGCAAAATGGATTAAAAAAAAAAAAAAATCAATTGTCTGAGACACACCTTAGATCCAAGGACACAAAAAAAGGTTAGCAAAACAAAATAAAACAAAACACCTTTTCACATGCTGACATGGGTAAGAGGAGGGATGGTATAGAAAGAGTCTGTGACCACCATGATAACATTAGGAAAAGGGGGAACATTGAATTGTGCACATAAGATATAGATGACAGATGCTAATATCAACCTGTCTATCCACAATATTGCATTACCGTTAACACCAAACACCAGGCTACAGATAAACACATAAATATCTGAGAAGATCAGATGAGGGTCAATGAACAGGAGTATACACTAGACCAAGGATAGATTCAGCTGAGGCTAATTTTGCAAAGATACCAGTGATACAAAATACCCATAATCTTTACAGAAACAACAGAAGACAGACAGAGCAATCCCTCGCAGACACCCAGACATTATGGGAGAGAGATCCAATGGATCTACTGACTTGGGATCATAGTACAGGGGCACACCAGACTCAATCGACACAACAAAATATATATAAAAGTCTTGTTCATCAACCTACATTGGCAAGTAGCAACTGGGGTTTTAAAAGCTTTCAAGCGGCCATCTAAGATGCATCTAATAGTCTCCTAGGGTCAGAAGTGAAGAATAGTGAAAAAAAAAAAGGGCATCTGGAAGCAATCAGCCCTAGGACATGATGGTCCTTGAGACCAGAAGAACTAGATGGTGCCCAGCTACCAATGCCAACCACTCAGGAAAGGATCAAATCTGGAGATCCTGGATAGAGTGGGAGGAAATATGTGGAACGAAATCCAAAAACTCAAAAATGACCAGAATTACTGGTCAGATGGAGTCTGTTGAGACTGCCAATACTACGGCCATGGGATACATTCTGGGCCTAGAATAAAACTAACCCCAGGGGCTTGCTCTCAGCTCAATAGTAAACAAGATGTACATCGAGACCACTCAACCCAGGGTGACACACCCACATTACAAAAAAAAAAAAAAAAAACAACTATTCCAACAATAACTAAAAGAAAGCTAGGGGTGGCAATCTTTATATCTGGTAAAGTAGACTTTAAGACAAAATCTGTCAGAAGAGATAAAAGTGAACATAATATAGAGATGAAAGGATTAATTCACCATGAAGATGTAAAATCATAAAACATTAGAGGAGCTCTGGTGCTGTAATAGTGAAGGCATCTGGCTGCTAACCAAAAAGTTGTTGGCTTAAACTCACGAGCTACTCTGTAGAAGATGGGGAGGTCTACTTCTACAAATATTTATATAGCCTTTGAAACCCAATGGAGGTCACTATGAATTAGAATTGACTCACTGGCAGTGAGTTTCACATTACCAAAAAACCAAAACTAAACTCACTGCCAGGAAGTCAATTCCAACTTATAGAGACCCCCCTTTGGGTTTCCAGAGACAGTAAATCTTTACAGAAGTAGATTGTCCCATCTTCCTTCCATGGAATGGCTGGTGGGTTTGAACCACTGACCTTCCAGTTAGCATCAAAAGCCTTAAGCACTACATCACCAGACTCCTTGAGTTTAATATTAGAGCATCTAAATATATAAGGAAAGACTGACAGAATTGATAGGAGTAGTACTACAATAATAGAAACTTCAATACACCATTTTCAATATTGGAGAGAACACTTAGAAAGATCAACACAGAAGCCAAGTACTTGAATTACATTAAAAACCAACTAGATTTAACAGACATATATAGAACATTTCACCCAACTGCAACACAATAAACATTCTACTCCAGAGCACATGGATCACTCTCCAGAATAGATCACGTATTAGGTCATAGAAACAAGTCTCTGTAATTTAAAAAGATTTAAATCATTCAATGTATATTCTCTGACCATAATAGAGTGAAATTAGAAATCAGTAACAGAAAAACAAAAACAATTGGAGGGGTCGCTATGAGTCAGGGCCGACTCGACGGCACATAACAACAACAACAAAGTACAGAAACATGAAAATTAAATGACAAACTACTAAATTATTAATAAATTAAGGAAGAAATCAAATGAAAGGGAAAGCACAGCATACCAAAACTTATGCAATGCAATGAAGATAGCACTTAGAGGGAAACATTCCAATAAATGTCTATGAATAAAAAAATGAAGATCTCAAATCAACAGCCTAACTCTACAACTCAAGGGACTAGAAAGAGAAGAGCAAACTAAATCCAAAGCTATCAGAAGAAAGGGAATAACAAATATCAAGGAAGAAATAAATTATATCACAAAGAGAAAGAAAAACAATAGAGAGAATCAAGGAAACTAGAAGTTGGTTCTTTGGAAAGATCAATAAAATTGACAAACCATCAGCTAGGCAGACAAAGAAAAAAAAATGGGGTGGGGGAGAAAAGATACAAATAACCAAAATAAGAGTTGAAAGTGGAGACATTGCAACTGAACTGATAAAATTATGACAAAATGCTATGAACAACTGTACACCAAGAACCTGGATAACTTAGATTATGCACTTGGAAATGGACAAATGCTTAGATGCACACAAACTACCTAAGCTCAAGAGGAAATTGAAAATTCCAACAGACTTATAGTAAGTGAGAAGATTGAATCAGTAATTAAAACCTCCCAAAGGCAACAACAAAAAGTCTTCGACCAGGTGATTTCAATGCAGAATTCTACGAAATATTTAGAGAAGAATTGATTTCAGTCTTGCTCAAACTCTTCCAAAAGATAGACAAGGAAACAAGACTCTTTCATTCATTTTATGAAGTGGTCATAACCCTGACACCAAAACAAGACAAACTAAATCTAAAGCTATCAGAAGACATCACAAGAAAAGAAAACTACAGGCCAATGGCCCTTATGGATATAGGTAGAAAAATCTTCAACAAACTAATGTTCTTGTTGTTGTTGTTATGTGCCATCGAGTCAGACCTGACTCATAGCAACCCCTCCTTGGGTTTCTGAGACAGTATCACTATGGAAGTAGATTGCCCTATCTTCCTTCTGAGGAGTGGCTGGTGGGTTTGAACCAACAGCCTTCTGGTTAGCAGTCAAGTGCCTTAGGCATTACACTACCAAATCCAAAAGACAAACAAAAGAGTCATCTACCATGACCTAGTGGGGTTTATTCCAGGAACTCAGGGATGGTGCAGCATTAGAAAATCAATCAATATAGTGCATTGCATCAGTAGAACAAAATAAAAGAACCACATGAACATCTCTATGGATGCAGATAAAATCTACTCAATATGATTAAGTGCATCTGTGAAAAACAACTGCACACATTATACTTAATGGAGATAGATTGAGAGCTTTCTTCTTGACATTGGGAGTAAGACAAGAATATTTACTTAATATTGTAAGGAGCGCTGGTGGTGCAGCAGGTAAGGCAGTTGGCTGCAAGCCAGAAGGTCAATGGATCAAATCTACCAGCTGCTCTGTGAGAAGAAGATGAGGCAATCTAATTCTGTAAAGATTTACAGCCTTGGAAACCCAATGGAGGTTGCTATGAGTTGTAATTGATGCTATGCCAGTAGGTTTTTGGGGGTAGTTTTTGAATTCAATATTGTGATAGAAGTCCTTGACAGAGCAATAAGACAAGGAAAATAAATAAAATATATCCAAATTAGAAAAGAAGTAAAATTATCTCTATTTGTGGATGACATGGTCCTATATATAGAAAATACAAAATAATCTGCAAGAAAGATTCTAGAGGCAATAAAGGAATTTAGCAAAGTTTCAGGGTAGAAGGTCAACAACAACAGCAAACATCAGTTGGATTTCTTTAAACAACAAAGAGAATTCTGAAAGGGAAATGAGGAAAACTATACCACTTACAGTAGCATCTAAGAGAATAAAATACTTAGGAATAAACTTAACCAGAGATGTGAAAGATTTCTACAATGAAAATTATAAAAGTTTACTGAAATAAATTAAAGGAGACTTAAATAAATGGAAAGATGTTCTGTGTTCATGGATTGAAATACTTAATATTATTAGAATGCCTATACTACCCAAAGTGATCTATAGATTCAATGCAATCCTGATCGAAATTATAAAAGCCTTCTTTTCAGAAATGGAAAAACCAGTCCTCAATTTTATACAAAATAGCAAAATGCTCCAAATAGCTAAAGCAAATTTGAAGGAGAAGAACATAGGAGGAGGACACATATTCCCTGATTTCAAAACATTACACAGCTATAGTAATCAAAACAGCTTGGCACTGGTATAATAATAGATACATAGAGCAATGGAATAAAATTGCATGTCCAGAAAGAAATTCACATATCTATGATCAACTGATTTTTGACAAGAGTAGTAAGTCCATTCAGTGGAGAAAGAAGAGTCTCTTCAATAATCACTGTTGAGAAAGTTGAAATTCTGTGTGCAGAAAAATGAAACAGGATAAATTACCACACCATATCCAAAAAAAATCAAAATGGACCAAGGACTTAAATGTGAAAACTAACATCCTAACATTCTGAGAAGAAAATACAAGGATAAGGCTATGTTGTTGTTGTTGTTAGGTGCCATCGAGTCTTTCAGACTCATAGCGACCCTATGCACAGCAGAAGGAAACACTGCCCAATCCCACACCAGCTCCATGATCCCTGCTATACTTGAGCCCATCATTGCAGCCACCATGTCAATCCATCTTGTTGAAGGAACCCCCCCCTCTTTTGTCGACCCTCCACCATACCAAGCATAACATCCTTCTCCAGGGAATGGTCCCTTCTGACAACATGACCAAAATAGGTGAGATGAAGTCTGGCCATTCTTGCTTCCAAGGAGCCTTCTGGCTGCACTTCCTCCAGGACAGATCTGTTAGTTCTTTTAGCAGTCCATGGTACTTTCAGCATTCTTCGCCAGCACCACAACTCAAA
>NW_006921614.1:16745059-16767159 GCF_000298275.1 Orycteropus afer afer
GCCAAATTTTCCAACTACTGGTGATTCTTCTTTGTTTCCAACTTTTGCATTTCAGTCACCAGTGATAATTAACACATCCTGATTGCATGTTCGGTCAATTTCAGACCATAGAAGTTGATAAAAATCTTCAGTTTCTTCATCTTTGGCTCTGGTGGTTAGGGTATAAATTTGAATAATAGTCGTATTAACAGGTCTTCCTTGTAGGTGTATGGATATTATCCTATCACTGATAGCATTGTACTTCAGGACCGATCTTGAAACATCCTTTGTGATGATGAATGCCACACCATTCCTCTTCAAACTGTCATTCCCAGCAAAGTAGATCATATGGTTGTCTGATTCAAAATGGCCAAAACCAGTCCACTTCAGCTCACTAATGCTGAGGATATCAATCTTTACGTGTTCCATTTCATTTATGACAACTTCCAATTTTCTTAGATTCATACTTCGTATATTCCATGTTCCAATGATTAGTGGATATCTGTAGCTGTTTCTCTTCAATTTGAGTGGTGCCACATCAGCAAATGGAGGTCTCGAAAGCTTTACCTTATCCATGTGAGTAAGGCTGGGTTTACTCAGATGATGCAGCTCTTTCCCAGTCTTATTTTGAGAGCCTTCTAACTTAACTAGACTATTTATAAAGTTGCATGGTAATGTATCAAACAATGTTTCTTTGCTATTCCTAAGGTTTTCCCTGGCCAATTCTTTGAGAAGTGGATGGCCTCTTCCTTCTTCCTAGTCTGTCTCAGTCTGTAAACTGGGCTGATACCTGTGCACCATGTGTATCCCACTGGGTTTGAAACACAGTGGCTCAGCCTCAAAACTCATGTCAACATGTCACCATGGTAGGACAAACTGAGAGACAAGTTTGTCTCCCTGTTGGAAACCTCTTGTAGCACCCTTACTGGGTCCCTGCGGCTGACTGCTCCTCTTTCCCAGTTCCTGGGACTTTTAATCCCCTTTCTCCTGCTCTCCCACCCTGCTTCTTTGGGTATGCCTGGGTTCCCTCTCCTCACCTGGATCCCTGCAGCTGACTGCTCCTCTTGTCTGGTTCCTGGCTTTTAATTCCCTTTATCCCGCTCTCCCATCCAGCTGCTTTGGGTGTGCCTGGGTTCTCTCTCCTCACCTGGATCCCTGCAGCTGACTTCTCCTCTGTCCGTGTTCCTGGCATTTAATCCCCTTTCTCCTACTCTCCCATCCTGCTACTTTGGGTGTGCCTGGGTTCTTTCTCCTCACCTGGATCCCTGTGGCTGACTGCTCTTCTGTCCAGGTTCCTGGCTTTTAATCCCTTTCTCCCGCTCTCCTGCCCTGCTGCTTTAGGCATGCCTGAGATCTCTCTCCTCACCTGGATTCCTGCGGCTGACTGCTTCTCTGTGCAGCTTCCTGGCCTTTTAATCCCCTCTTCCTCATTCTCCCATCCTGCTACTTTGGGCATGCCTTGGTTCTCGCTCCTCACCTGGATCCCTGCGACTGACTTCTCCTCTGTCCAGGTTCCTGGCTTTTAATCCCCTTTCTCCTGTTCTCTCGTCCTGCTGCTTTGGGCGTGCCTGAGTTCTCTCTCCTCACCTGGACCCCTGTGGCTGACTGCTCCTCTGTCCTGATTCCTGGCCTTTTTATCCCTTTTTTCCCATTCTCCCACCCTGCTGCTTTGGGCATGCCTGAGTTTCCTCTCCTCACCTGGATCCCTGTGGCTGATTGCTCCTCTGTCCAGGTTCCTGGCTTTTAATCCCCTTTCTCCTGCTCTTCCATCCAGCTGCTTTGGGTGTGCTTGGGTTCTCTCTCCTCACCTGGATCCCTGTGGCTGGATAAGGCTATAAAGGGGATAAGGGTATAGAACCTAGTTTTTAACAATGGAATATCTGATATAATAAGAAAAATATGAACAGAAAACACAAAATAGATAAATAGAACCTCATAAAAATTGAATACTTTTATTCATGAAAATATTTTACCAACATTTTATATATTTTTTTTCATTTTAGATTATTATAAAATATATGATTTCCAAAGGTATATTCCTCATCAGTAGCTTGTCCATGCATTGTTTTGGGTGAAGTCTTTTGATAAAAGTCATTACGGTAAATAAAATTAGTCAATCATAAAAAACCAAATATTATTATCTGTCTTCTATAAAAAGACATAAATAGGCAAATGCCTAGAGACCAAAGTTTATTAGTGGTTACTAAGGCTGTTGGAAGGAATAAAAAGGGGTTATGCATATGGAACATTGAGTTTCAGTTTATGTTGTTGTTGTTGTTAGGTGCCATTTAGATGGTTTCTATTCACAGTGAACCCATGTAAAATAGAATGAAACACTGCCAGGTTCTGCACCATCCACACAGTCTTGCTATGTTTGAAGCCATCGTCTCAGGCACTGTGTCAATATATCTAGTTGAGAGTCTTCCCCTCTTTTGCTAACCATCTGCTTTATTTAGCATGATATCTTTTCCATGGACTGGTGCCTTCTGATAATATGATCAAAATATGAGAGATGATGTCTGGCTATTTTTACCTCTAAGAAGCATTCATAATGTTCTTCCTCCAAGATAGATTCATTCTTTCTTCTAGCAATCCATGGTACATTCAGTATTAGACAATACCACAATTCAAATGCCTTAATTGTTCAGTCTTACTTATTCATTGTCCATCTTTCACATGCATATGAGGTGACTGAAAAGACAATGTCTTTCTTGTGTCAGGAGACCATTAGTCTTCAAGGTGGCATATTTGCTTTTAAAATCTTTAAAGAGGTCTTTGGCAGAAGATTTCCTTAATGCACTATGTTGGTTGATTTCATAGCTGCTGCTTCCATAGGTGTTTATCGTGGATCCAAATGAAATGAAATCCTTGACAACTTCAGTCTTCATTTATCACAATGTGACTTATTGTTCCAGTTGTGAGGATTTTTATTTTCTTTATATTGACATGTAATCCATACTGAAAGCTGTAGTCTTTGATGTTTCTCAGTAAGTGCTTCATGTCTTCTTCACTTTCAACAAGCAGGGTTGTGTCATTTGCATACCACAGGCTGTTAATAAATCTTCCTCTAACCCTGATGCCATATTCTTCTTCAAATAGTCCAGTTTCTTGAATTATTTGCTCAGCATACAGACTAAACAAGAATGGTGAAAGGGTACAACCCTATTGAATTCCTAATTTTAAATCATCCACTATCCATTTTTTTGTTTGAACAAATGTCTCCTGTTGTATGGACAGATTCTTCATAAGCACAATTAAGTGTTCTACAATTCCCATTCCTCACAATGTCCATATTTGTTATGATTCACATAGGTGAATGCCTTTGCAGAGTCAATAAAACATAGGTAAATATCTTTCTAGTATTCTTAGTTTTCAGCCAAGATCCATTTGACATCAACAATGATATCCCTCATTTTACACCCCCTTCTGAATCCAGGTTGAATTTCTCCAGTTCCCTGTCAATATACTGCTACAATCGTTTTTGAATTATCTTCAGCAGAATTTTACTTGCATGTGTTATTAATGATATTATTTGATAAATTCTACATTTGTTTGGGTCATCTTCCAAATGGGCACAAATATGGATCTCTTCCAGTCAGTTGGGATAAAAAGTGAACCTCCAGTGCTGCATTCATTTCTTGAAATATCTCAATGGGTATTCCATCAATTCCTGGAGCTTTGTTTTGCACCAATTCCTTATGTGTAGCTTGGACTTCTTCCTTCAATACCATTGGTTCTTGATCATACACCATCTCCTGAAATGGTTCAACATGGACCAATGTTTTCCAGTACAGTGACTTTGTGTATTCCTTCCATCTTTTTTTTTTAAGGTGGAAGCATTTGAAACCTACCACTAGTTTTATTTGCTATTTATTTTTGTAAATCCCTTCACCCATAGCGAACTAATCTCTTAATTATCCATCTATCCTGTTTGTCCCCCATTCCTGGTAACCAGCAAAGAAAATTTCCTTCCCTGTATAAACGTTTCTTTGACTTTTTACATTAATAAACTCATACAATATTCATCCTTCTATGATGGACTTATTTCACTCAGCACAATGTCTTCCAAGTCATCCATATTATGGAGTGATTTTCTGATTCTTTTTTATTCTTTAATATTGCATAGAATTCCATTGTGTATATGTACCATAAATTAGCTATCCTTTCATCTGTTGATGGGCACTTAGGTTGTTTCTATCTCTTTGCTATTGTAAATAGTGCTGTGATGAACATGGGTGTGGATATATCTGTGTCCTGGGTCTCACCTCTTTAGGATATATTCCCAGTAATCAACTCCTGGATCAAATGGTATTTCTATTTCCAACTTTATAAGGAAGCACCATACCCTTTTTCACAGTGGTTATACAATTGTACAGTGCCATCAGTGGTGTATAAGAGTTTGAGTATTCCCACACTCTCACTGGCATTTGCTTTCTGTCCTGTTATTTGCTATTATTATAAATAATGTATTTATAATAATAAATATTTATAATAATATTATAAATAATTTGCTATTATTTTTGGAGTGAGGTGAAATCTAATTGTTGTCTTGATTTGAATCTCTCTAAAGGCTAATGCCATTAGAGGAAATTGAAGATTTTATCAACTTCTGCAATCTAAAATTGACCAAATATTCAGTCAAGATGTATTGGTTGTATTGGTTATTACTGGTGACTGAAATGTGAAAGTTGAAAACAAAGAAGTTGGAAAATATGGCCTTGGTGATACAAATAGCACTGGAGATCACATGACAGAATTTTGCAAGACTAATAATTTATTCATTCTAGTCACCTCTTTTCAACATAAGCTGCATCTATACATGTAGACCTCTCCAGATGGAATACATAGGAATTGGATTGACTACATCTGTGGAAAGAGGTGATAGAGAAACTCAGTATCTTCAGCCAAGACAAGGCCAGGAGCTAACTATGGAACAGATCATTAACTGCTCATATGCAAGTTCAAGTTGAAGGTGAAGACAATTAAAACAAATCCATGAGAGCCAAAATATGACCTTTATTATATCCCAGCTGAATTTAGAGACCATCTGAAGAATAGATTTGATTCATTGAATGTCAGTGACCGAAAACCAGAAGAATTGTGGGATGACATCAAGACATCACCCATGAAGAAAGCAAAAGGTCTTTAAAAAGACAGAAAAAGAAGAAAAGACTAAAATAGATGTCAGAAGAGACTCCGAAATTCACTCTTGAATGGAGAATAGCTAAAGAAAATGGAAGGAATGACAAGGTAAAAGACTTGAACAGACATAATAAAAGAGCAGCTTGAGAAGACAAAGTCAATTATTATAATGAAATATGCAAACACCTGGAGTTAGAAAACCAAAGATAAAGAACATGCTCAACATTTCTGAAGCTAAAAAAACTGAAGAAAAAGTTTCAAACCTCGAGTTGCAATACTGAAAGATTCTATGGGCAAAATTTTGAATGATGCAGGATACTTCAAAAGAAGATGGAATAAATACACAGAGGCACTGTACCAAAAAGAATTGGTTGATGTTCATCTATTTTAGGAGGTGGCATATGATCAAGAACCAATGGTACTGAAGCAAGAAGTTGAAGCTTCACAGAATTGGCAAGAAACAAGGCTTCAGGAATTGATAAAATATTCATTGAGATGTTTCAACAAATGGATGCCATACTAGAGGCACTGACTCATCTCTGCCAAGAAATTTGGAAGAGAGTAATCTGGCCAACTGACTGGAAGAGATTAGTATTTGTACCCATTCTGAAGAAAGGTGATCCAGCAGAATGTGGAAATTATCAAATAATATCATTATTATTATACACATGAAACATTTTTCTGAAGATAATTAAAAAATGGATGCAGCAGTGTATTGACAGGGAACTTCCAGAAATACAAGCTGGATTCAGAAAGGAAATGGAATGAGAGGTATCATTGCTGATGTCAGATGGACCTTGGCTAAAAGCAGAGAATACCAGAAAGATGTTTACTTGTGTTTTATTGAGTATACAAAACCATTCAACTGTGTGAATCATAGAAAATTATGGATAACATTGAGAAGAATGGGAATTCCAGAATAGTTAGTTATGCTCATGAGGAACCTGTACATAGACCAGGAGAGCATAGTTAGAACAAAACAAGGGGATACTGCATAGTTTAAAATCAGGAAGGGGGTGCATCAGAATTATATAGTTTCATCATACTTATTAAATATGTGTGCTGAGCAAATAATCTGAGAAGTTAGACTATGTGAATAAGAACATAGCATCATTAAGAACCTGTGATATGCAGATGATATAATCTTGTGAGCTGAAAGTGAAGATGACTTGAAGTACTTACTGATGAAGATTAAAGACTACAGTCAGCAGTATGGATTACACCTCAACTAAACAAAAATGACAATACTCTCAAGTGAACTAATAAAGAGCATCATAATAAATGGAGAAAATATTGAAGTTGTCAAAGATTTCATATTACTTGATTCCACAATCAACACCAAAGGCAGCAGCAGTCAAGAAATCAGATGACAGTATTGCACTGAACAAATCTGCTGCAAAGGACTTCTTTTAAGTCCTGAAGAACAAAGATGTCTCTTTGGAGACTTGTGTGCTTAACCCAAGCCATAGTGTTTTCAATTGTCTCATATGCATGTGAAAGCGGGACAATGAATAAGGAAGACTGAAGAAAAGTTGATGCTTTAGAGTAGTAGTGTTGGTGAAGAACTGTCAGAAGAACTAACAAATCTGTCTTGGAAAGAAGTGCAGCCAGAAAACTCCTTTGAAATGAGAATGGCCAGACTTCATCTCACCTGCTTTGGTCTTGTTGTCAGAAAACATTCCCTGGAGAAGGATATCATGCTTGGTAAAGTGGTTGTTGTTGTTATTTGCCGTCGAGTCGGCCCCGACTCATAGCGACCCCTCCTTGGGTTTCCGAGGTAAAGTGAAGGGTCAGTGAAAAAGGATGGATTGACACAGTGCCTGCAATGATAAGCTCAAGTATAGCAAGGATTGTGAGGCTGGTGCAGGACTGGGCAGTGTTTTGTTCTGTTGTATATAGGGCCACTGTAAGTCAGAGCTGACTCGATGGCAACTGACAACAACAACAACAACAACGGCTAGTGGTTGTGAGCATTTCTTCATGTGTTTGTTGAATACCTGAATATCATCTTTGGTAAATGTCTGTTCATATCCTTTCCTCACTATGGAATCGGATTATTTATCTTCCAGCTACTTTTGATGTTCATAGAATTCTTCAGTATCACAAATTGAAGCTTGAATTTTTTCCTCAGTTCCTTCAGCTTAAGAAATGGTGAGTGTATTCTTCCCATTTGTTTTCCAACTCTATGTCTTTGCACATTTCATTATTATTTACTTTACTTTGTCCTCTTGAACTGCTCTTTGAAAATCTGTTCAGCTCTATTTCTTCATCATTTCTTCCATTCACTTTACCTACTACTTTTTCACCAC
This sequence comes from Orycteropus afer afer, assembly GCF_000298275.1. Classification (NCBI taxonomy): domain Eukaryota; kingdom Metazoa; phylum Chordata; class Mammalia; order Tubulidentata; family Orycteropodidae; genus Orycteropus; species Orycteropus afer. The sequence continues at coordinate 16,752,490 of NW_006921614.1, forward strand.
TCAAGAGCAAGTTTCCGAGTCACTTCTGATATCCATTTTGGTCTTCCGTTCCTTCCTTGTCTTTTTAATGACCTTTTACTTTCTTCATGTTCTTGATATCATCCCACTACTCATCTGGTGTTTGATCATTGATGGTCAAAGCATCAAATCTATTCTTCAGATGGTTTCTAAATTCAGGTGAGATGTACCCAAGGTCACATTTTGGCTCTCATGTACTTATTTTAATTTCCTTTAGCTTCAACTTAAATTCACATAGAAGTAACTGATGGTCTGTTCCATAGTTGGTCCCTGGCCTTGTTCTGACTGATGTTATTGCTTCTCCATAGCTCTTTCCACAGATGTAGTCAATTTGATTCCTGTGTATTCCATCTGTTGAGATCAATGTGTATAGTCACCTTTTATGTTGTTTTAAAAAGGTATTTGCAATGAATAGGTCATTGATCTTGCAAAATTCTATCTTCCTGTCTCCACTGTCATTGCTGTCACCAAGGCCATATTTTCCAACTGCTGATGCTTCTTCTTTGTTTCCATCTTTCACATTCAAATCATTAGTAATTATCAATACATCTTGATTGTATGTTTGATCCATTTCAGACTCTAGAAGTTGGTAAAAATCTTCAATTTCTTCATCTTTGGCTTTAGTGGTTGGTACATAAATTTGAATAATAGTAGTAACTGGTCTTCTTTGTGGGTGCATGGATATTATCCTATCACTGACAGCACTGTACTTCAAATAGTGTCCAAATGTTCTTTTTCATAACAAATGTGACACCATTTCTCTTTAATTTTTCATTCCAATTGAATATGGCCTGTACAAGTCCATTTCAGCTCACTAATGCATAGGATCCTTATGTGTTTCATTTCATTTTTGACAACTTCTAATTTTTATAGATTCATACTTTGTATATTACATGTTCCAATTATTAATGAATATTTGAAATTGCTTTTTCTCATTTTGAGTCATTCCCCATGAGCCTATGAAGGTCCTAAAAACTTTACTACATCCACATCATTAAGGTCAACTTTAATTGAGAATGTAGCTCCTCCTCAGTCATATTTTGAGTTCCTTCCAAAGTGAGGGGCACTATATCAGACAGTGTTTCCCTAAAATTCATATAGTTTTTAGTGGTCAATTTTTTCAGAAGTTAATGTCCTTCTTGCTAGTCTATCTTAATCTGGAAGCTCTAATGAAACCTGTCCACCTTGGGTAACCCGTTGGTATTTGAAATACTGGTGGCCTAGCTTCCAGCATCACAGCAACACACAAGCCACCATAGTATGATAAACTGACAGACAAGTGGTGGAGTCCCAGGTTATAGTGATGGAAAAATCTCATTGATTAAGGACAATGGCTACAGACCCAATTAATGTAATGTCAATAGTTTTACACCTGCAAAAACTTGAATTAAAAAAACATTGTGTGATTGATTTACAGTAATAACAAAATAAGAACAGTTGTTGAGGATAATTAAGTACAACTAGATACCTTAGGGAATTTACGTTCTTGGTTTGGAGGCTTAGAGTCATGGTTTCATGGGACATCTCAGTTAATTGGTTTAATACTATGTTAAGTGCCTCTATACTACTTCCTACTTTGTCAGGTAATGCATTCGCTCTTAAAAGCTTGTAAGCAGTCATACAAGACACACCAATTGACCTCTATTAACCTGGAGCAATAGAGGAAAAAAGAAAATATGTAGCAAAATATCTCTACTGCCCCTTATGCCATGAGACAAGAAGAACTGACTGGTGTCCAGCTACAATTCCTGAACATTTTGATTAAAGATTGTATGGAAGAATTCTGATCAAAAGGAGAGAAATGCAGAACAGAATTTCAAAATCTCATGGAATCCAGTCTTTCTGGAGCCATTGAGGCTGGATAAACTCCATGAAACTATTGTCTGTGATCATCTTCAAACTTGAAACCTTAAGTCAAAAGTATCTCCCTGAAGAACTATGTGTATGGGATCAAATTGACAACAGCAAATTGAAAAGATAGATTGGAAGCTTAGGTGGCAGTGAGTTTATATTAATGGGGGAGGAACAATTCAGAAAAGGAGGGGGAAAATGATTGCTCAACTTGAAGAATGTAATCAATGTCACTGAATTACACATGTAGGAATTATTGATATATATTCTGTTGTGTATATTTTCAACAAACAAAATGAAATATATTATTTTAAAAAGAAATTTATTCAGGAAAAAAAGGAAACATGAGCTCAAATTTTCTTGGAGAGCATTTTATAATCATATGGGTCATACATAAGGCACCTCTAAATTGCTATACACATTTCTCATTTATATTAATTAGGGGCCAACTTCAGGTTCCACAGGTTTATAATTTTATGTGTTTCACCTACATTATAGTAATAAATAAAATAATGTCCACAGTCATGTATTCTACTGTGTGTGATATGAATAATAATTAACCAGTTTAATACTATTATAATATTACCATCATTTATTAATAAAATGCCAACTGCTTGTCTGTCAGTTTGTCATACTATGATGGCTTGTGTGCTGCTGTAATGCTGGAATCTATGCCACCAGTATTTTAAATACTAGCAGAGTCACTACAGTAGATTGGTTTCAGTGAAGCTTGCACATTGAGGCAGACTAGGAAGGGGACCTGGTGATCTCCTTTTGGAAAAACTGGCCAGTGAAAACCTGATGAATAGCAGTAGAATATTGATATAGTATAGGAAGATGAGCTCCTCAGGTTGGAGGCCCTGAAAATATGACTGGGGAAGTACTGCCTCCTCAAAATAGAGTCAATCTTAGTGTAAAGCTTTTGGGACCTTCATTTGCTGATGTGGCATGATTCAAAATGATAAGACAGCTGCAAGCATTGTTTAATATTTGGAACACAGAATGTATGAAATATGAATCTAGGAATATTGGAGGTTATAAAAAATGAAATGGAATGCATAAAGATCAATATCCTAGGCATTAAAACCACGAAACCAAATTCACTGCCATGTAGTCAGATCTGACTCATAGTGACCCATCCTTGGGTTTCTGAGGTGGTATCACTAAGGAAGTAGATTGCCCAATCTTCCTTCCAAGGAGTGGCTGGTGGTTTGAACTGCCAGCCTTCTGGTTAGCAGTCAAATACCTTAGGCACTATGCTACCAGAGCTCCCCTATAAGTGAGCTGAAATAGACTGGTATTGACAATTTTGAATGGGACAATCATATGGTCTACTGTAGGAATTCTGGTGATATAGTAGTTAAGGCATTTGACTGCTAATCAAAATGTTGGTGATTCAAACCTTCCAGCTGCTCTGCAGAAGAAACATGAACCAGTCTGCTTCTGTAAAGATTTATAGCCTTGGAAATCCAATGGGGGTTAGTATAAATTGGAATTGACTCAATAGCAGTGAGTTTGGTTTTGATTTTGGATTATCTGCTATTCTGGGGATAAAAAGTTGAAGAGGAATGGCATTATGTTAATTGTCAAAATGAACATTTCAAGAGCTATATGAATCCAATGATTTCAAAGTTCACTTCCTTCCTGAATGGTCCCCATATCAAACATTACATATTTGAAGGTTTTAGTGAAAATTGTCACTAAAGAAGCAGCAATGCTTAAAATAGTTCAGAGATTAATTTGCAGAGATTTACTGCTCAGAAGTAGCTACAACCTTCTAACTCTTGCTCTATGACATTACAATTTGTTTGTTTTGTATTATATGGATATTAGGGGAAATATTTATATTTTAGGAGAATAAAAGCAGAGATACTTTTATTATGATAGTTGATATTCCTATAGTGTGAACTTCTATATTCATACTACAAAATTTGGAAAATTTTTCTAACAGATGATATACACAAATCCAGATGAAATAGATTATCCAATCAGGTTAACTTCTTTCCTTGGCTGATGATAAGAACTCTATAGCATTCCCATTTAACTTTTAACTTTAATCAGTTTGAACCCTCTTGATTTTATAGTTTCTATATTTCAAAAAAAATGAATGCAGCACTGGAGATGCTCACTCATTTATGCCAAGAGATTTAGAAGATAGCTACCTGGCCAACCAAGTAGAAGAGATCCATATTTGTGCCCATTTCAAAGAAAAGTGGTTCAACAGAATGTGGAAATTACTGAACAGCATTATTAAAATCACACATAAGTAAAATTTTGCTGAAGATAACTAAAAAATAGTTGCAGCAGTATATTGACAGTGAACTGCCAGATATTCAGGCTGGATTTAGTAGAAGGGGTGGAATAAGAGATATACCATTGCTAATGTCAGAAGGATCTTAGCTGAAAGTAAAGAATACCAGAAATATTTACCTGTGTTTTGTTGATTATGCAAAGGCATTTGACTGTGTGCATCATAACAAATTATGGATAACATTGTAAAGAATGGGAATTCCAGAACATTTAATTGTGCTCGTTAGGACCCTATACATAGATCAAGAGGCAGTCCTTCAAACAGTACAAGGGGATACTGAATGGTTTAAATTCAGAAATGTATGCAATCTGTATGCTGAGCAAATGATCCGAGAAGCTGGACTATATGAAGGAGAATGTGATACCAGGATTGAAGGAAGATTTTTTTAACTGTGGTATGCAGATGACACAACCTGCTTGCTGAAATTAATGACTTGAAGCACTTACTGATGCCCATCAAAGACTACAGCATTCATTATGGATTAGACCTCAACATAAAGACAATAAAAATCCTCACTACTGGGCAGCATCATGATAAACGGAGAAATGATTGAAATTGTCAGGGATTTATTTTACTTGGATCAATCCACAATCAACCCCCATGGAAACAGCAGTCAAGAAATTAGACATTGTATTGCATTGGGCAAATGTGCTGCATAGCATAGTGCCTAAGGCACTTGACTGCTAACCAGATGGTTGGTGGTTCAAACCCACCAGCCACTCCCCAGAAGGAAGGTTGGGCAATCTACTTGCGTAGTGATACCACCTGGGAAACCCAAGGAGGGGTCATTATGAGTTGGGTCCAACTCGAAGGTACATAACAACAACAACAACAACAACAACGAAGAGTAAAGATGTCACTTTGAAGGCTAAGGTGTTCCTGACCTAAGCCATGGGATTTTCAATAGCTTCATATGCATGTGAAAGCCAGACAATGAATAAGGAAGACCACAGAAGAAATGATGCATTTGAATTGTGGGGTTGGTGAAGAATACTAAAAATACCATGGATTGCCAGAAAAACAAGCAAATCTATCTTGGAGGAAGTATAGCCAGACTGCTCCTTAGAAGCGAGAATGGCCAGACTTTGTCTCACATTTCTCATGTTGTCAGAAGGGACTAGTTCCTGGAAAAGGATATCATGCTCGGTAAAGTAGAGGGTTAATGAAAAAGGATAGACCCTCAATGAGATGGATTGACATAGTGCCTGTGACTATGGGCTCAAGCATAGCAAAGATTGTGAGGATGGTGCAGGACTGCACATTATTTCCTTCTCTTGTGCATAGAGTCACTATAGGTCTGAGCTGAGTCGATGGCCCCTAATCTATCAGAAAAAGTAACATTTAGAAAATATTTGATATCTTTCTAAATCCACATGTGAAGCTATTTTTAAAATATATTTTTCTCAGTCAAAATATACATAGCAAAACCTGCCCCTATTCAACAGCTTCTAGACATAATGATCAGTGGCATTGGTTATATGCTTCACATTGTGTCAACATCCTTGTTATTTTTGTTCTAGTTGTTTCACTCCCCTTAACTCAAACACCTTGCCTTATAAACTGCTGATCTATGCTTTAAAATAGTTAGTCATTAGTTGGTCTTATGCAGATAATTAAAAAAAAATGCAATACTCAAAAGTAATAAACTTTGCTTTTTGAGCTGAACTGTTACTTAGTTTAAACATGACTTCAGGGGACAGTTTCAATTCAAAATTAGAAGAGTAACTCAGGGTAATATTCTCAGGGTCTCCTCTAGCCTCAATAGTCCAATACAAATGTGAAAGTTTTTAACAGAAGTCTAGAAAGAGAGAAAATTTCAGAAGAAGAGTGGATAAACAAAAATTGGGAACTCAGAAATTTCAGATTTTGGCTTTACTTCAGATACCAACTTCTTTTGGGGCTGAAGGCAACTGTACCTACCATCTGGGTTTCATTTATCCCAACAGTAAAAAAAGAATAATAATTGTTGTTTGTATACCTTGAGGGGTAAGGTCGTGATTAATTAGTTAATATTTTTAGTGCATGTTGACGTGCTGAGTATTACTAAGCTTCATTTAGATTAATAATTGCATGAACTCAGAGTTCTTTTCAGCAGTTGAGGAGTTGGAATCTCCAGATCACATTTCTCAAATGGCCAAACTGTTTTAATGCAAACTCCTTTTAAAAACTGGTACAGATTGGTATTTGCAATAAAAGAGAGAGAAAGAAAAGGGGGGAATTTAATGCTTGAGCAATCACCAGGTCTGAGTGTACCAGAGGGCAGAATAATCTCTTCAGTGATAATGGAGGTAAATATTAGTTCCTTTCCCTCTTTCTTCTTGATTCCTCCTCCTCTAGTCTCTTATATCTCAGTATCTTTTAGAGTTTCACAGTTTGAAAAGTTTGAAACAGAAACTCAAAGCAATGAACTTTCTCAGCGCAAGAATTGTGTTCAGTAAGATCCCAACTAGAGGCTTTGTGCTGCTGGAACTTGTGAGGTGTGTGGTTGTTGAGGGGGTGCTCACTCTTGCCCCCACACAGCTGTAACATACTTAATCAGGCCTGAGCTTATTTCCTACACCTACCGAGAGAAAGCCACAGAGGAAGATGGAGGTCTATGACAGGCCTAGTCTGAAGATATATCCAAATATTTTTTAAACAACTTATTTAAAATTAGAATGAATCTTGGTGGCACAATGGTTAAACACTTGGCTGGTAACCAAAAGGTTGGCAGCTTGAACTCACCCAGGAAATCTGCAATTGGAAGAGCTGGTGAGCTTCTTTCATAAAGATTATAGCCTAGAAAACTCTATGGGGGCAATTCTACTCTGTCACATGGGGATTCTAAGAGTTGAAAACTGACTCCAAGGCACCCCTGTGGAGATTCAGTGGTCAGATAGTGTGGGACTGGCATGGTTCAGGAATTTGGGGAATTCTCTTGGTGGGCAGATGAAAATGCAGAATGCCCCTTCTTACACTAGATAGTGCATTTAGAAGTGATTTCAGATATGTTAGCATGATGTGGGAAAATCACTGCTAGGAAGTCAGCCAGTGAAGTCCATTTCTTGTCCAGATGGGTAGCCAATAGAAGACTCCTTTAGTAACATAGCCAGTCCTTGCTATTCCAGTCTAAGAGCCTCCTAGGGGCCCTAGAATAATGTGTGGGACATCATTAAGGGTAGAATTGCATGCATCCTCCTTTTTATTTTACTGAATAAAATTATACTCCTAAAATCCTCTGTTCCTTCCTTGCCTTTCCTTTGCATATGTCTACCATGTTTGACTACAACGTGGGGGTTGCGTGACATGTACTGCTTATCTTTTACCTGACTATATTTAATCAGTAATTTCTAAATCAGGATTCAACAGAAACACTTTCTATTTTTTAACTTAGGTGACTTGCATGACTTTGATATAAGATAAGACACATTTGATTGGTTTTGCATTTTCTATCTGATAAACATATTTGAAACACATATGTATTTCCATGAGCCATGCTTCTCTTTTTCCACTATGTTACCTTAAAAGTATATATATATAACATACACAGCAGAAGGCAGGTAACTTGCTGGCCCATTCCCACATGTGTGCACTGTGCTGTTTCAATCTAACCTGTCAGGTGGTGGTGAGGCTCCTATAATATGATTGGCAGCTCTGACTTTCCTGCAAGAACCAGCTTCACTTCTTCCAGAACACTCAGTGTGTTTATGAGAGTGATAGAGTAAATTGTAGATGGATGGAATAGACCAATAGGAAGTATCTCAAGAGGCTTCAGGGATGAAAAGTCCTCTTAAAACATGTTAAGTAAATTTTGTGGAGGAAAAATTCAGTATAATGGCTGTATACATTTTTAAAAGTCTATAATTATTAAATATAGACTTGAAAATGATATTAACCTATATCAGATAGCATGTTGTTGTTGTTAGGTACTGTTGGGTTGGTTTTGTGACCCTTTGTGACAGGGTAGAACTGCTCCACAGAGTTTTATTGATTGTAATTGGTTATGGAAGCTGACTGACAGGTCTTTCTCCTACAGAGCTGCTGGGTGGGTTCAAACTGCCAGCCTTTTGGTTAGCAACTGAACCATTTGCATCACCAGTACTAAATATAGTTAATATAAGTCATTGTGAATACATTTTAGGAAAAAAAGGGAATGCAATAAGTATTTTGGGAAGTGAGTTGAGTGAGTTAAACTCATTTTTCTTGCCGTCTTGCTGGAGATTGAGCAATACACCCTTTATTTTTTTTCAAGTCTTTGCACAAATATTTCTGAAATTATTAGCGTATAATTTTCTGCTGTACTACATTTAGTGTTATCAAACCTAATTAGATAGTATTTATTAATAATTGGTAAACGCACCATCTCTACCAAGTATTTTTCCCAAGGACTGCTAACAACATTAGAGCTTATTTTTTGTAGTGCCCACCTGTCTCCCCTCTCTTGCTTTTGGTTTTGGGTAGTTGCTTTCAAGATGATACAGTGGAAGAAGAGAAGTAGAGCTCATGGAAAACCTATACTCTTTGTGATCAGCCATAAAGAGATGTAGAGTTGAATATTTTCAGAGGGTAAAGAGAGTGCCATGGGTACACTAGCTGCCATATGTATCCTGTGGGTTGGGCTGAGCCCTTCTGCAAGGAACAGTCTTCACCTAGATCTCCATCTGGCCACCTGTATTTGATGACCATTGCCATGGGACTTAAGAGGAACAAAATGACTAGATCTTTGTTATCAAATAGAGTTGGGTTGTTATATTTTCTTTTAAGCTCTCTCCAAGGAATGGTAAACCCCAAGTAGCTGCAAAAGGTTAATCATTCCTCCCTCTCCTCTGTCTGGCGTTGTGTGTTGAATTATATTATGAAGTGTTGCTCCTTCTGGTTGGCATCAATGTGATTGCTTCTTATATCAGGGTATTCAGATTTGCACTGAATTCTAAGTTTTCCTGTCTCTGATTGCTGGCTCATAGTTTATGTGTTGAGCCTTTATCACCTGTGTATCTATTAGTGATGGAGTGTTCAGGCTAAAAGAAGTATCTCTTACCCTTCAAAAGCTTCTTCAAAAGACCTTTCTCTGGCCTACTTCAGAATTTGTTTCTATTATCATGGGAATGTCATTTTCTACTTTACCTCTCCCAGAGTGCCATACTACCATTGGGCTATGTGGACATAGCTTAAGTGAGGATAGCAGATTCCAGATTGGGTCTAAATTGAAAATGTCTATTCAATTACACAGAAGTTATGTAACATGGAACCAGTCATGAGTAGGTCTATCAAATAACCTTCTGATGTCAGCAACCAGCAATTTTTCTCACTAATTATTTCATTCCACAGTGTGTTTAGTTAAGTGTTTCTCTCTATTGCATTGATGTATTCTAGATTTTCTTTTTTCAGTTCCTGGTTCAAATATGTCCTAATCACTTGAAGAAATATCCTCCCAGTAACACTATGAATGCTGAAAGTAAAGTGCTTTCTATTCACTTCAGTACTTAGTCATCCCTGCTTCAGATAAGCTTAAATTAATATGATATTAATATCTAGTTTCTGCCTTTTTGGAGGCACATAGTAATTTATTTCTGTTTGAAGAGTTATTAATTATATTAGGAAGATTGTAAGCTTTTTGAAGAGTTCCTTCCCAAAATGTTGGCAGTTTGAGTCCAACCAAAGATGCCTCATAAGAAAAACCTAGAGAACTACTTCAGCTAACTCAGCCATTGAAAATCCTATGGAGCATAATTCTACTTTATCCACACAGTTTCACCATGAGTTGGAATCAACTTGAAGGCAACTGGTTATAAATATCCTGGGCATAGAAAACTTTTGTAACTTTTTTGTCTTAAAATCCACACAGAATTTAACATAATGACACCATGTTGTGCAGAATAGAGAAAGTGAGCTTAAATAGACAAAGTCATAAGGCACAGTGAGGAGGAGACAAACTTTTCCACCCCAGCCCTGGGTCAGTACAGTTGAACTCTTTACTTTATATCCTGATATACAAGTGTGGCATAGTTGAATGATAAGCTCACTCACACCAGCGGGGGGAAAAAAAATCTCTATGGGAGCCTGAGAACAAATTCATAGCTTATCTAAAAAAGCAGTCAATGTTGATCAAGGGTTAGGCTTCTGATAACATTTTCACTGAAACTTCAAATAGAATAACCTCATTAATCACTCCCATGAATTTAGAGTCTGAAGTAGATTAGCCATGTAGAAGAAAGTACTAGAACTCTTGCAAGAGTTATCTGCATTCCTACAACTTAAAGTAGATCTAGAATAGGAGTTAAGGTGCTCTGGTGGTGCAGTGCCTAAGGCATTTGACTGCTAATCAGAAGGTTGGCAGTTCAAACCCACACAGAAGGAAGATGGGGCAATCTACTTCTGTAAAGATTTACTGCCTCAGAAACCCAATGGGAGCTGCTATGAGTCAGAATTGACTTGATGGCAGTGGGTTTGGTTTGGTTTTTGGTTAGAACAGGGGTTGACAAACTTTTTCTTTAAAGGTCTTGATAATAAATATTTCAGGCTTCTTGTGAGCCACTCAGTCTCTTACAATTGTTAGGCAGGAAGAAAGGAGAGGAGGGCCACCCTGGGGGCAGGCAGGAAGAGAGGAGAAAAGGGAGAGAAGGAGAATATTTAAGGAGGTTAGTGAACTAAACCTGCAATAGCCCACAACTACCTGTGAGGTCTGGATAATTAAAATTAAGCAGAAAAACTACAGACCCAGGAACTTGAGGATTTGGGGAATTCCTTAATTTGGGTCATGCATACCCTCATGCCCTGACCCAAAGTCACCTTATGACGTGGCCATATCATTATAACCAAATTAGCATGGGAATTTCAAAGTGGTTTTGAGTGGAACAGACTGAATGATGGGAAGGAACATGCACAGAAGGGATGTGAATATATAATCAGGATCCTGTCACTAAAGAGACTCAGCCCATCTTAAGAATGCACATTCATGCCCTTTTTAAGAAGGATAAAGCCAATAAGTTAGACACCTTGAAGTCCTCCCCACTTGCAGGGAAGACCTGTTTCTCATCTGGAATGGTACCTTGCTTGTAGTAAAGGCTTGTGTGCTTGTGTGACTGGCGCTTTGTTAAATAAGTTTGTTAAGTCCTCGCCAATCACTGCTCACTTGCAGATCACCTGGGATTGCCTGCCCACAGATTGCTTACTGGCAAAGATTCTTCTGGTGAGTATGGCAGGACCAGGGAGAGGGCTTCTCCACCCGTGTAACGCAATGATTCAACTCTGCTATTGTATCATGAAGCAGACGCAGATATAATTAAATAAGCCATAAAAAATGAGTGACTATTTTCCAATAAAACTTTATTTACAAAAGCAATGGCCACGGTGGGCTAGATTTGGTCTGTGGCCACAGTTTGCCCAATCCTAGTCTAAAAGGTCTGGTACATTCCTGGCTCTAAACTCTTGGATGAGGGCTTTATTCAGTAGCCAGGTTTGGAACTAAGCTTCCTGGAGGCTTCACAGAGGTCAAGATGGAAGCAGGAGAGGCCTGTCCTTCCCCAAGAGTGAAGGAGTACCATCTTCTGTTCTGCCTCTACCCACCTTCCTCCCCTCCACATTACATTCATTTCTCCATCTCTTGAGAAGCCCTCAAACACAGGTGGGATCACCTTGTTGGGATTCTTTGTTCAATGGAAGCACTGAGTCTTCCTACTCAATCTATACAACTGAACTATTAATTAAAATATTTTCCCATTTGTGTCTAAGCCTCAATTTTACCTCATGAAATTGCTTTCTCTAAACCAAATCTCGAGGTTCCCCAATTAGGATAGAGCAGAACAAAGTTTATCACATCCATGAAGATCACCCAAGCTGCTGTGAATATATTTAGTTTTAACCAAATTTATAGATTGAAATGATGGGAATTAGAGATGAATAAGGAAGATAAATAGTTACTCAATCATTTCAATACACAACTTTAAGTAGTTCTCTGAATAGACTTTGTTACTTTTGGTAGATAAAATATTTGAAAGTTAATGTCATGTCCATATAGCCTTTGTTCTGTCAAATGTTCAAAACTTAGGGCCACTTGAGCTATAAAAACATGAATACTGTTTTTTTCATATGTTCTACCTAAACTGTTCTTTCATATGTTCTGCCTAACTTGTGTCTGTGTTAATGGGAATACAACAGGAAAACCCTTGCCATCAAATAGCAGTCACAGAAAAGTTGTAGAAGAAAAAACATTCTGAGCACACTTTAAGAACAAAAGAATATATTTCAGAAAATTAACAAACACTTGCATCTCTCATTTGTGAGGCTTTGCCACAATAAATCCACTGCTTGTCTAAATAAATTCAAAGTTTGGTTAAGTAGGAGAATCTGAACGCAGTAAAAGGAAGCATTTACTGGACATACACAGAGGTACCTCCTGGAACCAAGTGCAACTGTAGGGACTGGACATAGAACCTGAAGACTGCCAGTTTTCCTCTTCCCTGCTTCCTCTTGCCATCAGGTTTATCATCTGTGTTTTGACAAGGGGAGCATCTACATTTTCTAGAATTTCTTTGCAAACCATCTTTCTCTGCTTGCTTACTGGCATCCTTGGCTTCAAATGGTCAATCTTGGAGAAGCCCCTCATTTCCAGAATCCCAGAACCTCAAAGAGTATCAGAGACATGCAGGTCTTTAGTGAATATTGATTGACTAAGTAAATGACACAATTAAAAAGCTCAGTGTCCATAGTTAAAAAAATAGTCTATGGCTGGTTAGTCTCCTGGAAGAGAAGAATTAATTGGCTCATCTTGAACCTAGTGCCAACTTTCCATCCTGTCTGCTGTGAGGTGTAGCCCAGGACTGTAGGAGATTACCTAGTATTAGGAGGGCAATTTGTAGCAGAGATCTGTAGACTCCAAAAACGATCTACTCTAGTACTTTCAAGGAGCTCTGGTGGCATGGCAGGTAAAGCATTTGGCTTCTAACCAAATGTTCTGCAGTTCAAACCCACCAGATGCCCTGTGGGAAGAAGATGAGTCAATCTACTTCCATAAAGATTTACAGCCTTGGAAATCCAATGGGGTTCACTATGAGTTGGAATTAACTCAATGGCAGTGGGTTTGGTTTTGGTTTTGGATACAGTTTCACTTACTCTAGAAGCCTGATTATTGAAATCGATGATCACCTTTAGTCTTGTCAGTGGCCATACAACTCCATCGGTTCTTAAGTTATTTCCCTACAGAGAGGGTCCTTAGGTCTGATTTCACAGTGTGTATGGTCTGATAGTGTAGTACCTAAGGCATTTGATGGCTAACCTGAAGGCTGGCAGTTCAAGCCCACCAGCCACTCCTCCGAAGGAAGGTTGGGCAAATCTACTTTTGTAGTGATGTTGTTGTTGTTGTTGTTAGGTGCCGTCGAGTCGTCTCTGACTCATAGTGACCCCATGCACAGCAGAATGAAACACTGCCTGATCCCATGCCAGCTCCACAATCCTTGCTATACTTGAGCCCATCATCGCAGCCACCATGTCAATCCACCTTGTTGAAGGCCTCCCCCTCTTTCATCGACCCTCCACCTTACCAAGCATGACATCCTTCTCCAGGGAATGGTCCCTTCTGACAACATGACCAAAATAGGTGAGGCAAAGTCTGGTCATTCTCGCTTCCAAGGAGCATTTCAGGTGCACTTCCTCCAAGACAGATCTGCTAGTTCTTTTGGCAATCCATGGTAATTTCAGCATTCTTCGCCAGCACCACAACTCAAAAGCATCAACTCTTCTTTAGTCTTCCTTATTCATTGTCCAGCTCTCACATGAATATGAGGCAATTAGAAATATCATGGCTTTTGTCAGGTGCACCTTAGTCCTCAAGGAGACATCCTTGCTCCTCAGCACTTGAAACAGTTCCCTCGCAGTTGACATTCCCAGTGCTACACATCATCTAATGTCCTGACTGCTGCTTCCAATGACATCGGTTGTAGAACCAAGCAATGTGAATTCTTTGACCACCTCAATCTTCTCTCCATTTATTGTGATGGTGCTCATTGGTCCAGTTGTGAGGATTTTTGTTTTCTTTATATTGACACGTAATCCATACAGCAGACTGTATTCTTCAATCTTCATCAGTAAGTGCCTCAAGTAGTTCTCACTTTCGGTAAACAAAGTTGTATCCTCTGTGTATCTCAGGTTGTTAATGGTTCTTCCTCCAATCCTGATGCCATGTTTTTCTTCATATAGTCCAGCTTCTTGGATTCTTTGCTCATCATATAGATTGAATAAGTGTGGAGAAAGGATACAACCCTGATGCACTCCCTTCTTGATTTTAAACCATGTAGTGTCCCCTTGTTCCATGTGAACAACAGCCTCCTGGTCAAGGTACAGGTTCCTCACGAGTACAATCAAATGTTTGGGAATTCCCATTCTTCTCAATGTTATCCATATTTTGTCATGATCCACACGATCAAATGCCTTTGCATAGTCAATAAAACACAAGTAAACATCTTTCTGGTATTCTTTGCCTTGAGCCAAGATCCATCTGACAACAGCTATGATAT
>NW_006921614.1:16768579-16788325 GCF_000298275.1 Orycteropus afer afer
ATTGTACTTCAGGACAGATCTTGAAACATCCTTTGTGATGATGAATGCCACGCCATTTCTCTTCAAACTGTCATTCCTGGCATAGTAGATCACATGGTTGTCTGATTCAAAATGGCCAAAACCAGTCCATTTCATCTCACTAATGCCAAGGATATCAATCATTATGCATTCCATTTCTTTTTTGACAGCTTCCAATTTTCCTAGATTTATACTTCGTATATTCCATGTTCCGATGATTAATGGATATCTGTAGCTGTTTCTCCTCAATTTGAGTGGTGCCACATCAGCAAATGAAGGTCTCAAAAGCTTTACCTTATCCACAGGACTAAGGCTGGGTTTACTCAGATGATGTAGCTCTTTCCCAGTCCTATTCTGAGAGTCTTCTAACCTAACCAGACTATTCATAAAGTTGCACAGTAATGTATCAAACGGTGTTTCTTTGTTATTCCTAAGGTTTTCCCTGGCCAATTCTTTGAGAAGTGGACTGCCTCTTCCTTCTTCCTAGTCTGTCTCAGTCTGTAAACTGGGCTGATACCTGTGCACCCTGTGCATCCCACTGGGTTTGAAACACCAGTGGCTCAGCCTCAAAACTCACATCAACATGTTACCATGGTAGGACAAACTGATAGACAAGTTTGCCTCCCTATTGGAAACCTCTCATACCTCCCTTACCTGGGTCCCTGCAGCTGACTCCTCCTCTGTCCAGATTCCTGGGCCTTTTAATCCCCTTTCTCCTGCTCTCCCGCCCTGCTGCTTTGGGCATGCCTGAGTTCCCTCTCCTCACCTGGATCCCTGCAGCTATAATGATACTGCCTCAGAAACCCAAGTAGAGCTCGCTATGGGTCAGGTCCAACTCCAACTCGATGGCACATAGCAACAACAACAACAGCATATGTTGGCAGAACAGAGAGTGTGGACTTCAATGAAATATGCACTCTTCCTATCAACCTGGACTGCTGCTTTGCCATTGGTTCACAAAGACCATACAAGGTTAGGCACATCAAAATTAATTAGAAATAATTTGCCTTTTAGTATCATGTAAGCTGAAATGCTTCTATATATCATGTTTTCTGCTAGAAGAACAGTTTTGAGAGGAAGGTGATTAAGTCAGCCTGGCAAAGTTAAATTTGAAATGTCTGTTAGACACTGAACTGAAAAAGTTCAGCAAGCTGTGCAAAATGTGTATGTGGGAATTGGGAGAGAGGCTAAATCTAGAGATAAAGGCTTAGTATTAACCAATTAGAAAAGGCAAGTATAAGGAGAGAGAATGGAAGGAGACAGTGTACAGCATTGAGTGAAAGATGGTGAGGAAGGGAATTTAAAGTGTAGGAAGGGGAAGAGACTATGGAAAAGATTTTTACAAATAAAAATTTGAGAGGCAACAAGATAATTTGAACAGCCTAGTATTATTAAATGTAATGGAATTGAAAGTTCTATATGGTAGGTAGTGAGCCACATCAAACACTAGAGAGAAGGCCATGAGAGCTGAATAAAAGCTGCTTATTTTGTAAGCATGACGTTCTTTTCCCCGAAGTAGAGTCAAGCAAGCCAGATTACAAGGGATTACAAGGAAGAAGTGAGAGGGGAGACTAACCAGCAATAAAGAAAGATTTATTTTCAGAGAAAGATGGTGGAGTCTTGGGACAATGACTTTAAGAAATTATTCCTCAAAGTGTGGTCTTTAAATCAACGCCATCTTCCATCACAATCATCTGAAATATTCATTAAAAGATAAATGCATTGAATCTGAAATTGCAAGGTGATGAGTATGGGTTCTGCCCAGGGTCTTATGAGCACCAACATTAAGGACCACAGTCAAACTAGAAGGTCTCTGCAAGCCTGCTGTGGCCATAACTGCTCCAGACTCTGGAAGCTGACCTTTCACATTATCTGCCATGCCTCTCCTTCCAAAGATTGTCCCCTTAAAGGGAATAAAGGAGAAACATGTTAAACTGTGAGCACACTGTGGGGAGAGGAAGATATGTACAATTAAATGGGGAGTGGGACTGACCCCTGATTAGTAAGGAAAACAATTCTGAAGAGACTGGAGGCACTAGGATCTCTCCTAGGAAATAACAACTGGTCTTCTCTTCTCTCAGAGATATTGCATTAGAAGAACTAGCAGAGAACTTTGGGAATGGTTAGGAGGGTGGGTTAAGGGCACACATCAGACAGAGCAGATCTAACGGAAGCTGAAGGGTGGGGCAGAGGTTTGAGAAGGGCTATTGTTGCCTGAGTTACACAGTGAACCAGGGATTTGAAGTGAGCTGTCCAGAAAAAGTCTGCGAAGACTTGATGGAACCCTGGCAGTTGTTTTTGCAATTCTTGAACAGTGTTCCCAAGTTTCAGAAAGATGAACAGTAGAATTTAGCCAGTGTACAGTACTGATTGTAGCAGAAATCTGACTAGGTAGAATCACAGGGCTGGTAAAGGTATCACTGGGAGGGCTGGCCTGTGTCTGGGTTGGAGAATTGTCAAGTGAGGCCAGAGAGAGGCAATGCATACTGAGAACATACAGGGCTGAGGGACCAATGGACCCTCATAAGCACAAGAAACAGGTCCGGTGTGTACCAGAGATGGAGGAGGGCTTGAAAGGTGGCCTTCCTCCCTGAATAGCTGAAGGGTGTGTCTGGGAGTTAGGTTAGGGGTCCACAATTAGGATTGGCAGAGCTTCTTCATGAAGACATGATAGCTTAAAGAGCTACTTAATTTTGCTGGAACAGACAGAACTGCATTTCATATAGAGTCTGTTACTCACTTGGCCAGAAGCCATTTCCACTGTGGCTCTGTTGAAAAGCTGTTATTCCAACCCACGAGAATTTGGCTACCTGGTACATTTTTCATCTGGGTTTCTCTTACATGCCCTTTAATGGGAGAATCTTTGGCAAGAGAGGCATGGCAGGTAAAGTGAGGGATCAGCTTCCAGAGTCTGGAGGAGCTATGATCACATCAGGCTTGCAGACACATCTGGGCCTAAATCCTGTACCACTAGAACTGGATTCTTTGAGCATCCTTTTCTTCATTTCATAACAAGGAGATAATAATAGCTATTTCACTGGGTAATTGTGATGAAAAACTCATTGCTATAGAGTCAATTTCAGCTCATAGTGACAAATGAAAATGAATGTAAAATACGTAAAACATCTAACTTATTATCTGGTACATGTAAGCATTCAATAAATGTTAGCTGTTACTGAAGTGAAAACCAGAAAACCAGTTGCTGTGGAGTTGACTACAATATATGGCAACCCCAGGTGTGTCAGAGAAGAACTGTGCTCCATGGAGTTTCAATGGCTAATTTTTCAGAAGTAGATCATCAGGTTTTTCTTCTGAGACAACTATGAATGTCCTAACTGCCAACCTTTTGGTTAGTAGCTGAATGTGTTAACCATTTGCACATCCAGGGACTCTGTTGTTGTGGTAGTAGTGGTTTGTTGTTGTTGTTGTTGTTATGTGCCGTTGAGTCGGACCCGACTCATAGTGACTACTTCTTGGGTTTCTGAGGCAGTATCACTACAGAAGTAGATTGCCCAACCTTCCTTCCAAGGAGTGGCTGGTAAGTTTGAACCATCAGCCTTCTGGTTAGCAGTCAAGTGCCTTAGGCACTATGCTACCAGAGGCTTCCAGTGGTTTATTATTCCTGTTTCTATCATTAAGGAGTTCTGGTGTTGAAGTGCCTAAGGCATTTGATTGCTAACTAGAAGGTCGGTGGTTGAAACCCACCATCTGCTCCATGGAAGGAAGATGAGGCAACCGCTTCTGTAAAGATTAATCATCATGGAAACTCAATGGGGGTCATTATGAGTCAGAATTGACTCAGTGACAGTAAGTTTGGTTTTTGGTTTATTTTTGCCATTACTGGATAAATGCAAAGAAATATTTCATTGGGAAGTAACTGCAAGAGACTGTTCTAATCAAGCCAGCATATGACACTAACTGCAGCCAATGCAATGGAGTACTCTGAGACATCTTCCAGTGATTTACCACCTTCATTCCATGCCTCTTTCCAGCTCACACCTGGTTACACATTGAAATCAAAGTGTATATGCATCAAAAGAAGATTGGATAAATAAAATGTGGTATATACATACAATGAAATACTACCTAATCGTAAAAAGAAATGAAGTTTTGATACATGCTACAGCATGGTTAAACCTCAAAAACATTATGCTGAGTGAAATAAGTCAGTCACAAAAGGACAAATGTTGTATGATCCCACATCCGTGAAATATCTAGTATACCAAAGGCAAGACAAATGTCAATAAGCAAATAGAAACCAAATAGTGGTTTGCAGAGTGGGGAACTGCTTAGGATTCTCTGAGTTTCTGTTAATGCTAGTGGAAAATTTTGGGAAAGGATAGTGATGATGGTTGCATACCATGGTAAGAGTAATCTATTCTAATGAATTATAAATGTGAAAAGTGTTGAATTAACATATATTTTGTTACATGTATTTTCGCTATAATAAAAAAGGATCAAAGGATTCTGCACAGGTCCTACCCAAGCCTGAATCAGAATCTGCACTGATGGGCCCAGGAAGTGCAGGTTTTAATAGCCCTTCTGTAATGTCCTTATTCTGCCTGAGGTGACACTATGGAACCTGCTGGACATTGATGGAGGGAGGTGAGTCCATCAGCAGCAGTATTTATGGCTGCAATTTACTGTCATATGGACTTCAAGTGACTAAGGGATGAATGAACATCTTGGGATTGCTCAGCTCCTCCTACTCTCCCTCAAGGCTGTATGCTCTCTTGGCAACTTCTCATCCCTCCAGGACTAAACTGATGTTGGTGTGGATGGGTGTCTCGACTTGCATAAAAACAATTGTTGGAGCAGAGAATGAATGTTGGGAGAGGTAGATAATTTTCCTAAGTCTGCCCTTCCCAGGTCTAAGTCCTGGCTCTTCTTGCTGAATAGGAACTTGCAGCTTTTCCTACCCAGTACTGTTCATTTCAATATGGTGTTTCTATTCAAGTTGAAGTCCACTTGTCTTGGATGATATCTGCAGTGACTTACTCCTCTAATGCCCAAGGATGTGTACTCATGAGTGTTATGAAGTAGAGGGGGGATCTGTCCTGAGCCATGTTTCCTTAATGCTTCTTGGGAGCATTGTTTGGGGACAATGTTCTAGTTATTGTATGGGTTGAGGATCCATTAGGTGTGTCCTGAAGTACCTGCCACAGGGTGGGAAGGCAGTGATCTCAGGTAGAAATCATGTGATGTCAAACCCTGAAGCTAGGCAAATACCACCTTCAGCTTCAGGCTGGAGTTCCCTGTCTTTATTTGATCATTGTTTGATTTTCAAAGTTCATTGCAGTGGGTAGAATTAATATATCCATTGAATGTGGAGAGATAGGAGATTGGGGTTAAGAGGAAAGGATAGAATCAGGAAGCAGGTATTCTAGTCCAAATCCCATCACAAATTAGTGCTACAGACATGGAAAAATTCCATATCTCAGTCTCCTCCATCAAAAGCTAGGATTACACCCCATTTGTGGTTCCCAATATCTGTCCTTGTTTCATGCAGGTTGCAGAGAATGTGGCTCACACAGGGACCTGGGGGACTCTTGTAATTCAGAGCTTGCTGGAATGCCTTAGAACCCACAGTACACCAGTTGGGAACCATTACATTGATGACCATTGTCGTCCTTTTGGGTTTAGCCAAGGTGAACCAAGAAATACCCAAAGCCACAAGTGGGAGCCATATTCCAGTGCTGTAGTGACTGGGATGTGTGTGTTGACTCTTGGAATCATTTTAGGTAATGAATCTGGCTAAGAAAATTACCATGTGCTGTATCCCCTGCCTCCTCACCTCCCCCTTCCCCAAGTCGCACTCTCCATCACCGTTGCTGGCTTTGCTTACACATGGAGGGGCTGGACCATATGACAGTTGTGGATTTGATGTAACAAGGGCCAAATAAACAGTAATTGTCCTTCCCAGTCATCCTAATAATTAGATGGTGAGACCATATACACAGGGCTTTTAGTGTTTGGAACAAATAATTCAGTGTTGCAACCCCTGTTGCCACATGGCCTAGGGTGACTCCAGAACATTCTTTTTCCAAGATGACAATAATGCCTTCCTCACAGAAAACTCCTGAGGTCTTCTCAGAATGCACAGGTGAAAACTGTCCTGGAAGTAAAATATCTGGTTTCAAACCAAGAAATGGATGAGTTTCTTCTTGTGACATGGGGCAGGTTTAAACATAGGTTGCATGTAAAGAACCCCATTTAGCCCTGTGTTCTGCCTTATCCTTTCCTTGACTAGAATCCTAAAATGGAAGACTGTAACTGTGAGCATGGTGTTGCTCATTTGCAGATATTTGCTAGTCAGCTGAAGCTGACAGTAGGCTTGGGCAACCAACTTGTTGGCATAAGCAGTTGTTCCCATGAAATGTTGTCCCTTCAACTACATGAGCTCAGTTGAAACCTCACTCACCACCAAGCCTCAGCACAAACATTATTCCTTCATAACTGGGAGCATGAGTTTGGCCTCTTCTGAGTCCTAGGGTACTTATTACCTCATTAATGTATTTATTTGGCCTCTGTCTCCAAACACCTGTCAAGGTACAGGTTTATGGAAGGCAGGTAGCTGGCCCTAATCACTCTTGTACACCACCCCCATGCTCAGTGTGCTGCTGTGAACACAGCCAGAGAGCCATCAGTGGTCTCCATGTGCATATTAAATCTTACACAAATCTTGTTTGGTTTGAGTCTGGTGGCGCAGTGCTTAAGGCATTTGACTGGTAACCAGAAGTCTGGCAGTTCAAACCCACCAGCCACTCCTCGGAAGGAAGGCTGGGCAATCTACTTCCATAGTGATACCACTTCAGAAACCCATGGAGGGGTTGCTGTGAGTTATATCTGAATCTAAGGCAGTGAGTTTTGTTTTGTTTTGTTTTAGAAGAGTGAAAGGGAAATGTGACAGTAAGATAGATTTTGAAGTCCCTTAGAAGTATCAAGTGAGTGTCTGCAAGGTCCTTGAGGTGATACTTGTGTTCAACAGAGATTTAGACCATTTCTCCCATCAGAAAGAGAAGGGAAGAGCTGCTGTTTTCTTTGGTTCCTAATGGTTTTTCTGTCTTCAGTTTCAGTTCTTTTCTCCCCAGCTGGTATTCTCTGGCACCAAGGATCATAAGCTGTGGCTCACCAACTGTCCTGAGCACAGTGCTGTTAGGAGACTTTGATTTCACAGAGATGTTCATGGGCTGCCCAGGTAAACAACATCAGGGTGATCAGCTATCCTGGTTTGTCAAGGGATAAGGGGCTTCTGCATTAGGACCAGAAGACCTGGCTGGTCCAGTGAACCATAATCCAAGCATCTGATAGACCATGCAGGGTGAGGAGGGAGGGGACTTAGTCACATAGGCAATGATAGCTATGACAATCAAGGTAGGCAGCCTGAGCTGAAATAAACTCTAGCTAAGCTGTGCTTTCTGGGAACCACAGCAGATGGCAATACAATAGCCCAAAGACAAGGCTTGCAAACACTTTTCAGCTCCAGCTTATCGTGCAGAAGATTTATGTCCTGAGCTCTGAAGGCCAAGCCACAACATCAGAGAGAGCCAAACAGATAAGGAAAGATAGGCCAGCCTGTGCCTCCTCCATGAGTGCAGAGGGTCTGTAGCCTCTCAGAGAAGAGTGAGGTGAATTTGAGCGAAATTGCAGGGTGATCATTGGTGCTCTGGGGCAGCCTCAGGGCAGGAGTGGTGGAGGCCCGTGTCCCATGCCCATAGTCAGGCTTCATCAGCATAGGGGCTTCAGACCCTGAGTGAGCCACTGGATTTTGGATGATTTAACTTCTAATATTTTTTTTTCCAGTGATGACGCACCACATAACATTTAGCTCTCAAAACTCAAAGTCAGCACCTTTGTCATGAGAGACTTAGTTGATAAACTATCTGGAGAAAGTTTTGTTATTTTAATCTTTCAGGGAATTTTATCCTTTTTTGTAGGGTCAATATCACTCTTCAAAAATATTCACCAAGTGGAGAGAAAGAGTCTTCATGTTCACAATCTCAATAGAACAAAGTGTTTTAAAAAGTCCTTAAAGTTGTACTAAATACTTCTTTGGAAATTAAATAATTTAGTCAATTTGCTGGATGTTGAAAGATGCGGTGAAATCACTTTCATCCAACTCTGAAGTGATTCAGTGCACAGCTGCAGAAAATGTTTTCTTAGCTGACAGTAAGCCACAACAGCACCAGGTTTACAATGGCAGTGCCATGAGAAGGGGGGAATTATGACATGGCAATCTCCAGAGTGCAGTAGACAATACCTGCTTACTATGGGGTTGATCTTTGTTCTGGTTCCAGGTCAAATCCACATACAGCCTCAAGATAAACTCCTTCTTCTCCATGGTAATAAGACTGAATTTCTATTGCCTACATTTAGGAGCTCTGGTAGCGTAGTGCCTAGACACTTGACTGGTAACCAGAAGGCTGGCGGCTCAAACCCACCAGCCACTCCTCGGAAGGAAGATGGGGCAATCTACTTATGTAGTGATACTGCCTCGGAAACCCAAGGAGGAGTCTCTATGAGTCAGGTCCGACTCGACAGCACATAACAACAATATTTAGGACAGCAGTCTTTGATCTTCTTCAGTAAGTGCTTCAAATCCTCTTTGCTTTTAGAAAGCAAGGAGGTGTCATGTGTATATTGCAGATTGTTAATGAATCTTCCTCCAATCCTGATACCATGTTCTTCTTCATATAGTCCACCTTCTCAGATTATTTGCTCAGGATACACATTGAATAAATATGGTGAAAAAATACTACCTTGATACACACTTTTCTTGATTTCAAATCATACAGTATCTTTTTGTTCTATTTGAAAGCTGCCTCTTGGTCTATGTACAGGTTCCACATGAGCACAATTAAGTGTTCTGGAATTTCCATTCTTTGAAATGTTATACATAATTTGTTATGATCCACACAGTCAAATGCCTTTGTATAGTCAATAAAATAAAGCTAAACATTTTTCTGGTATTTTCTGCTTTCAGCCAAGATCCATCTGACATCAGCAATTATATCCCTTGTTCTACATCCTATTCTGAATCTGTTTTAAATTTCTGGCAATTCCCTGTCTATGTAGTGTTGTAACTATTTTTTTTTATTATCTTCAGCAAAATTTTACTTGCATGTGATATTAATGATACTGTTCAATAATTTCTGCATTCTTTTGGATCACCTTTCTTTGGAATAAGCACAAATATGGATGTCTTCTAGTTGATTGGCCAGGTAGCTGTCTACTGAATTTCTTGGCACAGACAAGTGAATACTTTCAGCATTACATCCATTTATTGAGACATCTAAATTGGTACTCTGCCAATTCTTGGAACCTTGTTTTTCACTAATTCCTTCACTGTAGCTTAGGCTTCTTCCTTTGATACCATTATTAGACTCCCCAATAAGCAAGGTAAGAATAAGCTTCCTTGTGCTTACTTACTAATCTGTAGTGAACAATTTCACATTTTTCACCACATCAAAGAGCCTACTTCTAAGTGTGACTGGTATCTAACTCTTTGACAATCCCACAACAACTTCCTACAACACCAAAGTTAATTTACAGTCCCTAACAGGGATGGAAATACCAGTAAACAAGGTAAGCATGGGGTTACCTATACTTACTTACTAATCAGTAGTAAGTAAACAGTTTCACATGCTTTTCACCATGTCAAAACCCATGTGAAATTGTTCTCTACAGATTAGTAAGTAAACACAAGTAAGCCTGGGCTTAAGTAAGCACAAGTAAGCCTGGGCTTACTTGTGCTTACTGAGTAATCCACCCCAGTTCAATACCATTGGTTCTTGATCATATGCTACCTCCTGAAATGGTTGAACATCAATCAATTCTTTTTGATATTTTTGCTCTGTGTATTTCTTCTTTGTTCTTTTGATGCTTCTTACATCATTCAATATTTGCCCACAAAATCCTTCAATATTGAAACTTGAGCCTTCAATTTTTCATTCAGTTCTCTCATCTTGAGAATTGGTATGTTTTCTTCCCCTTTGATTTTCCAACTCCAGGCTTTTGGACATTTCATTATATAATACATTACTTTGTCTTCTTGAGCCTCCCTTTGAAACATTCTGTTCAGCTCCTTTACTTCATCATTTCTTCTGTTTGCTTTAGTTACTTTATGTTCAAGTTTCAGATTCTCTTCTGACATCCATTTTGGTCATTTCTTTCTTGCTTGCTTTTTAATGATTTTTTGCTGTAATGATCTTTTGTGTTCAATGTAAAGGAAACAAAAACCCTCACAACTGGACCAATAAGTAATGATAAATAGAGAAATTATTGAAGTTGTCAAGGATTTCATTTTACTTGGATTCACAATCAACATCCATGGAAGCAGCAGTCAAGATATCAAACAATGTTTTTGCATTGGGCAAATCTGTTGCAAAAGTGTTAAAAAGCAAAGATTTCACTTTGGCAACTACGCGTGCCTGAAGCAAGCCATGGTATTTTCAATCACTTCATATGTATGTGAAAGTTAGACAACAAATAAGGAGACTGAAGAAGAATTGATGCCTTTGAATCATGGTGTTGGCAAAGAACATTGAATACACTAGGTACAGCCTGAAGAATGAACAAATCTGTTTTGGAAGAAGTATAGCAAGAATCTTCCTTTGAAACAAGGATGGTGAGACTTCATCTTAAGTACTTTGGACATGTAATGAAGAGGGAAGAGTCTCCAGAGAAGCATGTCATGCTTGGCAATGTAGAGGGTCAGTGAAAAGAAGAAGTCCCTCAACAAGATGTGTTGACACAGTGGCTGCAACAATGGGCTTAAACATAACATTTTTTGTGAGGGTTGTGCAGGACAGAGCCATGTTTTATATAAGGTCACTATGAGTTGGAACTGACTCAACAGCAGCTAACAACAAGAAAAACAAGATAGCAGACAGTAACACCATATCTAGCTAGTTACACAGGGTACCAACAACCCCAACTCAGCACTTAGATAGAGTTTGAGGAGATTTTATTTTTTAATGGAAAGGGGGAAACATATCTCCCATGAGGATAACTTTGAATTTAAAAAGAGTTACCTTTTCCGTACCTGGTAGTTTTAAGAATTGTGTGTATACAATTCATCACTAAAAGTAAAAGAAAAGAATTTGGCTATGTTTTCTTATCCAAAAAAATATACTCTAGTATTCCAGATGACTTCACTAAACACAAGTTATTTATTTTTTCAAGAATGTTATTTTTGGAGACAATTTTTATCAGTGAGTCAATGTTTGTTGCTTGTATAAGTCTCACCTCCTATGATTTTTTTCCCCAGTACTCTTTCAGCTTTCACCATTTATTAAATCCTGATCCAAAGAAGGATGCCTGCTCATCGCCATGTTGACAACTGATAAGTCACCCTATACATTCACCACAAGCACACACACACACAACACACACTTACCTCACCTACCACATCATACCACAAATACTACATATACACCTCACAGACCACACCACACATATGCATCTCACATACCATATGAGTCCCCCATATACCATACCAAACTGCATCAACATACCACACACACACACACACACACACACATATACACACAACCTTCATCACATAACACATATCACATATATGCTTCACCATACTACAGACACACACACACACCTCACCTCTCCACATACACCATACATCTCTCACACCACATATACCACACACATGCCACACACACACACACACAGAGTCACCCTACACATACC
Organism: Orycteropus afer afer; assembly: GCF_000298275.1. Lineage (NCBI taxonomy): Eukaryota > Metazoa > Chordata > Mammalia > Tubulidentata > Orycteropodidae > Orycteropus > Orycteropus afer. The sequence goes on from NW_006921614.1 coordinate 16,780,304, forward strand.
ACACACACACATGCACATACCTTATCATACCACACCTAACCTGTAACACACACACACCACACATTCTACACACACCCAGACTCACTCATATAGAGTGGAGAGTGTAGATTTTTCTCCAAAGTTGACTGCTTCAGAAATACTCCATTTTTTGGAAACTTGTGCCTGTCTCTTACTGCTATCAGTGAAGAGGATGATGACCTCATGATGTTTGACGTGCTAGCTTTCATAAGGAAAGTTCCTTTGGAGAGGAGCATCCTGAGGCAGATTATTGCTGCCTATCAGTGACTGACTATGTGAGTTTCCTTATGTGTAGGCCGAGTGGCTCTTGCTATATGGGAACTATGAAATCTGTGGCTCCTATTCTACATCTCCAATCAGTAAAACGCAGCAACTTTGGATAGCTCAGGAAATGATAGGGAAAATTGCTCAGTTCAATTATGAATATGAGATGCAATCTCCTAAGTTTTAACTGATCTATTTCTAGTATTTTATTTGTTCTGACACTTGAAAACCTCAAAGAACTATTTGTACATTGTGTCTCAAAACCACCATTCCACTGCAGAATGGAGATATATTGTCAGTCTCACTGAATGCTCATCAACCAGTCAGATGCTCTGAGAGACAAATTGATTAGTCCCAGGTCACAGAATCTTTAGAATTTGCCAAGACAAGGCTCAAGAGTTATCCTCTTTTTTCTTTATATATTGAAGAAAATTAGTTCTTTAAATTTATTACTATAACATCTTCCATCGTTTTGTTTACCAAGTATATATTTTTTAAAATTTTTTAAGAGTTTGTTTTACATTCAACATTACATGTACATTTAGTTTCACTCCCCATTTACAATGTCCAACCCTAACCCAGTCTCCTCCCCTCCCTGCCCAGTAACCCTCCTCCTGCGCCCCTTATAGTTATGTACTCCTGTCTGTCCTAGATTTCTTCCATTTGAATGTTGCCCCTCTGGTGCCCTGTGGTCGATGGTTCCAAGGGATGCATTTCCATAGAGCATGTGGATGTGTCCCCCTGAGTTGAGTGATCTGCATGTACATCTTATTTACTATTGATCTCAGAGCCAGCCCCTGAGAATGAGCTTTATTCTAGTCCCAGAAGGTATCACAGGACCATAGTATTGGGGGTCTCACCAGACTCCACCTGACCAGTAATTCTGGTCATTATTGAGTTTTTGGATTTTGTTCCATGTTTTACTTCCCACTCTATCCAAGATCTCCAGATTTGATCCTTTCCTGAGTGGTTGGCATTGGTAGCCAGGCATGATCTAGTTCTTCTGGTCTTGAGGGCCATCGTGTCCTAGGGCTGATTGCTTCCAAATGCCTTTTTTATTTTGCATTCTTCTTTGCTTCTGACAATAGGAGACCATTAGCTGCATCTTAGATGGATGCTTGAAAGCTTTTAAGACCCCAGTCGCTACTCACCAATGTAGGATGAGGAACAAGGCTTTTATGTATTTTGTTGAGCCCATTGAGTCTGGTGTCCCCCAGTACTATGGTCCTGAGACGGTAGGTCTGTTGGATCTCTCTCCCGCAGTGTCTGGGTGTCTGTGAGGGCTTACTCTCTGTCTGTCTTCTGTTGTTTCTGTAAGGATTGTGGGTATTTTGTATCACTGGTTTCTATACAAGATTAGCCTTTGCTGAATTTATCCTTATCTGGAGTAAACTCCTGTTCACTGACCCGCATCTGCTCCTTTCAGATGTTTATGTGTTTATCTGTAGCCAGGTGTTTGGTGTTAATGGTAATGCAGTATTGTGGACACACTGATTGGTATTAGCATCTGTCATCAATCTCCTATGTGCACAATTCCATGTCCTATCATTTCCTAATTTAATCATAGTGGTCACAGACTCTCCATATATCCCTCCCCCTACCCCCATCAGCATGTGAGTCCCAATTAGCCTGAAATTGATCCCCCTCCATCCCTCCCATCCAGGTACCTACAAAGTGAGTTCCCTTTCCCAAGCAAACCCTTCTTTGTCTTTTTACAGTAATGGGCTCATACTGTATTTGTCCTTCAATTGACTTATTTCTCTCAGCATAATGTCCTCCAGGTTCGTCTACATTGTGAGATTATTGGTGTATTCATCATTGTTCTTTAATGTAGCATAATATTCCATTGTGTGAATGTACCATAATTTGGTTATCCACTCATTTGTTGATGGGGATTTAGGTTGTTTCCATCTCTTTGGTATAGTGAATTGTCCTGAGATGAACATAGGTATGCATATGTCTGTTCATGCACTGCCTCTTACCTCTTTAGGATATATCCTTAGTAATGGAATTGCTGGGTCAAATGGTATTTGTATTTTCACTTTTTTAAGGAAACATCATACCGTACACCACAATGGTTGTACCATTTTACAATCCCACCAGCAGTGCACAAGATTTCCAATCTCTCCACAAACTTACCAGCATTTGTTATTTTTTGTCCTGTTGAACTTTTCTATTATTGCTGGGATGAGATGATATGTCATCGTTGTTTTGATTTGCATCTCTCCAATGACTAATGATCACAAGAATTTTCTCATGTGTTTGTTGGCTGCCAGCATATCGTCTTCAGTGAAGTGTCTGTTCAAGTCTTTTGCCCATTCTTGAATTGAGTTGTTTGTCTTTTTGGTGTTGAGGTGTTGAAGTTTTCTATCAATTTTGGAGATAAGTCCTTTATCAGATATGGCATAGGCAAATATTTTCTCCCAATCTGTAAGTTCTCTTTTTACCCTTTTGATGAAGTCTTTCATTGCACATAAGAATTTAATTTTTAAAAGGTCCCAGTCATCTAGCTTCTCTTCTAATTCCTGTGCATTGTGGTTATGCTTGATAGTCTATTTATGCTATAAATTAGGGCTACTAGATTGGCCCTATTTTATCTTTGATTAATTTTATAGTTTTGGATTTTACATTTAAGTCTTTGATCCAGCTTGAGTTTGTTTTTGTGTATGGGGTGAGATATGGACCTTGTTTCATTTTTCTGCAAGTAGATATGCAGTTTTGCCCACACCATTTGTTAAAGAGGCTGTCTCTTCCCCATTTAATGGGTTTTGGAACTTTGTCAAAAATCAGGTGTCTGTAGATGGATGGGTCTGTATCTGGACTTTCTATTCTGTTCCATTGGTCTATCTATCATTGTACCAATACCATGCTGTTTTGACTACCGTGGCTGTACAGTAGGTTTTAAGATTGGGGAGTGTGAGACCGCCCACTTTGTTTTTCTTCAGAAGTTCTCTGCTTATCTGAGGTCTCTTTTCTTTCCATATGAAGTTAGTAACTGGTTTTTCCATGTCCTTAAAAAATTTGTTGGTATCTGGGTCAGGATTGCATTAAATGTGTAGATTGCTTTAGGTAGTATTGACATTTTCACAATATTAAATCTACATATCCATGAACAAGGCAGGTTCTTCCATTTATGTAGTGCCTTTGTTGTTTCTTGTAGTAGTGTTTTATAGTTTATTTGTATAGATCTTTTGTGTCTCTGGTAAGGTTTATTCCTAGATATTTTATCTTTTCAGTAGGTATTGTAAATGGTATTGTTTTCCTTATTTCTTTATCAGAGGTCTCTTTTTGAGTGTAGAGGAATCCAACTGAATTTTGTGTGTTAACCTTGTAAACTGGCACTTTGCTGAACCTCTCTTAGTTCCAGTAATTTTTTTGTTGAGTCTCTTGGCTTTTCTATGTATAGGATCATATCATCCACAAATAGAGATAGTTTTCCTTCCTCTTTGCCAATTTGTATGCCTTTTATTTCTCTTTCTTGCCTTATTGCCCTGGCCAGGCCTTCCAATACAATGTTAAAGAGAAGTGGTGACAGAGGGTATCCCTGTCTGGTTCCCATTTGTATGGGAAATGCCTGGAGTCTTTCTCCATTAATAATCATGTTGGGCTTTGGCTTTCCATATATACCCTTTATTATGTTGAGGACTTTCTCTTCTATCCCTATTTTGCTGAGAGTTCTGAACAGGAACAAGTGTCAGATTTTATCAAATGCCTTTTCTGCATCGGTTGATAAAATCATATGGTTCTTTTGTTTTGTTTATGTGGTGGATTACATTGATTGTTTTTCTGATTTTGAACCACCCTTAATACCTGGTATGAATCCCACTTGGTCAGCATGTATTATTTTTTTGATATGTTGTTGCATTTTGTTGGTTAGGGTATTGTTGAAGACTTTTGCATCTATATTCATGAGGCATATTGGTCTGTACTTTTCCTTTTTAGTGGTGTCTTTCTTTGGTTTTGGTATTAGTGTTATGCTTGCTTCATAAAATGAGTTTAAGAGTATTCCATCTTTTTCTATGGAATAGCTTGATTACTATAGGTACCAACTCTTCCCTGAATATTTGATAAAATTTTCCAGTGAAGCCATCAGGGCCAGCACTTTCTTTGTTAGGACTATTTTTATGACCTGTTCAATTTCTTCTTTTGTTGTATGTTTGTTCAAGTATTCTATCTCTGATTGGGATAGTTTAGGTAGGTCTTGTGTTTCTAGAAACTTGTCCATCTCTTCTAGATTCTCAAATCCATTGGAGTACAGTTTTTCGTAGTATTCTGTCAGTATCTGTTCTGGTTACCTAGTGCCACTCTGACAAGAATGTACGACAAATGGGATGGCCTTGACAAACAGGAGTTTATTCTCTCATAGTTTGGAGGCTTTAAGTTCAAATTCAAAGTGCCAGGCTTTAGGGGTTGTGTGAAAGCCCCTCGACCTTGGGGTTCAGCTCTATCTCTTGCTCCCATCCCACTGAAGCTAGAGGGATCTCTTTACTCAGGCAGCTACTGGCTGCTAAGGCTAACAAGCCCAAGGTCGACAAATAAAATGGCACAGTCCCAATGTTACCAAACCACACAGCAGGCCATTAATTCAATCCATTGTAAGTCCCAGCCAGGATTGGCAGAGCATGGCAGGCTGCTGAAAAATGACATGGCTACATGCTGGGCCCAAGTATGCCATAGGCTAGAGATTATCCCCAAGGCTGCTTCTTATATACAGGAAGCAGACCACATCCCAAAGGCAGCTATTTAGCTGCTTGTGGTAAATCCCACCATGGAGTTGATTGCCAGTCTCATCATGGGGAATAACCACCACCAGCTGCCCAGCTACTCAACTAGGCACAGCCAAGATGACATACAAATTTAACTACCACAGTAACTTTTTTATTTCAGTTGGTTCTGTTGTGATACACCCTTTTTGTTTACTATTCTTGTGATTTGCATCCTCTCTTTCTTTTCTTTTGTTAGATTTGCCAATGGTTTGTCCATTTTGTTAATCTCTTTGAAGATTTGTTGATTTTCTGTTTTGCTTGTTTGTTTGTTTTCTGTTTCATTTATTTCTGCTCTGATCTTAATATTTCCTTAATTTTGGATACTGTAGGATTCTTTTGTTGTTCTTTTTTAGTTGTTCAAGTCATTGAGATAGTATTGATTTTGTTCCTTTCCTCTTTTTTGATGTATCCATTTATTGCTATAAACTGACCTCTGAGTACTGCTTTTGCTGTCTCCCATAGGTTTTGGTATGATGTATCTTCATTCTCATTTGTTTCTAGGAATTTTTTTATTTCACTTTTTATTTGTTCTATTACCCAGTAATTTTTGAGCAGTGTATTGTTCAACTTCCACATTTGATGGCTTTTCCTTGATTTTCCTATTATTAATTTCTAATTTTATAGCATTGTGGTCTGAGAATATGCTTTGTAGTATTTCACTGCTTTTGAATTTACTGAAGCTTGTTTTATGTCTTAACATATGGTCTATTCTGGAGAAAGATTCATGTGCACTGGAGAAGAATGTGAATTGTGCTTTTGTTGGTGGAATGCATTGTAAATGTCTATGAGGTCGAGTTGTTTGATTGTGTTGTTGAGTTCTTCTGTATCTTTATTGAGTTTTTTTCTAGTTGATCTGCCCCTCCTTGAAAGCGGTGTGTTAAGTCTCCTACTACTATTGTAGAGTTGTCTGTTTTCCCTTTTAATTCAATTAATATTTGCTTCAAGTATTTTGGAGCACTGTCATTGGGTGCATAAATATTTATTATTGTAATGTCTTCTTTGTCAATTGACCCTTTCAGCATCATATAGTGTCCTTCTTTGTCTCATATGTTGTTTTGCACCTTAAAGTCTATTTTATCAGAAATTAATATTGCCACTTCTCCTCTTTTTCGGGTTACCATTGACTTAGTACATTTTTTTCCACCCCTAACTCTTATTTTGTTTTTATCTTTGTGTCTAAGGTGGGTCTCTTGTAGGAAGCATATCAACGGGTCTTCTTTTCTTATCCAGTCTACCACTCTCTTTCTCTTGATTGCTGCATTTAGTCCATTCACATTGAGTGTGATTAGTGATAAATAGGAACTGATTGCTGTCATTCTATTTTTTTTTCCTCATGTTTTTTGTATTTCCTTGGTCCATATACTTTTCTGTGCTGTGATTGGTTTGTTGCCTAATGCTTCCTCCCTTTTCTTCTTTATTGTTGGTTTTGTTCTTATTGAACCCATATGTTTTCCTTCCTTCTGGATTTGCTTAGGGGGATTGTTAATTTACTCTGTGGTTACCTTGGAGTAAATTCTTGTCTCTACATTTTTAGAACAGTCTGTTCTATGAGGAAATTGTCCTGTTTTCCTCTCCATTTGGAAGTTTGTACCTAGAACTTTTATTCCCTCTATTTGGTTAGTTGCTTTTGTCATGCGCAGATTGGCTTCTTTGATTTTAAGTGTACAATGTTTTGCAGTCTTATTTTGAGTTTCTATTTCTGATTTGGGTTTAGTGTTGATGTCATGCATTCTGATTTTATTGTTTTCTGTTGTGGCTTCTCTATTGGAAAGACTTCCTTAAGCACTTGTAGAGTTGGTCTGGTTTTCACAAAACCCCTTAAATTTCTGTTTGTCTGAGAATGCCTCAATTTCACCTTCATATGTGATGGGCAATTTGGCTGGATATAGGATTGTTGGTTGGAAATTCTTTTCATTCAGTGTTTTATATATGCTGTGCAATTGCCTTCTTACCTTCATGGTTTCTGCTGAACAGTCAGAGCTCAACCTCACTGTTCAATTATTATAAGTAATGTTTCTTCTGTTTCAGGCAGCTCACAAAATTCTTTCTTTGTCTTTGGTTTTGGAGAGTTTAATTATGAAATGCCTCGGTGTTTTTCTCTTGGGATCTATCTTGTATGGGGTTCTATGAGCTTTGACAAGTATCTTTTCTTCCTTCATGACATGGGGGAGGTTTTCTCTTAGTAGGTCTTTTACAATTTCCTTGGTGTTTTTTTTTTTCACCTCTTCTTGTTCTGGAATTCCAATGAGGCATATGTTGTTCCTTTTCATGTCATCCAATATAAATCTTAGGTACTCTTCATTTCTCATAAATCTTTGTTCTGATTTTTCTTCATACAGGCTTGTGTCCAGTGATTTGTCTTCTAGTTGACAAATGCATTTTTCATCCAGTTCTATCATATTCTTTTGTGCTTCCACTGTATTTTGTAATTCTGTAATTTTGGTATTCATCTTCTGGATTTCTAACTGCTGTTTTTGTATGAGTTCTGATTGTGCATTAATCTTGTTATATTGTTTTTGAATGGTTTTCCTGAGTTCTTCCAGAGATCTGTCTGTGTTCTCCTTGCTTCTGTTTGGGGTTTCCTTAGACTCTTGTAGAGCTCTATAAACATACCTTCTGAATTCTTTCGCAGATAATTCTATTGCCACATCTTCCTCCATGTTTAATGAGACTTTTGTTTGGGATTTTACTTCTAATGTCTTATCCTGATTTTTTTTTTTTTTTTTTTGAGGTTGCCTGTTGTTTCCTAAATATTTTGATGTTGTCTTTAACTGTTAGTTATGTATTGATGGGTTTTTTTTTATTATTTATTATTGTTGTTATTTATTTATTTATTTATATTGTGATTTGGGTGAAGATTTACAGAGCAAATTCACTTTCCATACAGAAGTTCACATATACTTTGTCTCATGTCATTGACCACAGTTTACCACAATGCAACATCTCCCCTCCCACTTCCTCCCCATAGTTACCT